>NW_027362772.1:82285244-82435244 GCF_046119375.1 Phyllobates terribilis
GTGTGGGATGCCAGTAAGCCTCGGAGTGCCACACAAGCGTCCTGGAGGACAGAGCCTGGATCTGTGTGTGAGAGATGCCAGTGGTCTTGGACGGGTGGAGGTCTGGAGACCACGTGTGGTCAAGCCTTAGAGTCACAGTGGTGAAATGGACTAAAAGCAGCTGAAAGCCGATAAAGGTAATACTCTTTATGTTATGGACATTTTCATGGACATTGTTTTATTACCTTGCGGAAGGCTGTAATTAGAGCCAAGTGGGCCGGTGTGCCACTTGGGCTCGTGGACATTATGTATGTGAAATACGGTTTATGAAGTGTAATAAACTGTGGATTGTGAAACACGGCAAAGTAGTTGCTGGTGTGCAGTGATTGACGCAGCAAAGCGAGTATCCCCCAGGATAATAAGTAGTGCTGCCTTACAATATATATACACACACATATACATACATGTGTATATATATATATATATATATATATATATATGTGACACCCCAGGGGTCTGGTTGCCACAGTAATAGAGATATTATGTCTGAGAGCAAGTGGGAGGTTTCTCTGGTCAGGATCCCTAAACATGCAACACGGTCCGCCCAGACCTGGGAGGGGAGGAATCTGCCCTTTTAAACTGGGTCTGGGGCGGGATTAGAGTAGTCAGAGTGAAGCTGCAGACAGAGTCAGAGTCTGGAGAGGGAAAGTGAGATCAGGAGCTCTGGAGGAGCAGTAGCTGAAGTCCAGGGGCTGGAGCTGAGCAGAGCTCGCCCTGGACGAAGACACTAAAACCGGACACAGGAGTCCGAGGCTGTGGGGACTGATATACACCCAGCAGCAGAAACCAGCCGGCAGGGGATTCCAGGTCCTCTGGCCATAGAAGCCCGGAGGCTCAGTCACAAAGAAGGGACCAGCGCCGCCATCCAGGAGCGGAGGCTAACAGAAGGCCCCAAGTCACCAGCCATACGGGTGAGCACCACACGGTATACTCAGGGACGTGGGCTACTTGTAACCGCTGACAGCAAGGTAGCCAGGAAGAGTGCAGATAAACGGGGAGGCCTACAACTCCACCTGGCCAGGGGAACTCCTGCTTGCTCGCAGACTGACCAGGCCCCTTATACTAGCCAGTACTCCCGGGAGGGTCTGCCTTGTACCATCAGTAAAGACCCTAAACTGCACCTCCCGTCTCTGTGATTCCTTGCTGCTCCTGCACCATTAGCACTGGGACCCTCAGACCATCACTCCCATCATCTTTCACATTAGCTGCCCTGAGGCAATACTTCTCCCGTGGGGAGTCATCCCATACTCGGCTGCGCAAACAACATCAGCCTCAGCGGTCTGCAGCGCAGCGGCGGTCCCCAATGACCGCAATCCACGGGTGGCGTAGTCGGACACTTATTACAATACAAAAAGACTGCCACTGGTTTGACCACCCTGGGCACGGACCGGGTCACCGCCACACGGAGACTACAACCCCCAGCATTCTACAACAGGCCCGGTTCCGGGTTCCCCTGCTCAACACAGGCCCAGGGGGTGCGTCAACTTTGGCATAGTCGGCAGGATTTCGTGCCCGCAACCACCGGGTACTGCGTGCCTGAAAAAGAGACTTTTATACTTACCTGTGGTGAAGTTTCCCACCGTCCGGAGTCGTTTCCCGCCATCCGGAGCCGATTCCCGCCATCGGACGCCATCTTGGACTGTTTCCCGCCGTCTTCTGCCTTCTTCCCGCCATCCGCAGCTGCTTCCCGCCTTCGGACGCCATCTTCGGGACGCCGCACGGGAAGAAGAGGGGCGTGGACGCCGAAAGCGCGCGAGATCCGAAGCTCCGCCCCACGCTCTGACGCTGCGCAAGGTCCTGGAAGGGAGGAAGAGCGACGCTGACGTCATCGGAGCGCGACGCCAGGTCCTCAACCCCGACGATCGACTGCGGAGCCGCGGCCTACGGAAGAAGAGCATTGCAAGGTAGGCCACGGTCCACTAGGGGGGAGGAGGATGCCGGACACCGAGGGGAGCTCCACTGCCACAGGCACCGCCAGCGCAACCGCTGCAGCAGTCATGCCATTCACCATGCCCTATATCCTGGGGGCAACCTGGCTACCCCAGTACTCAGGGGAGTCACATACTCTAAATGACTTTAGAGAAAGACTGGATAGCCTCTTCCAGGTGTACCCCCTTACAGAAGAGCAAAAAGTGAGCATCCTGGTGGCCCAATTAATCGGGGCAGCCCAAAGGGAGGTAAAGTCCTGGCCACCTGGGAGGAAGAGGACTGTCAGAGAAATACTAGCCCGGCTGAAAGACACATTTGACACCCGCACCTCAGCCGAAATAAAACTAAGATTTTATGGGTGCAAACAACGGGCACATGAGAGTATAAGAGACTATGCTCTAAACCTACAAGAGGCCCTGAGAGCCATTAAGCAGGCAGACCCTGACAGCGTGAGAAATGAAGATAAGCTGTTGACTGAACAATTTATTGAGGGTCTACTGTGCAATGCCCACCGAACCCAGTTGCGGGCAATGGCCTTACAGGACCCTGACCTGGACTTTGCACAGTTCAAGGACAGAGCCATCCGGGTGCTCCGAGAACCGGCACCAGGTGGCGCTGTGACCCACAGGCGCCCTGCTATCACTTACCACCAGGAGACGGCGCCCTTGTCTGCAGGGCCTGTGGGAGCTGATGCGCAGGCTTTAAACAGTGACCCGGCTACTGACCTGCACCATCAGGTCCAAGAGCTGACTAAAAGCGTTGCCGCGCTAACCAGAACTGTGCAGTCTTTACAGGTCTCTTCTCCAGGAAAGATCCAGCTGGCATCCGGACCGGAGGACGTAACGTGGCGCCGACTGAGGAGGACCCCACCGGCCAGAGGAAGACCCAGCGACAGATACAACGAGGAAGGACGACCCATCTGCCGCCGCTGCAATCAACCCGGACATGTGGCAAGGTACTGTCATTTAAACGGGCACAACCTGGGGTAGAGGGCCAACCCCCAGGCATAAGACCATCAGGCCCATCAAACTGGCGTGATAAATACATAGGGGGACGTCCAATCTTGCCTGTTGTACTGGATGGCATTCCTATGAGTGCCCTACTAGACACTGGGTCACAGGTGACTACCATCCCGTACGTGCTCTTTAAACAGTACTGGAATGACTCGGACATAACCCGCTACCCAGATGACGACCTGAGTATCATCGCCAGCAATGGTCAGCCCGTGCCGCAGGTGGGATTCAAAGAGGTGACCATTAAGATCGGTAAAGTCGAACTGGCGGCACAAGGACTGATTATAGTGGACATAGACCGTCATGAGAGTCACCCTAGAATAACCTTGGGAACTAATGTGATTGAAAATTGTCTTGCAGAGGTGATTCTCATTTTACAGCAGGTTGCCAAGAACGCCAGTTCCGGCCAGCAGCGTGTGCTCCAAAAAGAGATCCGGGCACTGATGAAGCGGCAACAGGTGGAACTATCTGGTGGTGAGATAGGTAGCGTGAGAATGTGTGACCCGTTCCCTATTGCCATGCCCCCAAAAAGTGAGATGATGATTTGGTGCCGGGCAGCTATTGGTCTAAGAGGTAGAGACTACCAAGCAATGGTAGAACCCGTCTACTCAGACAGTAGGCCCACCATTTTGACAGCACGGGGGGTGGTCGATGTACGCCATGGGAGGGTGCCCGTTCGCATCATAAATATCGGGGAGAGAGAAGTACACCTGCCCCGGTATGCCACGCTAGCCAAATTGTTCACCATAAACCAGAATTCTGTACAGGCCGTGGAACCCTTGCCTCCATCTCAACCAGAGGAAGGTAACGGCTCTAAGAAACCAATGGAGGACTGGTGTCAGCAACTGCATTTGGGTACTGACTCCACTCCCTCACACCAGAAACAGGGAGTCTATCGGGTGGTTCGAGAGTACGAGAGAGTGTTTAGTAAACACCCGCTAGACTTCGGGCGAGTAAAGGGGGTAGAACACCACATCCCCACGGGAGACCATCCTCCCATAAAGGAGAGATACCGACCCGTACCCCCGGCACACTACCAACACGCCAAGGGGATGCTTAGAGACATGAAGGAGGCTGGGGTAATCAGGGACAGCTGTAGCCCCTGGGCAGCTCCACTAGTCTTAGTGAAAAAGAAAGACAACACCTTGAGAATGTGTGTAGACTACAGGAAGGTCAACCGTATCACACACAAAGATGCGTACCCGTTACCAAGGATAGAAGAGTCCTTAGCTGCATTAAAATCTGCTAACTTCTTCTCTACTTTGGATCTCACTAGCGGGTACTGGCAGGTTCCTGTAGCAGAGGCGGACCGGGAGAAGACCGCATTCACCACCCCGATGGGTCTCAGTGAATTTAACTGTATGCCGTTCGGGCTCTGCAACGCACCAGGAACCTTCCAACGGTTGATGGAATGCTGTCTAGGACACCGGAACTTCGAGACGGTCCTGTTATACCTGGACGATTTCATCGTCTATTCCAAGACCTACGAGGACCACCTGAAACACCTGGCAGAAGTGTTTGAAGCTCTGGCAAACTACGGCCTAAAGGTGAAACCCTCCAAGTGTCACCTCCTGAAACCAAAGGTGCAGTACCTGGGGCACGTGGTGAGTGCTGACGGAGTGGCTCCCGACCCTGATAAGATCACCGTAATTAAGGACTGGCCAAGACCCTCCAGCATAAAGGAAGTGCGGCAGTTCCTCGGGTTGGTAGGCTACTACCGAAGATTCATTCCCGGTTTCACCAAAATGGCAGCCCCTATGCAGGACCTCCTGATAGGTCAATCTCGGAAAGCCAAAAACCAGAAGCCGCCCTTCAGGTGGGAAAAGCTGGAAGAGGAGTCCTTTTGCCAGCTGAAGATGGCCCTCACGGGGGATGAAATCCTGGCATATCCAGACTACAGCCAGCCCTTTATCCTCCACACGGACGCAAGCAACATCGGGCTAGGAGCCGTACTGTCCCAGATCCAGCAAGGGAAAGAACGGGTAATCGCTTATGCCAGCCGAAAGCTACGGCCCACGGAGCGGAACCCTGAGAATTATAGCTCATTCAAGCTGGAGTTCCTGGCAGTAGTGTGGGCAGTGACCGAACGTTTCAAGCATTACCTTGCCTCCTCCAAATTCACCGTGTACACGGATAACAACCCGTTGACACACCTGGACACTGCAAGGCTCGGTGCCCTGGAACAGAGATGGATGGCCCGCCTGTCCAACTTTGAATTCACCATCAAATACCGGGCAGGACGATCAAATGCCAACGCGGATGCCCTGTCTAGAATGCCGAACTTACCGGACGTAGGGGAAGATCCAGAAGATCTGGAAGAAGTTGAGCTCCCTGCGTTCCACCGTCATGGGATTACCCTGTATTCCCACCGTGTGAAGGACAGGCGCTCCGTGACGTTCAATCCCTTGCCCCACTACAACTGGGCGGAGACGCAAGACAGTGATCCCGCAGTCCATTTGGTGAAGGAAATGCTGACCCAGGCCGATGCCCGTCTTGACCCAGATGCTCCGGAGGAGACCAAGCAACTGTGGAAGGAGAAAAGTAAGCTGTTCCTCTACAGGGAGAAGCTGTGCCGGAGAATGGTTAACTCTCGAACGCATGAGTTGACCTGGCAGGTAGTGGTCCCAAGACGAGACGCGGCTATGGTTCTGGAGGCATACCACAACGGAGCAGGGCATTTCGGATGGAAGAAGCTGGAGTTCTTGTTGCGTGAACGGTTCGACTGGGTAGGCATGAGAGGAGCCATCGAGAGGTGGTGCAGAGACTGTGGCCCGTGCCACCTGAGAAGAAAGGACCGTGCTAGCCAGAAGACTCCCTTGCAGCCCATCATCACCCGACAGCCACTGGAACTGGTAGCCCTGGACCATGTGAAACTGGCTCCAAGCAGATCTGGGTATGTCTACGCCCTCACAATCGTAGATCATTACTCCCGGTTCCTGATGGTAGTCCCGGTCAAGGACTTAACGGCTCAAACAGCAGCTAGAGCCTTCCAGCAGCACTTCTGCCGTCCACACGGGTACCCGGACCAAGTGTTGACAGACCAAGGACCAGCCTTCGAAGCGGAGGTCTTCCAGGAGTTCTGCAACCTGTATGGCTGCAAGAAGATAAGAACAACGCCCTATCACCCTCAAACCAATGGACTCTGCGAGAAGATGAACCAGGTGGTGATAGATCTGCTAAAAACATTGCCCCTGGAAGAACGCAGTCTGTGGCCTGAGAAACTGCCCGATCTGGTGGACCTGTATAACCACATCCCTGTAGGTTCCACCAACTGTACCCCGGCTTACTTAATGAGAGCAAGACCTGGTAAGCTGCCTATCGACCTGGATATGGGAGTCCTGACGCCTGAGGACACCTCGCCAGAGGCAGACTGGGATACAGAACGGCAGCAGCAGTATCGGAAAGTACAGGAGAGCGTCGAGCGAAGTCTGTCTCAAGCTAGAGAAAGGCAAGAGAAGGCTTATAACCAGTATGCTCCCGCTGTTCCCCTGGTACCTGGAGAGCAGGTCTTGAAGAGGAAGAGGCGGCTCCACAAGTTGGACGACCAGTGGGAGAAGGACCCGTACACCGTACTGCCATCAAGCCATGAGAACCCAAAAATCTGCGTAATCAGTAAGGATGGAGGAGAAACCACAGCCATTGTCTCCAGAGACCACCTGAAGAAGTGTCCCGAGCAGCTGCAAAGCCCTGAAGAAGATCAAGAAAACCCTCAACCCGCAGAGGAAAGGGAAGAAATGATCAGTACAGTACTCGGAGACTTCCCCCGGTCTTGGACACAAGTAAACGGCGCTGTCGTAGTACCCGTCCTCACCTTTCTCCAGCCAGCCCCGCAAGTGCCTACAGAGGAACCGGTGGAGCTGGAAGAGCAGCCGGCCCAAGGGGCAGAAGAGTCCACACCAGCAGTACAGGAGGATCAACCCTCTGCTAGTAGTGAGCCTGCTGTGTCCCTAGTGAGCCAAAGAGTGCGCAGAAAGCTGCCCAGCTTGCCCATAACACCTCCTACACCCTGTAGTGCAGAACCAGTTAGTGAGCTCCGTAGGTCCACTAGAGTCACTAGAGGTCAGATGCCCGCTCGCTGGAGAATCTAAACCAATGCACTGTAAAGTTGACTGTTTATTGAAAAATGTTTATGGTTTATGTTTGTTGCCTGTTACTAATTATGTTTCTCAGTTACCCTGCAGATTTATTTGGACTAACAGGTTATGGACACTGGATAACCGGAACAGTTTTGTAGATAGTTGCACGTTGGTGCCTCTTGCGAAAACGGTCGCAGAAGAGAAAACCTGTCTGGCGTGGCCTCCTTGCGGCCCAAAGTAGTTAGTATACCCTTGCAGCCACGCCCAAGGACAACGCAAGGGGTTTGCTTTGGACAGGTCCCCTATTCTGTGCCAAGACTTCGCCTTGTTGGGTGAAATGGACAGCCCCTTTGTTTCATAAATTTCACCTTGGGTGATATGGACACCCGGTCACGGAAACGCCGTGACCTCTACAGACTAAAGCTTCTTGTAAATATGTTGTCTTATTATTGTTATACCTTGTATTTATGTTTCTTTAAAAATGTGTTTAGTCCCGGAGTACTAAAATTTACTAGGGGGGAATGTGACACCCCAGGGGTCTGGTTGCCACAGTAATAGAGATATTATGTCTGAGAGCAAGTGGGAGGTTTCTCTGGTCAAGATCCCTAAACATGCAACACGGTCCGCCTAGACCTGGGAGGGGAGGAATCTGCCCTTTTAAACTGGGTCTGGGGCGGGATTAGAGTAGTCAGAGTGAAGCTGCAGACAGAGTCAGAGTCTGGAGAGGGAAAGTGAGATCAGGAGCTCTGGAGGAGCAGTAGCTGAAGTCCAGGGGCTGGAGCTGAGCAGAGCTCGCCCTGGACGAAGACACTAAAACCGGACACAGGAGTCCGAGGCTGTGGGGACTGATATACACCCAGCAGCAGAAACCAGCCGGCAGGGGATTCCAGGTCCTCTGGCCATAGAAGCCCGGAGGCTCAGTCACAAAGAAGGGACCAGCGCCGCCATCCAGGAGCGGAGGCTAACAGAAGGCCCCAAGTCACCAGCCATACGGGTGAGCACCACACGGTATACTCAGGGACGTGGGCTACTTGTAACCGCTGACAGCAAGGTAGCCAGGAAGAGTGCAGATAAACGGGGAGGCCTACAACTCCACCTGGCCAGGGGAACTCCTGCTTGCTCGCAGACTGACCAGGCCCCTTATACTAGCCAGTACTCCCGGGAGGGTCTGCCTTGTACCATCAGTAAAGACCCTAAACTGCACCTCCCGTCTCTGTGATTCCTTGCCGCTCCTGCACCATTAGCACTGGGACCCTCAGACCATCACTCCCATCATCTTCCACATTAGCTGCCCTGAGGCAATACTTCTCCCGTGGGGAGTCATCCCATACTCGGCTGCGCAAACAACATCAGCCTCAGCGGTCTGCAGCGCAGCGGCGGTCCCCACTGACCGCAATCCACGGGTGGCGTAGTCGGACACTTATTACAATGCAAATAGACTGCCACTGGTTTGACCACCCTGGGCACGGACCGGGTCACCGCCACACGGAGACTACAACCCCCAGCATTCTACAACAGGCCCGGTTCCGGGTTCCCCTGCACAACACAGGCCCAGGGGGTGCGTCATATATATATATATATTACACTACCGTTCAAAAGTTTGGGGGTCACCCCCAAAATTTTGTGTTTTCTATAATAACTCATACGTTTATTTATCAAATGAGTTGCAAAATGAATAGAAAATATTGTCCAGACATTGACAAGGTTAGAAATAATAATTTTTATTTGAAAGAATAATTTTCTCCTTCAAACTTTGCTTTTGTCAAAGAATGCTCCCTTTGCAGCAATTACAGCATTGCAGACCTGGCATTCTAGCTGTTAATTTGCTGAGGTAATCTTGAGAAATTTCCCCCCATGCTTCCTGAAGCCCCTCCCACAAGTTGGATTGGCTTGATGGGCACTTTTTGCGCACCATACGGTTAAGCTGCTCCCACAACACCTCAATGGGGTTGAGATCTGGTGACTGCGCTGGCCACTCCATTACAGATAGAAGACCAGCTGCCTGCTTCTTCCCTAAATAGGTCATGCATAATTTGGAGGTGTGCTGTTATAGGAAGAAATTGGCTCCAATCAAGCGCTGTCCACAGGGTATGGCATGGCGTTGCAAAATGGAGTGATAGCCTTCCTTATTCAAAATCCCATTTACCTTGTACAAATCTCCCACTTTACCAGCACCAAAGCAGCCCCAGACAAACACATTACCTCCACTAGGCTTGACAGATGGCGTCAGGCAATCTTCCAGAATCTTTTCAGTTGTTCTGCATCTCACAAATGTTCTTTTGTGTGATCCAAACACCTCAAACTTTGATGCGTCTGTCCATAAAACTTTTTTCCAATCTTCCTCTGTCCAATGTCTGTGTTCTTTTGCCCATATTAATCTTTTCCTTTTATTAGTCAGTCTCAGATATGGCTTTTTCTTTGCCACTTTGCCCTGAAGGCCAGTATACTCTTACATGCCAAGAGTGTGCAAAGCAGTCATCAAAGCAAAAGGTGGCTACTTTGAAGAACCTAGAATATAAGACATATTTTCAGTTGTTTCACACTTTTTTGTTAAGTATATAATTCCACATGTGTTAATTCATCGTTTTGATGCCTTCAGTGTGAATGTACAATTTTCAAAGTCATGAAAATACAGAAAAATCTTTAAATGAGAAGGTGTGTCCAAACTTTTGGTCTGTACTGTATATGTCCAGGAAGACATGCACATTTTCTCTTAATTTTTTCTTTTTCCTTTAAAAATGTATTCTTTTGATCTAAAGTAATGGACGGTATAGAGCCTGATGTTTTTTCATATACTGCTGAGGAAGAAGAACGGATCCTAGGTGCGCTGAAGGATGATGGGACTTTTTTAAGTACACCTTCCCTAGTGGATCTTAAACGTAAATATGAAAGTGATTCTAAAAGGATGATTATTCTACAACTGCATTTGGTTACTTTGGGACAGTATTATAAAGCTCGGAAAATACCACGGGGTTTACGTTCAAATATAAGACCCAATCTTTTTGGAAATAATGTGACTTTTTGCTCCCGTTTTTGTCAAATCTCCAATAGATATGCCTTGGATATAATTTTGTTGAATATTGACTTTTTACAACAGGAAATATTGAAAATGACAACTTACATTGTGAATACTGAGGAAAAATTGAAATCATTGCTCAAAATTGAGGAATGGGATTCCTTCAAGGATTTAATAATGACTAAGGTGCAGGGTTTGCGCATGGAATTTGAGGATGTAAAACGTCGTAAATGGAATCGAGATATGGAGGATTATCAAACTGGTCACATTTATAACTGGCAGAAGGGTGGATCTAATTCATCATGGAGTAAAAGAGGTTATTTAAGGACTGATAAAAGGCCTAACAAGCATGATATAAAAGGACATTTACAATTGTGTGATAATTTCTCCTTTAGACCTAGATCAGGAGCAACAGAGAGGATCCAACGGAAAAGAAGAGGGGGCAAACGGCACCGAAGACAACAGAAAAAAACAGGACAAAATCAAACCACGGCAGCAGAGACAAGTGATGACACGGAAAAAAGAAATGAACTCGTGGTAAATATCTCTAAAAAAAATTTGACCATATCACAGATGACTGTCTTGAATAAGGGTTTGTCATTTAGTATGAGCAAACATGTGGACTGGTTTCAGCTGGAGCTAGATCTCCAGAGATTTTTTTAGAAATGTCAAATTGAGAAATTGGTTTTCTGGTAGTGTGATTGTCCCTAAATGTATAACTAGTGAACTTAGTCTACAACAGGTTCAGGTGGCCAAAAGGGGTACCTTTAGGCCACCTGTGAATCCTCCGGTAATTAATGCATTTATGGAAGCGGTACAGAGGGATGTGAAAGCATTGAGAGGGAACTCAAATAAAAGACTGAAATCTCCAAATTTGAGTACAGAGGAGATACGGGCTTTGCAGGACCATGTCCATGACAGCGACATCATTATAAAACCTGCCGATAAAGGTGGGGCTGTCGTCGTCATGGACAGGGTCATGTATATTGAAGAAATTAGAAGACAGTTGAGTGACAGTGAAGTTTATGTCAAGTTGGAAAAGGATCCAAAATTTCTATTTTTAAATTATTTGAAAGTTATTTTGGATGGGGATTTGGAAAATAATATAATTGATAAAGATCTTTATGATTATTTATACAGTATGTGGAGAATCCTACCACCCCTGTGATATATGTACTTCCTAAAATACATAAAAATCTTAATCATCCCCCGGGACGACCCATAGTCTCCGGGGTAAATTCATTAACGAGTAAAATTGGAATTTATCTTGATAGAATATTAAATCCATTGGCGAAAAATACTAAATCCTTTGTGAGAGATACCATGGATTTTTTATTAAAAATACAGGAAGTTGAATTAAAAAGTGAGGTCATTTTGGCCTCATTTGATGTGGTATCTCTATACACCTCCATTGATAATGGTAGGGGGGTGGAGGCGATTGAACGGAGACTGTTTTATACGGATCTTAGTGAAAATAATAGGAAATTTATTATTGAATTATTAGAGTCCATATTATATCATAATTATTTCCTATTTGGTGATGAATATTTCCTCCAGAAATGTGGAACCGCGATGGGGGCAAATATGGCCCCTGCTTCTGCAAATATTGTTATGGCTACATTGGAGGAGAACTTTGTCTATGTGTCCCACCACTTTAGACATGTCATGGCGTGGTGGCGATACATAGATGACGTCTTCCTCCTCTGGACAGGTACACAAGGGGAACTGGAGGATTTTTATGGATATTTGAATCAGGTCGATAGGACTGTCAAATTTACATTGGTGAGTTCATGTAAATCTATTCAGTTTTTGGATGTTTTTATCACACAGGAAAATGGAAAATTATTGACCTCCCTCTTCATTAAACCGACGGATCGAAATGATTTCCTGAGGTATAACAGTCACCACCCAAAACGCATGATAGAATCATTACCTTTTAGCCAATATTTAAGAATTAAAAGAATAAAGAGTAGTGAGGAGGGCCTGTATAAGAGTGCACAGAAACTTACGAAAAAACTTAGGTCAAGAGGTTACCCTCAGAGACTGTTAAATAAACAGGAAAAAAAAGTCAGTGGATTAAATAGGGATATTATTCTGAATAAAATGACCAAAAATAATAAGGATGATAGAATACCTATGGTATCGACATATGGTGAAGAGAGTGAACAGGTGGCAAATATAGACAGGAGTCATTGGAAAATGTTAAATAGATGTTTCCCGGAAGTGCCAGAATTTAAAAATCCCCCTATTTTTTCTTATAGAAGAAATAAAAATATTAAAGATGTACTAGTACATTCAGATATTGGCCCCTCTAAAACTGTGACTCAGACATTCATTAAGGGTAGAGGTAGAAAGGGTTGTTATCCATGTCTTTCATGTGTCAACTGCCCGTTTATGTTAAAAGGTGATCGGTTTCTTCATCCAAAAACTCAAAAAGTATACAACATAAAAATTTTTTTTACATGTGATTCTGACTATATAATATATCTGTTAGAGTGCCCCTGCTCACTTTGGTATATAGGAGAAACTATGTGCGATTTTAAAACTCGCATGAATAATCATAGACATTCCATTAGAAAAAAGAGGATGGACTTACCTGTATCAAAGCATTTTGTGGAGGCGGGACATACTGTGATACAATTAAGATTTAGAATTATAGATGCGGTCCCTTTACAAAGACGGGGTGGAGATAGAATACGATTATTAAAAAGAAAGGAACTTGAGTGGATCCATAACTTGAATACGTTGAAGCCAAATGGACTGAATGCTGAATTTATTACAGCAGGTATCACCTGAGGAGTATGTTCAGACATCAGCAGTGTATGAAATTTGGGGTATTTTAAATATAATTGGATTTTTATATTTTAATATATTTATATATGGATATTTTTGGTTTCTTGCAGATCAATCACTCTCACTATGATATTTTGTGGAGTCGACGCGACCTGCTGCAACATGCGTATAAAGAAAGGGAGACTTCCTCTGGGAATGGATTTTTTCTTAAAAAAATGTTTTCTTTATATATATAGTAGTTGAAAATATTCAAGTTTCCACCTATTGAAGTTATAAAAATATATTTCTACATTATGAAATGGTATTCCTGTTTATGGAGAGAATTGAACTATAATGTATTCCCAATTATCGCCTGAGATTGGGAAAGGGGTGGGGACCTGAGGAAGGTTCCTCCTCTGACCTCTTAATTTCACTCCATGGATGAACCTAGGGATAGGGAATTCCATGGAAGGGTGTTTGGGTTATGTATTAATATATTATCTCTCCGTTCATTTATGGACATAGGAATTACCGTATGGATACTGTTATTATAATATAAATAAATTGAGAAATTATGAATAGGATGGTGTCCCTGATAATGAAAAGTGGGCGCGTTCTTGCAGTTAATAGAGGATAGGATTAATTATTTGAGTGCACATTTTGTTCATATTTGAAAATAATCTTCTGGTGGAGTTTGCCAATTAAAAAGATAGCGACCGTAGTGTTAGAAGTGTAAAGCGCTTGCCCGGTGATGTCACGATATGGGCGGACTAGGTTTGCCCCGGTCATGTGACAAAACAATGTGGGTCCCATGGGAGACATGCGCAGATTGGATTCTGAGATGCCGAGAACAGCGTGGAGGAAGTAGGATGTGTGGTTATGCATGATTGCTGCGGGGTGAGTCGCACCCTCATATGTATTATTTACAATGTACACCTGGCACTAATAATTATCAATCAAAGCACTTGTCACTTTATGAGAGTTATGGATCATGATATTGATGATAATAATGTATCTGTTTAAAATGTATCACTATGTATGTAATTTTAATATTATTTTGAGATATGCACTTTTGCACTTTCTTTGTGAAATCATGGTTTTGTATAAATTAATTGTAATTATGGAATCACTGTTTGTAACTATATATATTGCACCATATGCATTTGAACTCTGCTTGAAAAAGGTTCTATGAACCGAAACGTTGCTTCTTGGGCTCATTAAAGTCCATTTTTTCTAACGAATTTTTGGAGTGCTGCCTTTTGATATACTTTCCATTGATATGCAACAGTTTGGACAGACTGCTTGGAGGCCTGGCACCTGCTAGTGAGTAATGATTAAATAGTGCTGTCTTATATATATATATATATATACAGTACAGACCAAAAGTTTGGACGCACCTTCTCATTTAAAGATTTTTCTGTATTTTCATGACTTTGAAAACTGTACATTCACACTGAAGGCATCAAAACTATGAAATAACACATGTGGAATTATATACTTAACAAAAAAGTGTCAAACAACTGAAAATATGTCTTATATTCTAGGTTCTTCAAAGTAGCCACCTTTTGCTTTGATGACAGCTTTGCACACTCTTGGCATTCTCTTGATGAGCTTCAAGAGGTTGTCTAGATTTAAAAATCTTTAAATGAGAAGGTGTGTCCAAACTTTTGGTCTGCACTATATATATATATATATATATATATATATATATATATATATATATATATATATATATATATATATATATATATATTATATACACACACATACACACTTGCATATTTTATTTATATAAGTAAATATAAAAATCTATATATATGTAACTATTTATATATTGTGACAGGATTAGAGAATAAGTTCAAGCGATCACCGTCCCCTGGACCAGACATGTGCTTCAGGTATTCCAAGGCACAATTCATACGAGGCAGGTTTGGTACTACTGATTACAACCAATTTTACAAAGTCCTGACTCACCAGAGCTCGGCCTCGTTCACAGCTCTTAACCCAAACAATTGCTTTACTCACAGCAGTTTTCCCAGGAGCAGAGAGAGCCTCTTCTTGTGGACTCTCAGCCCTATTATACCAGACCTGAACATTGCAGGTGATTAGCCAGAAAATACACTGTTCTCATGAGCGGATCGAAGGTGACATGCACACACCACACGTTTCCTCCGCTCATGTTACATATCCTCCCATCTGTTTCTGTGGCACCCCAGGGGTCTGGTTTCCACAGTAACAGCAATGTTATGTCTGAGAGCAGGTGGGAGGTCTCTTGGTCAGGAATCCTATGCATGCCGCACCTCCTGCCCAGTCCTGGGAGGGGAAGAACTTCCCCTATATAAACCTGGGGCTGAGGCAGGGTTAGTGAGTAGAGAAGAAGTAGAGACAGAGAAGCAGATATAGGAAAATAACATCAGGAGCTCTGTGGGAGCAGTGCTACAAGGAGTCAGGGGCTGGCAGCTGCAGAGCTCGCCCTGACTGAGAAGTTATCACCGGACCCGGAGTCCGAGGCTGTGGGGACTAACTCCTATCCAGCAGCAGAAACCGACCGGCAGGGGATTGCAGGTCCTCTGGCCCAGAAACCCGAAGGCACGGTCACACGCGTGGGACCAGCACCGCCGTCGTGGAGCGGAAGCTACTAGAAGGCCCCGAGTCACCGGCCATACGGGTGAGCACCACACGGTACACTCAGGGACGTGGGCTACTTATACCCGCCTCTAGCAAGGTAGCCAGAAGAGTATCGTTAGTTTGGGAGGCCTACAACTCCGCCTGGCCAGGGGAGATCCCATCTGCTCAAGGACTGACCAGGCCCCAATCGCTAGCCAGTACTCTGGGAGGGTCTATCTTTGTCACCAGTAAAGACCCTGAACTACACCGTACCGTCTCCGAGTGGTTCCTGCTACCCCCATCATCCACGTCGGCTGCCCTGAGGCCATACCCCTCCCGTTGGGGGTTATACTATCACGCTGCACAATCCTACCACCGGCCTCAGCGGTCTGCCCTGCAGCAGCAGCTCCTTAGCTGTACTCAACGGGTGGCGTAGTCGTCCAACATCTACCGCTAATACAGCGCCACTTAGTCTGACTCCCTGGGCACGGACCGGATCACCGCCACGAGACTACAACCCTCAACAGATCCGGCTCCGGGTAAGCTCCCGCGTGCGCAACGCTGCGCGACACAGGCCCAGGGGCGCGTCAACTTTTGGCGTAGTCGGCAGGATTTCGTGCCCGCAACCACCGGGTACTGCGTGCCTGAAAAAGACTGTTCAAACTTACCTGTGGTGAAGATTCCCGCCATCCGGCGCCATCTTCCGCTTCCTTCCCGCCATCGGTGGAGTTTTCCCGCCATCCGGCGCCATCTTCAGCCTTCTTCCCGCCATACATGGAGTTTTCCCGCCATTGGACGCCATCTTGAGGACGCCGCGCGGGAAGAAGAGGGGCGTGGACTCCGAAAGCGCGCGAGAACTGAGGCCCCGCCTCACGTCCGGACGTTGCGTAAGGTCCTGGAAGGAGCCCAGCAGACGCCGACGTCACAGGAGCGCGACGGAAGGTCCTCAACCCTGACGATCCACTGCGGAGCCGCGGCCTACGGAAGAGGATCATCGCAAGGTAGGCCACGGTCCACTAGGGGGGAGAAGGATGTCGGATACGGAGGAGAGCTTCACCGCTTCAACCCCCGCCAGCGCCACCGCTGTTGCGGTCATGCCTTTCACCATGCCCTATATCCCGGGGGCAGCCTGGCTACCCCGGTACTCAGGGGAGTCACATACCCTGCATGACTTTAGAGAAAAGCTGGATAGCCTCTTCCAGGTGTACCCCCTCACAGAGGAGCAAAAAGTGAGCATCCTGGTGGCCCAATTAACCGGGGCAGCCCAAAGGGAGGTAAAGTCCTGGCCACCTGGGGGGAGGACTGTCACAGGGATACTAACCCGGCTGAGGGACACCTTTGATACCCGCACCTCAGCCGAGATCAAGCTTAGATTCTACGGGTGCAAACAGCGGGCACATGAGAGTATAAGGGACTATGCCCTGAACCTACAAGAGGCCCTGAGAGCCATTAAGCAGACCGACCCTGACGGCGTGGGAGACGAGGACAGGCTGTTGACTGAACAATTTATAGAGGGTTTATATTGCAATGCCCACCAAACCCAGTTGCGGGCAATGGCCTTACAGGACCCTCATCTGGGATTTGCACAGTTCAAGGACAGAGCCATCCGGGTGCTTCGAGAACCGGCACCAGGTGGCGTTGTGACCCCCAGACGCCCCACTACCACTTACCACCAGGAGGCGGCGCCCTTGTCGGCAGGGCCTGTGGGGGCTGATGCGCAGGCTTTGAACAATGACCCGGCTCCAGACCTGCACCATCAGGTCCAAGAGCTAGCTAAAAGCGTTGCTGCGCTAACCCGAACTGTGCAGTCTTTACAGGTTTCCACTCCAGGGAAGATCCAGCTGGCATCCGGACCGGAGGACATCCCGTGGCGTCGACCAAGGAGGACCCCACCGGCCAGAGGAAGACCCAGCGACCGATACAACGAGGACGGACGACCCATCTGCCGCCGCTGCAATCAACCCGGACATATGGCAAGGTACTGTCCTTTAAACTGGCACAACCTGGGGTAGAGGGCCAACCCCCAGGAAAAAGATCACCAGGCCCATCGAACTGGCGCGACAAATATGTGGGAGGACGTCCAGTCTTACCCGTGGTACTGGATGGCATTCCTATGAGTGCCCTACTGGACACCGGGTCACAGGTCACCACCATCCCGTACGTGCTCTTCAAGCAGTACTGGAATGACTCGGATATCACCCGCTACCTTGACGACGACTTGAGTATCATCGCCAGCAATGGTCAGCCCGTGCCACAGATTGGATTTAAAGAGGTGACCATTAAAATCGGTAGAGTCGAACTGGCAGCACAGGGACTGATCATTGTAGACATTGACAAACACGAGAGTCACCCAAAGATAACTCTAGGAACTAATGTAATTGAAAATTGTCTTGCAGAGGTGATTTTCCTTTTACAGCAGGTTGCCAAGAACGCCAGCTCCGGCCAGCAGCGAGTGCTCCAGAAAGAGATCCGGGCACTGATGCGACGGCAACAGCTAGAACTCTCCGGTGGTGAGATTGGTAGCGTGCGAATGTGTGACCCTTTCCCTATTGCCATGCCCCCGAAAAGTGAAATGATGATTTGGTGCCGGGCAGCTATTGGTCTGAGAGGTAGAGATTACCAGGCAATGGTAAAACCAGTTTACTCAGACAGTAGGCCCACCATTTTGACAGCACGGGGGGTGGTCAATGTACGCCATGGGAGGGTGCCCGTTCGCATAATAAATATCGGGAAGAGGGAAGTGTACCTGCCCCGGTATGCCACGCTAGCCAAATTGTATACCATCAATCAAGATTCCATACAGTCCGTAGAACCCTTGCCTCCATCTTCCCCGGAGGAAGGTAACGGCTCTAAGAAAACAATGGAGGACTGGTGTCAGCAACTACATTTGGGTACTGACTCCACTCCCTCACACCAGAAACAGGGAGTCTATCGGGTGGTTCAAGAGTACGAGAGAGTGTTTAGTAAACACCCGTTAGACTTCGGGCGAGTCAAGGGGGTAGAACACCACATCCCCACGGGAGACCATCCTCCCATAAAAGAGAGGTATCGACCCGTACCCCCTGCACACTACCAACACGCCAAGGGGATGCTTAGAGACATGAAGGAGGCTGGGGTGATCAGGGATAGCTGTAGCCCCTGGGCAGCTCCACTAGTCTTAGTCAAAAAGAAAGACAACACCATGAGGATGTGTGTAGATTACCGGAAAATCAACCGTATCACACACAAGGATGCGTACCCCTTACCAAGGATAGAGGAGTCTTTGGCTGCTTTAAGATCTGCTAACTTCTTCTCTACCTTGGATCTCACTAGTGGGTACTGGCAGGTTCCTGTAGCAGAGGCGGACCGGGAGAAGACCGCATTCACCACCCCGATGGGACTTAGCGAGTTTACCTGCATGCCGTTCGGACTCTGCAACGCACCAGGAACCTTCCAACGATTAATGGAGTGCTGTCTGGGCCACAGAAACTTCGAGACGGTCCTGTTGTACCTGGACGATGTCATCGTATATTCCAAGACGTATGAGGACTACCTGAAACACCTGGCGGAAGTGTTCGAACCTCTGGCAAGCTACGGCCTAAAGGTGAAACCCTCCAAGTGTCACCTCCTGAAACCAAAGGTGCAGTACCTGGGACACGTGGTGAGCGCTGATGGAGTGGCTCCCGACCCTGATAAGATCACCGCAATTAAGGAATGGCCAAGTCCCTCCAGTGTAAAGGAAGTGCGGCAGTTCCTCGGGTTGGTAGGCTATTACCGCAGATTCATCCCCGGTTTCACCAAAAAGGCAGCTCCTATGCAGGACCTCCTGATAGGCCAGTCCCGGAAGGCCAAGAACCAGAAGCCACCCTTCAGATGGGAGAAGTTAGAAGAAGAGTCCTTCCGCCAGCTGAAGATGGCCCTCACGGGGGATGAAATCCTGGCGTACCCTGATTACAGCCAGCCCTTTATCCTCTACACCGACGCAAGTAACATCGGGCTAGGAGCCGTGCTGTCCCAGATCCAGCAGGGGAAAGAACGAGTAATCGCTTACGCCAGCCGAAAACTGCGACCCACCGAGAGAAACCCTGAGAATTACAGCTCATTTAAGCTAGAGTTCCTGGCAGTGGTGTGGGCAGTCACCGAACGCTTTAAGCACTACCTCGCTTCCCCCCGGTTCACCGTGTACACGGATAACAACCCGTTGACACACCTGGACACAGCAAGACTCGGTGCCCTAGAGCAGAGATGGATGGCCCGTCTGTCCAACTACGAGTTCACAATCAAATACCGGGCAGGACGCTCCAATACCAACGCGGACGCCCTGTCCAGGATGCCAAACCTACCGGACGTAGGAGAAGATCCAGAGGGATTGGAAGAAGTCGAACTCCCCGCGTTCCACCGTCATGGGACTATCCAGTATTCCCACCGGGTAAGGAGTAAGCAAGCTGCTACGTTTAATCCCTTGCCTCACTACAACTGGGCGGAAACGCAAGACAGTGACCCTGCCGTCCGACTGGTGAAGGAGATGCTGACTCGGCCAGAGGCTCGCCTTGACCCAGACGCTCCGGAGGAAGCCAAGCAACTGTGGGCTGAGAAGAGTCGACTGTTCCTTTATAAGGGGAAGTTGTGCCGCCGAATGGTTAACTCCCGGACGCATGAACTAATTTGGCAAGTAGTGGTGCCACGAAGAGACGCAGCCATGGTGATGGAGGCATACCACGACGGGGCTGGACACTTCGGATGGAAGAAGCTGGAGTTCCTGCTGCGCGGGCAGTTCCACTGGGTAGGCATGAGGGGAACCATCGAGAGGTGGTGCAGAGACTGTGGCCCGTGCAACCTAAGAAGGAAGGACCGTGCCAGCCAGAAGACTCCCCTGCAGTCCATCGTCACCCGGCAGCCGTTGGAACTGGTAGCCTTGGATCATGTAAAACTGACCCCAAGCAGAAGTGGCTACGTCTACGCACTAACCATCGTGGATCACTACTCCCGGTTCTTGGTTGTCGTCCCCGTCAAGGACTTAACAGCTCGAACAGCAGCTAGAGCCTTCCAGCAGCATTTCTGCCGTCCACACGGGTACCCGGACCAAGTTTTGACAGACCAGGGACCTGCCTTTGAAGCGGAGGTCTTCCAAGAATTCTGCACTCTGTATGGCTGCCGGAAGATAAGGACGACACCCTATCATCCGCAAACTAATGGACTTTGTGAGAAAATGAACCAGGTGGTGATAGATCTTCTGAAAACATTGCCTCTGGAAGAACGCAGTCTGTGGCCCGAGAGGCTGCCCGACCTAGTGGACCTATACAACCACATCCCGGTAGGTTCCACCAACTGTACCCCGGCTTACCTGATGAGGGCAAGACCTGGTAAGCTACCTGTTGACCTGGAGATGGGAGTCCTGACACCCGAGGACACTTCACCAGAAGCAGACTGGGACACAGAGAGGCAGCAGCAGTACCGGAAAGTACAGGAGAGCGTGGAGCGAAGTCTCTGTCAAGCTAGGGAAAGACAAGAGAAAACTTAAAACCAGTATGCTCCCGCTGTTCCCCTGGTACCCGGAGAGCAGGTCTTGAAGAGGAAAAGGCGGCTCCACAAGTTGGACGACCAGTGGGAGAAGGACCCGTACATCGTACTGCCCTCAAGCCACGACAACCCAAAGGTCTGTACCATCACTAAAGACGGAGGGGAAACCACAACCATTGTATCCCGGGATCACCTGAAGAAGTGTCCCGAACAGCTACGGAACCCTGAAGAGGAACAAGAAGACCCTCGACCCGTAGAGGAAAGGGAAGACATGGTTAGTACTGTGTTCGGAGACTTCCCTCGGTCTTGGACTCAAGTCAATGGCGCAGTTGTGGTACCTGTACTCACCTTCCTCCAACCAGCATCCCAAGCACCTACGGAGCAACAGGTAGAGCTGGAAGAACAGCCGGTCCAGGAGGCAGAAGACCCCACACAGGCAGACCAGGAGGATCAACCCTCTGCTTATAGTGAACCTGCCATACCTCTAGTGAGCCAAAGGGCCCGTGGACAGCTGCCCAGTTTACCCTTGACAGCTCCTACACCCTGTAGTTCAGGGCTAGACAGTCAGCTCCGTAGGTCCACTAGGGCCACTAGAGGCCAGTTACCCGCACGTTGGAGGATTTGAAGTGTTTAAATTGTTTTATTTGTGGTCACCTGTCTGTTACTTGTGTATAATTATGTGTTTCTAGTTATTTATAGGAGTCCTTGGTGGATTTACCGGGAATCCTTTATACATGGTTGGAGCGTAACCTAGGGATGGACTAAAGACTGTTAAGGACTCGGGGCAGGACAGACCCCTACCTGGTTACGTCTCCCTGTTTTGGTGAAATGGACACCTTGCTTTTCTTCAAAAACTGCACCCGGTTGCGGACACGCCGTGACCATTCTAATATGTTTTTTTTTATTGTACCGTTTCTGTTTGTATTGGTTATGTTTTTCTAAAATATGTTTAGTCCCGGAGTACTAAATTTCACTAGGGGGGAATGTGGCACCCCAGGGGTCTGGTTTCCACAGTAACAGCAATGTTATGTCTGAGAGCAGGTGGGAGGTCTCTTGGTCAGGAATCCTATGCATGCCGCACCTCCTGCCCAGTCCTGGGAGAGGAACAACTTCCCCTATATAAACCTGGGGCTGAGGCAGGGTTAGTGAGTAGAGAAGAAGTAGAGACAGAGAAGCAGATATAGGAAAAGAACATCAGGAGCTCTGTGGGAGCAGTGCTACAAGGAGTCAGGGGCTGGCAGCTGCAGAGCTCGCCCTGACTGAGAAGTTATCACCGGACCCGGAGTCCGAGGCTGTGGGGACTAACTCCTATCCAGCAGCAGAAACCGACCGGCAGGGGATTGCAGGTCCTCTGGCCCAGAAACCCGAAGGCACGGTCACACGTGTGGGACCAGCACCGCCGTCGTGGAGCGGAAGCTACTAGAAGGCCCCGAGTCACCGGCCATACGGGTGAGCACCACACGGTACACTCAGGGACGTGGGCTACTTATACCCGCCTCTAGCAAGGTAGCCAGAAGAGTATCGTTAGTTTGGGAGGCCTACAACTCCGCCTGGCCAGGGGAGATCCCATCTGCTCAAGGACTGACCAGGCCCCAATCGCTAGCCAGTACTCCGGGAGGGTCTATCTTTGTCACCAGTAAAGACCCTGAACTACACCGTACCGTCTCCGAGTGGTTCCTGCTACCCCCATCATCCACGTCGGCTGCCCTGAGGCCATACCCCTCCCGTTGGGGGTTATACTATCACGCTGCACAATCCTACCACCGGCCTCAGCGGTCTGCCCTGCAGCAGCAGCTCCTTAGCTGTACTCAACGGGTGGCGTAGTCGTTCAACATCTACCGCTAATACAGCGCCACTTAGTCTGACTCCCTGGGCACGGACCGGATCACCGCCACGAGACTACAACCCTCAACAGATCCGGCTCCGGGTAAGCTCCCGCGTGCGCAACGCTGCGCGACACAGGCCCAGGGGCGCGTCATTTCTACCTCAGCACCGGAATATTCTTAGCTCTTAAATCATTAAACCAAAACTAGGACCCTGGACAGGGCACCTGTATTGGCCAGCTGACGTCCGGGTCTATGCTCTACAGAAAAACTAAAATATTTTATTACGTTTCTATGATCTGGGATCTCAGAAAACATATCCCTATTGTCATGGCCAGCTCCAGGTTTTTCTGGGCCCTGGGCAAAAGAGTCTCAGTGGGCCCCCTTAACACATACCACGATTCATATATATAAATATATATATATATATATATATATATATAATACAATGCAAAGATTTCACTTCTTACAGTACATGAGATATATCTATTGTAAATTCTACAAAAGCTCAAAAAACGGCGAATTGCTCCACACAGGATACTGGCCCCCATAAAATGCTCCATACAGAATACTGGCCCCCATATAAAGCTGCATACGGAATACTGGCCCCCATATAACGCTCCATACGGAATACTGACCCTCACATAACGATCCATACAGAATACTAGCCCCCATATAACGCTCCATACAGGATATTGGCCCCCATATAACGGTCCGTACAGGATACTGGTCCCCTTATAACGCTCTATACAGGATACTGGCCCCCTTATAACGCTCTATACAGGATACTGGCCCCCATATAATGCCCCATGCAGGATGTCCCTTTCCCACCCATATAATGCTCCATGCAGGATGTCCCTTTCCCCCCATATAATGCCCCATGCAGGATATCCCTCTTCCCCACCATATAATGCCCCATGCAGGATGTTATCCCCCCTCTTTATAATGCCCCATGCAGGATGTCTCCCCCCCCTATATAATGCCCCATGCAGGATGTCTCCCCCCCTCTTTATAATACCCCATGCAGGATGTCTCCCCCCTTATATAATGCCCCATGCAGGATGTCTCCCCCCCCTCTTTATAATGCCCCATGCAGGAAGTCTCCCCCCTATATAATGCCACATGCAGGATGTCACCCCCCCTCTTTATAATGCCCCATGCAGGATGTCACCCCCATATAATGCCCCATGCAGGATGTCACCCCCCCATATAATGCCCCATGCAGGATGTCACCCCCCCATATAATGCCCCATGCAGGATGTCACCCCCCCATATAATGCCCCATGCTTCTGTTATAGCAGAAGCTGGAGTCCCTCAAGTTTAAAGGCCCCATCTATGCTATATAAGTCTGACAGTTATTTTAGGTGAAAACAACAGCTATGAATGTTCCTTCTTGTATCAATAGCGTGTCCTTGGGAGAAGATAAAGTGATTCTCCCTGGCCAGATGTTTCTTCTAGTGTAGCAATAATGTGTTCTTGCAGAAAGATGAAATGACCTTGCTAACTAGATAAGTCTAATTAAATATTTTAAAGCATACAGAAACTAGCTTTTTTCGCTTGTTCAGCTAAACTGTATAATCGAACCATATGTGGCAAATCCGTTTCCTGCCTTTAGGGTGTATATTAGCCCTGTGTTTTGTAATCAAGTTTTTAGAGTATGTTTAGACACAAACATCCTGTCCTGTTTCTTCATTCTCTCCGAGCTCGTAATCCAAAGGATAGAAGACCCAAAATTCAGTGACGACAGCTGGCGCCTCGAACAGGGACCTTGAGTTAATCTGCCCAAGGGTGCTCGACCGGTCCGAGACGTGGGACGAGTGAAGCTCTCTGTTGGTGATATATACAGTGCTGAGGTAAGAATAACTGTTATATTCTACCTAATTATATCACTGCATAGAAGAGACTCCCTCACCCCCGAGCGGTCGGCTCCCCAGGTAATTCAACAGATTGTTGTCTGGCTCAGGTCCCTTTGAACCAGTAGAATCCCTCAGATAAATTGACAGTCCTGCCTTCTATCCTTTGGAGAATTTAAGAATGAAAGTATGGATCCGATGATTGTGTTGTGGATGTGTCCCGGGATTGATGTTTTTGGTCTGTTTTTCTGGTTGGCGTATAAGTCCTAGAGAGGCTAGTAGTGGAATGGTTCAGAAACCTTTGTGGCCCATTGTCTAAGTGACCATTGTCTAAGTGACTGAGGAGTCTCTTCTAGGTGAGGAGAACCGAAAAAATGGGGAACCAAAATGCCAAGGAAGGCATTATAGCCAAAGACTTAGTGGTACGCAGAGAAGGGAAACAGGCACTGATTGGAATTGACAAAATATTGTGTAAAGCGGGAATGAATGAGAATGGAGAGATGAATGGAGAGAAATGGAAATCCTTCTTTAACTCCTATCATGGATGGCTGAAAGATAAGGGTCTGTTAGGGACAGTAGATGTATGGATGAATGCATGCGCTTATTTTGAAGGAGAGATTGAAGAATTAGGAGACGGACGTTACAGACTGACAAAAACTGGAATGACAGATTTTCCTCCCTGTCCGCTCCCGACGTCACCCCCACCCCAGTACCAGAATTCCCAGGAACCTAAATGTTGGGTTTGCCCCAGATGTGGACAGCAGAATCCCTTGACAGTAGACATCTGTGTGGCATGTGGAGGACCGAGACCCCACCCAGCTAGTCTATTCCCAATGAGGACGGTAGTTGTGCCAGGAGCACCAGCAGCAGCAGCAGCAGGGGGGGATGCAGTGGTTCCAGGTCAGGAAGCTCGTACAATGTTAATGTATAGACCATGGAGCCCTTCAGAGCAGTTGGCACTGATCTCCCAGCTGCCAGATCCGTCCCAGTCCCCTATGGGTTTTGCTAGAATGATCACCACCATACAGGATACGTATCATGCCACTAGAATAGATCTGCAGGGGGTAATTAAGGGAAAATTGGCAGATGAAGCCCGCTATGATAGGTTGATAGATGAGACAAAAAAAACAGTATGCCAATAGGACCGGACCCGTAGATGCAGAATCTAATGATGCAGCAGCTGGAGTCCTATTCGCAGCAGCGTTGGTAAAAGCATGTCAAGACAGGCAAGCAGAAAAGCAAGTTACACTAGAAGCTAGAGTGCAGGGAAAGGAGGAAGATCCTAAGGATTATTTCTATGCACTAAAGAAAACCTGGTCAGAAATGGGGTTCAACCCCGGGAATAAGACTAGTGAGAGGGTATTAGCAAGTGCTTTCATGAATGGACTAAAGAAAGAGATTGCAGAGAAGGTAAAAGCAAGTAGACCGGACTGGAGATCAGTGAAGGCAGAAGATTTAGCTAGAATAGCTCAGGGGGCACAGCATGACATAGCGCAGGCAAAAAGAGCTGCCAGAATACATATAGTAGAGACGACCCCCAGAAACAACAGAGGCAGAGGACGGACTGAAGGAGGAGGACAGAAACTGTGTTACGGATGTAAAAAGCCAGGACATTTTAGAAAGAACTGTAGGACCAACCCGTATCCAAATGCTCAGAGTACGGGTCCTCCAGCCGACCAAACAACGCCCCCATAGGATGAGGGTAGCTTGCACATGAACCCCCTCATCTCCTTACCCCCAACTCCCAGTTGTATAGTGCAGGTGAACCTACCAGGGGGACATGAAATCGATTTCCAAATAGATACGGGGGCCGACAATTCAGTAATTACGCAAGGTGATTGGCCATATGTAGCGCCCCAAGGACTTGGTCACTACAGAGGTATTGCACCTCATCCAGAGGTGTGATATCCCACTCCCGGGTAAGGATGGAGTATGGATCAAGGCTCAGTAGGCTGCATACAGCACACACACCCCATTTCCGAGGGACAGCTCAACGGTGCTCCCACTAGACAGAAGTGCAGGCACGACAGCATCTGTCCCTGGCTGGAGTGGGGAGGGGGGTGGAATACCCAGTGCTATAGGGGCAGATAGGGGTTGGGTCCGGAGCATAGGAAGGAGCCCATTGGTTGCTAGTCACCTGGGCTCATGGTCAGAGGGAGGTATATAAGGTAGGCACTATCTTAGAACAGTGTTCAGTCTGAGAGAGGAAGTGACAGAGCAGGGCCTCTGTGGAGCTCTGCTCCGGAGGCGGGCCTAGCCTGTGAGGCCCAGCCAGCACTGAAAGAGAAAGAAGAAGAAGTTCAGTCTGTGAGGAGAAGTGGAGAAGGCAGGGAGCAGGGCTGCTGCATGGGCTCTGCTCCCTGGGCAAGCCTAGCACAGAGGCCGGGGCCAGAGAGAGAGAGAGGAGAAGGAACAGTGGAAAGGAAAAGGAAACAAGACCAGAACAGAAGTAACAAGTGAAACAGAAAGGCTCAGGAACGAGAAGGAAGAGAGAACCCTAAGGACCCAGGATATTGCGGGTGACGGGTTGGCAGAACAGGGTACCGGATCCCAAATTGGTGGAAGCGAATCATCTTCAGCCAAGAACCGGAGGTCGTGACCAGCCCTTGGTGCGACCCCTCGTTACACCTTGCTAGGAAGGCATACCATATAGGGTCAGGGACATGGGCACGTAGCCCTCCCAAGAGAAGGCCCGCGGGAGCTGGACATAAGCTTGGTCACTGGTGGGGCACGAGCCAGAGAAAGGACGGAAGGGAGCTTTGAGACATACTCCAGAAAGACCTGGGAGTTGACCGAGTCCCTTGCCTGGTGGACGCAGCACGGCTTGGGTGGTCACTGCTTCGCGAGAGTGACCTGGAGAATACAAACTGTGAGTAAAGGACATTGGATTGCAACACGTTGTCTGTGACTTCTTGCTCCTCCGGCACTATTGGTACTGGTACTATCTCCACCATCACTCCCATCATCCACGCTAACTGCCCTGAGGCTGTACTCCTCCCGTGGGGAGTCATCCCATTCTTAGCTGCACATATAACACGGGCCTCAGCGGTCTGCCTTGCAGCGGCGGTCTCCATTGACCGCAATCCACGGGTGGCGTAGTCGGACACTTGTTATTACACTAAGACTGCCACTGAATTGACCACCCTGGGCACGGACCGGGTCACCGCCACGGAGACTACAACCCCCAGCGATCCGGCTCCGGGTATTCCCTGCACAACACAGGCCCAGGGGGCGCGTCAACTTTGGCGTAGTCGGCAGGATTCAAACCAACCCGCCACCAACGGGTATTGCGTGCCTGAAAAAGACTTTTGCACTTACCTGAGAGAAGTTTCCCGCCATCAGACGCCATTTTCGGGACGCCGCTCGGGAAGAAGAGGGGCGTGGACGCCGAAAGCGCGTGAGATCCGAAGCTCCGCCCCACGCACTGACGCTGCGTAACGTCCTGGAAGGGAGAGGGAGTGACGCTGACGTCACAGGAGCGCGACGCAAGGTCCTCAACCCCGACGATCGACTGCGGAGCCGCGGCCTACGGAGGAAGATCATCGCAAGGTAGGCCACGGTCCGCCGGGGGGGGGGGGGGGAAGACATCGGGAACGGAGAGCAAAATGGCGGACCGGCAGCAGACTAAGCTGCCCAGCATCGGCAGTGCCCCAGTCGTCACAGGCCCCGACCAGCACCAGGAGAAGACGGGTGACGCAGGAGCGGTCGAGGGAGCAGGTAAGAGGAGTCTCCCTGTCCCGGACGCTGCCAGCGTCAGCCTGCTCCCGGGCCCCCTGGTGGAGCCGCCGATCCCGGGCGCTGCAGACACCGACCTGCTCCAGACCCCGCAACAAGCCCTGCAGCCGAGCCCTCCAGCCCTGGGCACCGCCACCACCAGCCCGCGCCCAGGCCCAAAGTCGCACCCTCTGACCCCGGGCGTCATCAACAGCGGCCTTCTCCAGACCCCACCGCAAGGCCTACTGCACAAGGGTGCCAAGGGACAGTACGCCCTCCACGTTCACCGGCTCACGGAGGAGAAGCTGCAGTACCACCAGTACGAGGAAAGCCAAGAGGACCCGGACGGGTCTGAAGACTGCCCTCAGGAGGGAGCTCAAGGAGGACATAACTATTAAAAGAAAGTAGCGTGAGTAAGGAACTGTACAAAGTTACCCGTCAGGGTACAAGGACTGTTTTTCTTTTGAACTGTTAATAAGTGTGGTCCCCGTTGGGACAGCTAAAAGACTGTTACCCGTTTCCAAGATACCCCCTTTCTTACCTGGCTGAGGACTGAGAGCAGCCATCCCCTTTCCAACCGGCCGAGGACTGGGAACGGCCAACCCCTGGTAAATAGTTGCGCTTCTTAAAGCGCCCCCTACTGGTTTTTTAAAAGAACTGCAACGTCTACCTCAGGACGAATTAAATGGACTGTTGCACCTTTGAGAGAGAAAGTGAACACCTGGTCGCAAGTTGTCCAGCGGCCAGAAGTCAAGAATGCGTTTTTGAAGAATGTTTTACTTGCAAAAGTTTTATAGTGTGTTTTATGGTAAAAGAGTTCCGGAAGTAATAACCAAAAGTGTTTCATCAGAGTGTTTCCCATGAAGGGAATTGTACAAGTGTGTCTGTTTCCTGATGTAAGCAGTTAATGAAAAAGTTTTTGCATACCCTGTGAATTGTTTTTGCTCTGTTCCAGCCCGAGGACGTGCTGTGCTTTACCAGGGGGGAATGTAGCGCCCCGAGGACTTGGTCACTACAGAGGTATTGCACCTCATCCAGAGGTGTGATATCCCACTCCCGGGTAAGGATGGAGTATGGATCAAGGCTCAGTAGGCTGCATACAGCACACACACCCCATTTCCGAGGGACAGCTCAACGGTGCTCCCACTAGACAGAAGTGCAGGCACGACAGCATCTGTCCCTGGCTGGAGTGGGGAGGGGGGTGGAATACCCAGTGCTATAGGGGTAGATAGGGGTTGTGTCCTGAGCATAGGAAGGAGCCCATTGGTTGCTAGTCACCTGGGCTCATGGTCAGAGGGAGGTATATAAGGTGGGCACCATCTTAGAACAGTGTTCAGTCTGAGAGAGGAAGTGACAGAGCAGGGCCTCTGTGGAGCTCTGCTCCGGAGGCGGGCCTAGCCTGTGAGGCCCAGCCAGCACTGAAAGAGAAAGAAGAAGAAGTTCAGTCTGTGAGGAGAAGTGGAGAATGCAGGGAGCAGGGCTGCTGCATGGGCTCTGCTCCCTGGGCAGGCCTAGCACAGAGGCCGGGGCCAGAGAGAGAGAGAGGAGAAGGAACAGTGGAAAAGAAAAGGGAACAAGACCAGAACAGAAGTAACAAGTGAAACAGAAAGGCTCAGGAACGAGAAGGAAGAGAGAACCCTAAGGACCCAGGATATTGCGGGTGACGGGTTGGCAGAACAGGGTACCGGATCCCAAATTGGTGGAAGCGAATCATCTTCAGCCAAGAACCGGAGGTCGTGACCAGCCCTTGGTGCGACCCCTCGTTACACCTTGCTAGGAAGGCATACCATATAGGGTCAGGGACGTGGGCACGTAGCCCTCCCAAGAGAAGGCCCGCGGGAGCTGGACATAAGCTTGGTCACTGGTGGGGCACGAGCCAGAGAAAGGACGGAAGGGAGCTTTGAGACATACTCCAGAAAGACCTGGGAGTTGACCGAGTCCCTTGCCTGGTGGACGCAGCACAGCTTGGGTGGTCACTGCTTCGCGAGAGTGACCTGGAGAAAACAAACTGTGAGTAAAGGACATTGGATTGCAACACGTTGTCTGTGACTTCTTGCTCCTCCGGCACTATTGGTACTGGGACTATCTCCACCATCACTCCCATCATCCACGCTAACTGCCCTGAGGCTGTACTCCTCCCGTGGGGAGTCATCCCATTCTTAGCTGCACACATAACACCGGCCTCAGCGGTCTGCCTTGCAGCGGCGGTCTCCATTGACCGCAATCCACGGGTGGCGTAGTCGGACACTTGTTATTACACTAAGACTGCCACTGAATTGACCACCCTGGGCACGGACCGGGTCACCGCCACGGAGACTACAACCCCCAGCGATCCGGCTCCGGGTATTCCCTGCACAACACAGGCCCAGGGGGCGCGTCACATACATTGACACTGATTTTTCGCATCATGTCATTGCCACCCCCTTCAATTCCCCGTCTGTCCTGCTTCCTGTCACTAAAAGAATTCCCCTGCAAATTCAAGGAGCCACTGTACATAGCAAGCTCATGGTATCGCCCCGAGGCCAATGTAACCTTTTGGGAAATGATGTGTTGTCCCAATTACAAGCACATATTGAGTATCATCCCGATGGCACTGTCACCATGACCCCAGGTTTAAAACCAAGTACCCTTTGCAAAATTATGTCACTAGATATTGCCAGCATAGAAGAGACAAATGAGTTTCCCCCGATATTGGAGCAGGCTGTACCACATGATTTTTGGGCCTCAGACAAAACAGATGTTGGTAGGTTAAGAGTTCAACCAGTAATGGTGAAATTAAAACCAGGAGCCATCTTGCCTCAACAGAGGCAGTATCCCCTTAGCTCGGCTCAGGAGAATGCCATAGCCCAGCAGGTCCAAAAATTACTACAGAGAGGAGTCCTAGTCAAAACCCAGTCCCCTTGCAACACTCCCCTGTTCCCAGTAAAGAAAAAGAGTGTGCCAGGACAACCAGCCGCATATAGAATGGTCCATGACCTCCGGTTGGTTAACAAAGCCACAGAACTTCTAACACCAGTTGTGCCCAACCCGCATACTCTTCTGTCACAGATACCTTCTAACTCTCTTTGTTTTTCAGTGGTCGATTTGGCAAATGCATTTTTCAGTGTACCATTACATCCTGACTGCCAGTACCTGTTTGCTTTCACATTCCAGGGCAGTCAATATACATGGACAGTGTTGCCACAGGGTGCCCAGAATTCACCCACAATGTACACTGCAAGTCTGCAGGAAATACTGGAGGGATGGTCTGAACCACATATCGTTGTTTTGCAATATGTCGATGACCTGCTCATTTGTGCCCCCTCCAGGAAACAATGTCATAGTGCAACTATATCGCTTATGTTGTTTCTCTATCACGCTGGCTGCAAGGCATCGAAAGATAAGCTTCAGTTTTGTAAATCTTCAGTCACCTTTTTGGGACATTGCATTACACCAGGAGCTCGTCATTTAACAAATGCACGTAAACTAGCAGTACAGGCATTCACCGTCCCCATTAATGTTGCAGCCCTCAGAACTTTTCTTGGACTTGTTTCCTATTGCAGACAGTGGATTCATGCCGCCTCTGTTTTAATGCAGCCCCTCTATGACTGTCTTACCCCAACACCTTTTGTACTAACATCAGAGGCAATAGACTGTTTTTATTCTCTCAAGAACCGTATTTTGGCTGCTCCAGCTTTGGGTACACCTAATTATGAGCTCCCATTTACTCTGTACCTTCATGAACAAGCTGGACATGCAGCAGGAGTTTTAACTCAAACACACGGTGATAATCAGAGACCTGTTGCCTATTTTAGTGTCAGATTGGATGCGGTAGCCAGAGGTGCACCATCCTGCGTACGTGCTCTGCATGCTGTTGGACTATTACTCCATAAATCCGCAGACATTGTTCTTGACCACCCGCTCACCGTTCTAACACCTCATGATGTCTACACTATATTGAATCAAGTGCAACCCGCTCACCTCTCAGCAGCACGTCATCTCAGGTTACAATGTGCACTGTTAATGCCTCCCAATGTTTCTTTACAGAGGTGTACTACCCTGAATCCAGCAACTTTGTTACCTCTCTCGGATCTAAAGGAGGAGTCAGGTACTGTGCTTTTTAAGGAAGATCCAAGAGAGGAAGTTCCTCATGACTGTGTACAAATGATGGCACAAGAAACGGCAGGTTTACCTACTGTATTTGAACATGAATTACAAAATGCAGATTTTGAATTTTTTGTAGATGGATCCCGTCATCAGGACGATTCAGGTACCTTCCATACTGGATATGCAGTTGTCTCCCTCAATGCAGTAATCAAGGCAGAACCAATGCTCCCACACCAGTCGGCTCAAGAAGCTGAACTTAGGGCCCTAACCGAGGCCTGTAAACTAGCGGAAGGTAGTATTGTTAACATTTACACAGATTCTAGGTACGCATTCGGTATATCGCATGATTTTGGTCCAATATGGAAGTCAAGAGGTTTCCTGACGGCAGCAGGACACCCCATTAAGAATGCTGATGCGGTCCAGCAGTTAATTAATTGATGCGCTACAACTACCTAAACAAGTAGCTGTCATAAAGGTAAGAGCACATACCAGACGCACCGACTAGGTAAGCAGAGGAAACGCGATGGCAGATGCAGCGGCAAAAACAGCAGCCTGTAAGCCGCAACAAGGGTCAACAGTACGTCAGTTAAGTGCCCCTAAAAACCCCTTTGTGTCGGAGGACATCTTATCCCAAATGCAGGCGCAGGCTCAAAAGGAGGAGGTTGATAAGTGGTTAAAGGAAGGTGCATGCCTGAATGAAGCAAATGGGGTATGGGGGAAAGGGACACGACGATGCCTTCCAAGGGCACTGTACCCAGCAGCTGCCCAGATACTACATGGGCCGACACACCAATCTAAAACGGGTGTGATGAGTGTGATGCAGAAACATTGGGTGGCACCAGGATTCTTCACCTGTATTGAAAACCTGGTACAAGGGTGCATGATATGTGCTACACATAATCAGGGTAGAGTAGTTAAAACACCACCCAAACACACCCCCCGGCCCCTTTATCCATTCCAGAGACTGCAAATTGATTATATTCAGCTGCCAAAGTCAGGATCATGGGAATATGTGTTGGTCTGTATTGATTTGTTCTCAGGATGGCCAGAGGCTTTCCCGATTGCCAAAGCCACGGCTACGGCAACCGCAAAGAAACTGCTTGCGGAGGTGGTCTGCAGGTATGGGGTACCAGAGGTAATTGAGAGTGACAGAGGTACACACTTCACAGGTGAAATAATGAATGAAGTCATGTCAGCTCTAGGAATTCAACAAGCATTCCATACCCCATATCACCCACAAAGTAGTGGTACAGTGGAAAGACTGAATGGGACATTGAAATTAAAAATTCAGAAAGCCATGGCTGAGACAGGAAAACCATGGCCGGACTGTTTACCACTTGCTCTGTTTTCAGCAAGATACACGCCTAATAGAAAGACTGGACTCTCTCCATATGAGATATTGTTTGGCAACGTACCCGGCCTAGGGTGTTTCTATCCGCAAGCATTAGAAATGAACAACCATGTGCTAAGTTCCTATGTGAGGGCTTTACACAAAAAGATTAAGCAAGTACATGATAATGTCTTCAGTTCTCTTCCAGATCCAGATCAAGACTCTAGCAGCCATACGCTGCAACCTGGAGACTGGGTGGTTATAAAAAGACACGTGAGGAAAAGCCTAGATCCACGGTTTGACGGACCCTTTCAAGTTCTGCTGACCACAAGTACAGCCGTTAAGCTAGAGGGAAAAGAGACCTGGATCCACGCGTCCCATTGCAAAAAGATACTAGGAGAACCAGCGGACAAAGAATGATGACATTGTTTATACTTACCTGCATACTTGCGACCACAGGTGCATGGACTAGGTTAGGCACCATGGATGGAGACGACAATAGATTCATTAGACACCATCTTGCTCTAATCGATGGACTAAAGGAGCAAAACCAGACCATTGCTAATTGTTGGATATGTACACATGCCCCTGTGACGTCCACTAGCATACCCTTTCTCGCTGTCCCGGTCTCATGGGAAGAGATAAACTTTTGAGTGAACTGTTCAGATACTTTGGCCAATAATTCCACACAGAGATTTTCCTTTCTAAATCCCGCAAATTGGTTTAAAGGTATTGGTGGGTGGTTGGCTGGTATAGTACAAGCTATTTTACAGGTTTTGCTAATGTGTCTTGCGGTTTATTTGGTTTTTAAGTTTTTTTTAATGTGTATTCAGCGTTGTACTAAAAGAAAACATAGAAATTCGTATTGATAAATGAAGGAACAAAAGGATGGAATGTTATAGCAGAAGATGGAGTCCCTCAAGTTTAAAGGCCCCATCTATGCTATATAAGTCTGACAGTTATTTTAGGTGAAAACAACAGCTATGAATGTTCCTTCTTGTATCAATAGCGTGTCCTTTTGAGAAGATAAAGTGATTTTCCCTGGCCAGATGTTTCTTCTAGTGTAGCAATAATGTGTTCTTGCAGAAAGATGAAATGACCTTGCTAACTAGATAAGTCTAATTAAATATTTTAAAGCATACAGAAACTAGCTTTTTTCGCTTGTTCAGCTAAACTGTATAATCGAACCATATATGGCAAATCCGTTTCCTGCCTTTAGGGTGTATATTAGCCCTGTGTTTTGTAATAAAGTTTTTAGAGTATGTTTAGACACAAACATCCTGTCCTGTGTCTTCATTCTCTCCGAGCTCGTAATCCAAAGGATAGAAGACCCAAAATTCAGTGACGACACCTCCATACATTAAAAAAAAAAAATCAAATACTCACCCTCACCTCACTCCTCCTCACCTGCTGCCGCTGCTCAGGTCCGGACTCCATTGCTGGCATCTTCCCGCTCTGCGCTGCCTGTGATGGCTCCTGGGAGGGTGCGGTGGAAAGACATCACCGCGCCCTCTAACCTGAGACATCACAGGGAGCGCAAAGCGGGAAGACAGCGGAGCTGCGGAGGCATGGGGAGAGGTAAGTATCCGGCTGCCGGGGCCCTGAGCAAGTGGGGGAGAAGGGCGGGCGCTGGCACCGCTCTCCTTCGCCCATAGCCCGGCGTGGTGCCCGACCGCAAGTGGGCCCTCTCGCCTGCTCAGGGCCCTGGCACTTGCCCGGGTGCTGACGCCGGCCCTGCCTATTGTTCTGTACAGACTCCTGTACTTCTAGCACCTGAGCACCTGACACGTCTGACATTTTTACCTCAGATCAAGCTGCGTTTTACAGTATCAGCAAAAGATATGAGATTTTAGAAATTTCACTCATATGCTTGATTTTTTTTCCTGACTGAATTTGACAAATGCAGCGTTTTTAAAATCCACAGCGTGTCAATTGTCTCAGTGTTTTTGTAGCTTTTTTTTTACAAAGAAATGAAAGGGGGAAAAAATGCTGTAAAAAATGCAAGTTTTTTACAGCGTTTTGACAGCGGTTGTGGTGAATGAAACTAACTTTATTAAAAATGTACTGTAGACAAAGCTCATATGTAATCCACACCCAAAAAAAGGCTACAAAAAAGTGACAAAAATGCAGGGAACATGAGGAAAACCAGGGGTTTTGAACACAGTGTTTTTACTGCCAAGACAAGTTTTTATTGTTGCAGTAAAAAACACAGAAAAACGCTATGTATGAGGGTCACTAACATGGGCCCTTCAAAGTTAAGCTTAAATAATATTCTAGATATGACTCTATTATACCAACTGAGCTAAACTGCAAGGGTCCCCGCAGGGCCTGACTGTCCATCTGGAAGTTCCAACAAATACCAGATGGGCCGGTGTGGACACTTGTTGACAGTATCCACTTTCTGAGGATGTGGATATCATTAATCATTAACAACTGAGGTGGAGCAGAGAGCCATGGACTCCCTGCTCTGCCACTTGCTCAGAAAAGCCGTAGACTGCTTATGTCTTATGAACTCAAAGAGGTCAGCACCACATGAGGGACATCAGGCGATGCAATGACCTCACTTCAACATCTGCTGCACCTAGACTGTAGTGAGGAGGAGAATATCACCCCTCAGCGTGGGAGAGAGGGGGTGATAAGTAATAGCATATGTTTCTGGTTTCCCAGGACACAATTATTACATAAGAAGGCCCGGGGGGCATTATAAGGATACACAGGGCACCACTGTCATGAGACATTATTATTATTATTAGTCAGTATAGGGGGCATTATTATTATAACGTAGCCCAGTGAATATAAGTATTATTATAAGGAAAAAGAGGACACCATTATTGATAGCAATAAATTTAGATTTTCTTCAAGTATTTGCAATTTGAGGAGATCTGAGTTGCTGCAAATCTATTTTTTTTAATTTGTCAAACTAGGTGAAAACATTGTCTGCTCTCTGTTACTGATAGAGGAGACTAGATTACTCCACGTGCTCTCCTCACACACTGAGCAGCACTTATGTCCATAAAATGGCCGCTGGGGGAGGAGCATGTGACCAGATCAGCCTATCGTATCAGCCTCCTCCAACAGACAAGCAGCTCTCCTATGTGAGGAGTTTTAGTATTGGAGGCTGAGGACAGGTCTGGTCACTGCTCCTCCACCAGCGGCCATTGTATGGACAGAATGCTGCTCAGTGTGTGAGGAAAGCTGCACTAATAAGTGTAAATGGCCGCCCCCTTTAATATACGTGCTTAAATATTTAAGGGGTGCAGTGAAAAATTTATATGCGAGCAAGTAAGGTGCAAATTTCGGTGTTAATTTCACTTAATATCATTGTGGCAGTGTAAAAAAAATGTTAATGCTCATTGATTAGTTGACGCCGACCCATGCACCAAAGAAGATGCCACATCTGTCGCTCACTAGATTGTTTTATGTTTAGGCTGCCCTCTACTGACAACTAGAGGAATCATTTGCAGGTCAAGTATGTAAATCTGCATGGTATAGCATTAGTACATGAAATTGGCCCACTAAGGGTCTTCTCTATGCAATTATAGCCTATTTTGAACTCCCATGCCCAATATATTTGAGTGTCGCTTGTACTATTTATTTGAGAAGCCTTATGAGTATAGTATGCCCTTATCAGAATGACAATGTTTGCAATAGGCATATAGATTGTATGATATGTCATGGAACGCACTCAGCTGTAAAGTTCCAGGATTGACTGTGCATTGAAATCTAGGTGACAGCGGCGAGGCGGCTTCACTGTGTCCATGATCACATGATCCCGGTGCTGGTCACATGCTCTGACTGGGAGAATGGCGGCCAGGTGGTTCCGGCGTGTGGAACGCATACTGACTCTCCGGTCACGTGCTTCCTGTCACGTGTTTCCGGTGACCACGGATATCCGGTTGTGCTTGGAGCACATGGGGCGTGCAAAAGAGACGGTTGCATCTAGTTTGGAGTTGATTATTTGTGGTCCTCAAACAATCAACTCCATTCTAGCTGATTCACCATTGAGTCGTCTAGTTTGGAGTTGATTTTTTGAGGGCTCATTTTATCAGCTCCACTCTAGACGGATCACTACTGAAGTGACTGGATCGGGGGGATATTTTGTGGATCTCATTCCAGCATCTCCACTCTAGCTGATTCACTGGTGAGGTGACTGGATCGGAGTGGATATTTTGAGGATCTCATTCCAGCATCTCCACTCTAGCTGATTCACTGGTGAGGTGACTGGATCGGGGGGATATTTTGTGGTCCTCATTCCAGCATCTCCACTCTAGCTGATTCACTGGTGAGGTGACTGGATCGGAGTTGATCTTTTGATGATCTCTCTGCAGCTTCTCCATTCTAGACAGTTCAGTTTCTACACTGAAGTTCCTCAAAAAATCACCTCCAATGTCCAGAATGGAGCAGATTCCTGGATCCTCATAGCCTGCAATGTAGTGGAATTGGAATGTACACACATTGTAGATATATATCAGCCTTATAATTCTAATGATTTCATGTTTTTATTTTTTAAGTACTTGCTCAAACTGTTATATTTATTACGTATTTCCAAAGGGCAAAATTTTATTTTTTTCATGATTAATCAAACTTGCATTTTATTATCGCTTTTTGTAATATAAATAATCACACACAGCGCTGATCGTTCAGTTTTACGTGGGGAAAAACGTAACAAAGCGCAGCGACAGAGTCCTCATAATTTACAACATTGTATTGGAGTGGATTTTTTGAGGACCTCATTTTAGTAACTCCATTCTAGCTGATTCACCAGTGAGCCGTCTAGATAGGAGTAGATTTTTTGAGGACCTCATTTTAGTAACTCCATTCTAGCTGATTCACTAGTGAGCCGTCTAGATCGGAGTGGATTTTTTGAGGACCTCATTTTAGGAACTCCATTCTAGCTGATTCACTACTGAGCCGTCTAGATCGGAGTAGATTTTTTGAGGACCTTCCTATAGCCTTCACTCTGTACAGTTTGGTGCTGAGGTGACTGGAATCGAGTTTTCTCAAAGAGTGAGCGGAGCCTCGTGGGGAGTAACGTAACAAAGCGCAGCAACACAGTCCTCATAATTTACAACATTGTATTGGTGTGGATTTTTTGAGGACCTCATTTGAGCAACTCCATTCTAGCTGATTCACTAGTGAGCTGTCTAGATCGGAGTGGGTATGTTGAGGATCTCCCTGTAGCCTCCAAACTGTACAGGTGTTGAGGTGACTGGAATTGAGTTTTCTCAAAGAGTGAGCGGAGCCTCGTGGGGAGTAACGTAACAAAGCGCAGCAACACAGTCCTCATAATTTACAACATTGTATTGGTGTGGATTTTTTGAGGACCTCATTTGAGCAACTCCATTCTAGCTGATTCACTAGTGAGCCGTCTAGATCGGAGTGGGTATGTTGAGGATCTCCCTGTAGCCTCCAAACTGTACAGGTGCTGAGGTGACTGGAATCGAATTTTCTCAAAGAGTGAGCGGAGCCTCGTGGGGAGTAACGTAACAAAGCGCAGCAACACAGTCCTCATAATTTACAACATTGTATTGGTGTGGATTTTTTGAGGACCTCATTTGAGCAACTCCATTCTAGCTGATTCACTAGTGAGCTGTCTAGATCGGAGTGGGTATGTTGAGGATCTCCCTGTAGCCTCCAAACTGTACAGGTGCTGAGGTGACTGGAATTGAGTTTTTCAAAGAGAAGGTGTAGCCTCGCGGGGAAAAACATAGCAGAGTGCAGCCGACAGTCCTCATAATTTACAACATTGTATTGGAGTGGATTTTTTGAGGACCTCATTTGAGCAACTCCATTCTAGCTGATTCACTAGTGAGCCGTCTAGATCGGAGTGGGTATGTTGAGGATCTCCCTGTAGCCTCCAAACTGTACAGGTGCTGAAGTGACTGTGACTCGCCCCCTGGGCCGTGGGGCACTCGGATCCGGGCAATAGGGAACGATGGGGGTAGTAGTGGCAACCCGGTTCCGTGGCTCAGGGTGGTCAGGCCAGTGGTAGTCCGTTATGTGCTATTGATTATGTCCGACTACGCCACCCGTGGATTTGCGGTCATTAGGAACCGCCGCTGCAGGGCAGACCGCTGGGGCTGATGATATATGCAGCTGGGATGGTGTGACTCCCCACGGGAAGAGTGTGGCCCCAGGGCAGTGTGGTGGATGGTGGGAGTGATGGTAGTGAGAGTCCCGGTGCCGATAGTGCTGGAGGAGCAAGGAGCACACAGACAACAAGTTGCAGTCCAGGGTCTTTACTAAAACAGGTAAACTGACCCATAAACAGTCCCGGCTAGGAGGGGACCTGGATGTCTGAGAGCAACGGGGAAATTGGCCCTGGTCAGGGTGAGGGTGTAGGCCTACCGTGCTTTCTGCGCTCCTTCTGGCTATCTCCTCGTTATAGGGTAACAGCCCACGTTTCCGAGCTTTCCGTGTATTCTCGCCTGTATAGCCTGCGACGTGGGTTCCTTTCTGCTCCCAGCCTTGTACGGCTTTACTGGTCCCTTCGGTTGTGGCAGGGCCTCCAGGCTTCTTAGGCCAAGGAATATACAGTCCCTTGCGAACTTGTTATCTGCTGGAGAATGTGGAATCCTCCCAGCCTCAGACACCAAAGTCTGGTAAAGTAAGTATTTTATCTGCCAAGACAGGCTCTCTTCGCCTCTTGTCTCTGGCTTGTGGCTCTCCTCCTGCCACACTTCCTCTTAGGTGCAGTGCAACTGTCTGTCCCTGCTCTGCTCTGGGACAAGTCTCAGTGCTGAGACAGGCCATCAAGTTCTCTCTAACCCTGCCCCCAGTACCAGCTTTTATAGGGGCAGCCTGCTCCCCCTACTGGCCTGAGACAGGAGGCATTGCATGCTAATGTTCCCCTGACCAGAGAACCTCCCCCTTGCTTTCAGACACAGCTTTAATTACACTTGTGGCATCCAGGCCAGGGTGACACATTCCCCCCTAGTAAAATTTAGTACTCCGGGACTAAACAGTAAACAAAGACAATATGCATAACTATAAAACATTATCAGGAAAGTGACGCACAGATTGAGTTCTTTAGGTCACAGTGTGGTCTTTGACCGGGTGTCCATATCACCAATACAACGGGGAGCCTTAACCAGGTGGGGGTCTGTCCTACCCCAAGTCCTTTACAGTCTTAGTTCATTCCTGGGTTAGGCTCCGAACGCAGTCCATACAAGGTCCTGGTTATAAAAAGTCCATAACCTGTGAGTCCTTACGGTAGCTGCAAGAAACTGAAACACAGAATTACCAGACATGCATGTAACTTGGCAAACAATTCAACATTTGGCAACAGGGTTATTTACAATCTTAGCGCGCTCTATATTTTCCAGCGAGCGGGTATCTGCCCCTTTGTGCTCCTGGTTGACCTCCTTAACCCACTGTCTGTTGGTGGACCAACCTGGCTTTCCCCACTAGCGTTAGGGGTACAGCTACCAGCTGGGTGTACAGGTAGGGCAGGCAGCTGTCTGCGGGTCCTTTGGCTTACCGCAGGCATGGCAGGCTCACTGTCAGCAGAGGGTTGACTCTCCTGGGCTGCTGGTACAGGCTCTTCTGCCTCTGGAACCGCTTGCTCCTCTTCACCTTCCGGCTCTGGTGTTGGTTGTTGCTGTGCCGGTTGCAGGAAATGCAGGACAGGTACCACTATGGCATCATTTATGCGAGTCCAGGACTGAGGGAACTCTCCGAGAACGGTGCTGATCATTTCTTCCTTGACCTCTGCGGGTTCAAGGTCACTCTGATCCTCTTCTGCACTACGGAGTTGCTCGGGGCACCTTTTGAGGTGGTCTCTGGAGACGACACTAGTGGTTTCTCCTCCGTCCTTGGTGATTATGCACACCTTTGGGTTGTCGTGGTCAGACTGCAGTACGGTGTAGGGTTCCCTTTCCCACTGGTCGTCCAACTTATGTAGCCTTCTCTTCCGCTTCAGGACTTGCTCACCAGGTTCTAGGGGACCAGCAGGGGCGTGTTGGTTGAAGAGTTTTTCTTGCCTCTCTCTCACCTGGGCCAGGCTCTTCTCCACACTCTCCTGTACCTATTTGTACTGCAGTTGCCTTTCCGTATCCCAGTCCGCATCCGGGGAGGTGTCCTCAGGTATTAGGACTCCCATCTCCACGTCTACGGGCAGCTTACCTGGTCTAGCTCGCATCAGGTAAGCCGGGGTGCAGTTTGTAGCATTCACCGGGATATTGTTGTATAGGTCTATCAGGTCCGGCAGTTTTTCTGGCCACAGGCTGCGTTCCTCCAGGGGCAACGTCTTCAGGAGATCAATGACTATATTGTTCATCTTCTCACACATCCCGTTGGTTTGGGGGTGGTAAGGCGTTGTACGAATCTTCTTACAGCTATAGAGGTTGCAGAACTCCTGGAAGATTTCAGCCTCGAACGCAGGACCCTGGTCTGTCAGGACCTGTTCCGGATACCCGTGTGGACGGCAGAAATATTGCTGGAAGGCTCTGGCCGCTGTTTGGGCTGTCAAGTCTTTTACCGGGACCACCACGAGAAAACGGGAATAGTGGTCCACGATTGTCAGGGCGTAGATGTACCCTGACCGGCTTGGAGCCAACTTGACATGGTCTAGAGCTACCAGCTCAAGAGGCTGCGTGGTGACGATGGGCCTCAAGGGTGTCTTCTGGCTGGTGCGGTCCTTCCTCCTTAGGTGACAAGGGCCACAGTCTCTGCACCATTTTTCTACAGCACCTCTCATGCCGACCCAAAAGAATCTTCCTCTTAGCAGGAACTCCAGTTTCTTCCAACCGAAGAGCCCCGCTCTGTCATGGTAAGCCCCCAGGACCATAGCTGCATCTCGCCTTGGGACCACGACTTGCCAGGTCAGCTCGTGCGTCCGGTGGTTGACAATCCTTCTGCACAACTTGCCTTCGTAGAGGAACAGCTTGCTCTTCTCTTTCCATAGCTGCTTGGCTTCCTCTGGGGCATCTGGATCTAAGCGGGCGTCTTTCCGGGTCAGCAGATCTTTCACCAGGCGGATTGCAGGGTCACTATCTTGGGTCTCGGCCCAGCTGTGGTGAGGTAGGGGATTGATCATCACGGTTGTTAGATCTCCTCCTTCACGCGGTGAGAGTATTGAGCGGCTCCATACCGGTGAAACGCGGGGAGTTCTACCTCCTCCAGCTCTGGGTCTTCGTCACCTTCAGGTAAGTGAGGCATCCTTGATAGGGCGTCCGCGTTGGCATTGGTTTTGCCTGCCCGGTACTTGATCGCGAAGTCATAGTTGGAGAGACGGGCCATCCACCGCTGTTCCAGGGCACCCAGTCTTGCATTGTCCAGGTGTGTCAACGGGGTGTTGTCCGTGTACACGGTGAACTTTGCGGAGGCCAGGTAATGCTTGAAGCGTTCCGTCACGGCCCACACCACCACCAAGAATTCTATCTTGAAGGAGCTGTAATTCTCCGGGTTCCTCTCGGTGGGCCTCAGCTTCCGGCTGGCGTACGCGTTCACCCTTTCTCTGCCCTGTTGGTTTTGGGACAGTACGGCTCCCAGTCCCACATTACTGGCATCTGTGTGGAGAATGAAAGGCTGGCCGTAATCAGGGTAGGCCAGGATCTCATCCCCCGTGAGGGCCATCTTTAGCTGGCGGAAGGACTCCTCTTCCGGTTTATCCCTCTTGAAGGGTGGCTTTTGACTTCTGGACTTAGACTGTCCGATCAGGAGGTCCTGCATAGGAGCTGCCATCTTAGTGAACCCGGGGATGAACCTTCAGTAGTAGCCTACCAACCCGAGAAACTGTCTCACGTCTTTGATGTTCGAGGGGCTTGGCCAGCTCTTGATTGCCGTGACCTTGTCAGGGTCGGGGGCCACTCCTTCCGCGCTTACCACGTGCCCGAGGTACTGGACCTTCGGTTTCAGCAGGTGACACTTCGATGGTTTCACCTTCAGGCCATAGCCTGCCAGGGCTTCGAACACCTCGGCCAGGTGCTTTAGGTGGTCCTCGTAGGTCTTCGAATAGACGATCACGTCGTCCAGGTAAAGGAGAACCGTCTCGAAGTTTCGGTGCCCTAGACAGCATTGCATCAGCCGCTGGAAGGTCCCTGGTGCATTGCAGAGCCCGAAAGGCATGCAGTTGAATTCGCTCAGTCCCATCGGGGTGGTGAAGGCGGTCTTCTCCTTGTCAGCCTCTGCCACAGGAACCTGCCAGTACCCGCTAGTAAGGTCCAAAGTAGAAAAGAAGTTAGCTGATTTTAGTGCGGCTAAAGACTCCTCTATTCTAGGCAGCGGATATGCGTCTTTGTGGGTGATACGGTTGATTTGTCTATAGTCCACGCACATTCTCATGGTGCCGTCTTTCTTTTTCACCAGAACCAAGGGGGCTGCCCAGGGGCTACAGCTATCTCGAATGACCCCAGCTTCTTTCATTTCTCTTAGCATGCTCTTTGCGTTCTGATAATGTGCAGGGGGTACAGGTCTGTGTCTCTCTTTTATTGGTGGGTGGCTCCCTGTGGGGATGTGGTGTTCTATCCCTTTTACTCTGCCGAAGTCTAGCGGGTGCTTACTAAAGACTCTCTCGTACTCCTGTACCACCCGGTAGACTCCTTGTTCTTGGTGCAGGGGAGTGGAGTCAGCACCCACGTGGAGTTTCTGGCACCAGTCCTCCTTTTGTTTCTGGGAGCCATTACTCTCCGCCTGAGGAGATGGAGGCAAGGGTTCCACGGCCCTGATAGCTTTGTGTTCGACCACAAACAGCTTGGCGAGTGTAGCGTACCTGGGTAAGTGTACCTCCCTCTCCCCAATGTTGAGAATGCGGATGGGCACCCTCCCATGACGGACATCAACCACCCCCGGGCTGTCAAAATGGTGGGCCTGCTGTCTGAGTACACGGGTTCTACCATGGCTTGGTAGTCTCTACCTCTCAACCCGATTGCAGTCCGACACCAGATCATCATTTCACTTTTGGGAGGCATGGAAATGGGGAATGGGTTACTCAGTCTTACGCTACCGATCTCACCACCAGACAGTTCTACCTGCTGCCGTCTCATCAGGGCTTTTATCTCCTTGTTGAGGACTCTCTGTTGGCTGGAACTAGCATTCACCGCCACCAGTTGTAAGATTACAATTACCTCTGAAAGACAATTTTCAATCACGTTAGTACCCACAGTTATTTTAGGGTGACTTTCACGACGGTCAATGTCCACAATAATCACTCCCTGTGTCGGTAGTTCAACTTTACCAATTTTAATGGTCATCTCCTTGAACCCCATCTGCGGCACGGGTAAGCCATTACTGGCGATGATGCTCAAGTTACTGTCTGGATACCGTGTGATATCAGCATCAGTCCAATACTGCTTAAAAAGTACATAAGGGATAGTGGTTACTTGTGACCCAGTATCCAGCAAGGCGCTCATGGGGATACCGTCCAGCACCACGGGTAAAACCGGGCGCCCCCCAACGTACTTATTACGCCAATTGTAAGGGCCTGGTGATCTTATGCCTGGGGGTTGGCCCTCTGCCCCAGGTTGGACCCGTTTAAATTACAGTACCTGGAAATGTGTCCGGGCTGGTTGCATCGACGGCAAATGGGCTGTCCACCCTCTGCGTAGCGGTCTGTGGGCCTCCCTCGGAACGACGGGATCCTCCTCTGTCGACGCCACGGGACATCCTCCAGACTTGAAGCCAGCTCGATGGGTCTTGACGGGTCCACTTGCAACGCCTGGACGGTCCTGGTCAACGCCGCAACGCTCCTGGTCAGCTCCTGGACTTGGTGGTGCAGGTCTTTCGACGGGGCTTGGTTCAGGGCCTGTGCATCAGCCCCCACGGGATCCATAGAGGAGGGCGCCGCCTCCTGGTGGTTGGTGAGAGCAGGGCGCCGGGGGTTTATAGCGCCACTGGTTGCAGATTCACGGAGCACCCTTATGGCCCTGTCCTTAAATTGGGCAAAGGTCAGGTCGGGGTTCTGAAAGAACATGAGGCGCAGTTGGGCCCTGTGGGCGCTAGACAGCTGACCTTCTATGAATTGTTCTGTTAGCAGCTTATCCGTTTCCTGCACACTGCCAGGGTCAGTTTGTTGAATAGCCCTCAGGGCTTCCTGCAGATTTAGGGCATAGTCTCTGATGCTGTCCTGTGCCCGCTGCTTACACCCATAGAACCTCATTTTAATTTCAGCGGAGGTACGTGTGTCAAAGGTACCCCGCAGCCGGGCCAGAATACCCTTCACAGTTCTTTTCTCCTCAGTGGGCCATGATTTTACCTCCCTCTGGGCTGCGCCAGTTAACTGCCCTGTTAATATGCTGACCTTCTGTTCCTCTGTCAGGGGGTAAACTTGGAACAAACTGTATAGCCTTTCCTTGAAGTCAGTTAGGGCATGGGGCTCCCCTGAGTATTTGGGCAGCCAGGCCGCTCCAGGGATGTAGGGCAGGGAAAAGGGCATCACCGCTGCTGCAGCTGCATTGGTGGTAGTGGGCACCTCTGTATACGACATCTTTCTCCCCCCTAGTTAAGCGTGGCCTACCTTCCGACGATCCTCTTCTGTAGGCCGCGGCTCCACTGCTGCTGCTATGGACGAGGACCTGGCGTCGCGCTCCGATGACGTCAGCGTCGCTCTCTCTCCCTTCCAGGACCTTGCGCAGCGTCGGTGCGTGGGGCGGAGCTTCGGATCTCGCGCGGTTTTGACGTCCACGCCCCTCTTCTTCCCGCGCGGCGTCCTGAAGATGGCGTCTGATGGCGGGAAGCAGCTGCGGATGGCGGGAAGACGGCAGAAAACGGCGAGAAACGGTCCAAGATGGCGTCTGATGGCGGGAATCGGCTCCGGATGGCGGGAAACTTCGCCACAGGTAAGTTACAAAAGTCTTTTTCAGGCACACAGTACCCGGTGGTTGCGGGCACGAAATCCTGCCGACTACGCCAAAGCTGACTCGCCCCCTGTTCCGTGGCTCAGGGTGGTCAGGCCAGTGGTAGTCCGTTATGTGCTATTGATTATGTCCGACTACGCCACCCGTGGATTTGCGGTCATTAGGAACCGCCGCTGCAGGGCAGACCGCTGGGGCTGATGATATATGCAGCTGGGATGGTGTGACTCCCCACGGGAAGAGTGCGGTCCCAGGGCAGTGTGGTGGATGGTGGGAGTGATGGTAGTGAGAGTCCCGGTGCCGATAGTGCTGGAGGAGCAAGGAGCACACAGACAACAAGTTGCAGTCCAGGGTCTTTACTAAAACAGGTAAACTGACCCATAAACAGTCCCGGCTAGGAGGGGACCTGGATGTCTGAGAGCAACGGGGAAATTGGCCCTGGTCAGGGTGAGGGTGTAGGCCTACTGTGCTTTCTGCGCTCCTTCTGGCTATCTCCTCGTTATAGGGTAACAGCCCACGTTTCCGAGCTTTCCGTGTATTCTCGCCTGTATAGCCTGCGACGTGGGTTCCTTTCTGCTCCCAGCCTTGTACGGCTTTACTGGTCCCTTCGGTTGTGGCAGGGCCTCCAGGCTTCTTAGGCCAAGGAATATACAGTCCCTTGCGAACTGGTTATCTGCTGGAGAATGTGGAATCCTCCCAGCCTCAGACACCAAAGTCTGGTAAAGTAAGTCTTTTATCTGCCAAGACAGGCTCTCTTCGCCTCTTGTCTCTGGCTTGTGGCTCTCCTCCTGCCACACTTCCTCTTAGGTGCAGTGCAACTGTCTATCCCTGCTCTGCTCTGGGACAAGTCTCAGTGCTGAGACAGGCCATCAAGTTCTCTCAAACCCTGCCCCCAGTACCCGCTTTTATAGGGGCAGCCTGCTCCCCCTACTGGCCTGAGACAGGAGGCATTGCATGCTAATGTTCCCCTGACCAGAGAACCTCCCCCTTGCTCTCAGACACAGCTTTAATTACACTTGTGGCATCCAAGCCAGGGTGACACAACTGGAATTGAGTTTTTCAAAGAGTGAGCGGAGCTTCGCAGGGAGAAACATAACAGAGCGCAGCAACACAGTCCTCATAATTTACAACATTGTATTGGAGTGGATTTTTTGAGGACCTCATTTGAGCAACTCCATTCTAGCTGTTTCACTAGTGAGCCGTGTAGATCGGAGTGGATTTTTTGTGGACCTCATTTTAGTAACTCCATTCTAGCTGATTCACTAGTGAGCCTTCTAGATCGGAGTGGATTTTTTGAGGACCTTATTTTAGTAACTCCATTCTAGCTGATTCACTAGTGAACCATCTAGATCGGAGTGGGTATTTTGAGGATCTCCCTGGAGCCTCCAAACTGTACTGTTTGGTGCTGAGGTGACTGGAATCGAGTTTTTCAAAGAGTGAGCGGAGCTTCGCAGGGAGAAACATAACAGAGCGCAGCAACAGATTCCTCATAATTTAGAACATTGTATTGGAGTGGATTTTTTGAGGACCTCATTTTAGCAACTCCATTCTAGCTGATTCACTAGTGAGCTGACGCGCCCCCTGGGCCAGTGCTGTTTGGGGATACCCGGAGCCGGATCAAATGGGGGTTGTAGTCTCCGAGTGGCGGTGACCCGGTCCGTGCCCAGGGTGTCAAACTCAGTGTGTGGCAGTCCTTACAGATGTTGTTGGATGTTCTTTGTGTCGACTACGCCACCCGTTGATTTGCGGTCAAATGGCCGCCGCTGCAGAAGGGTCCGCTGAGGCTGGTGGTGTGTGTGCAGCTGTGGTAGTATAACCCCCAACGGGAGGGGTATGGCCTCAGGGGGTCAGATGTAGAGGATGGTGGTTGTGGAGGTGCAGTGTGGATGGTAAGAAGACTCAGAGTCGGGCTGTGCAGTTCAGGGTTTTTACTTACTGCTGTTCTTTTGGTCACTCTGGCCTTGAGTGACCACCCGAGCCGTGCTGCGTCCACCAGGTCCTGGACTCGTCCAACCCCCAAGCAATTCTGGAGCGTGATCCTGAGCTCCCTTTCTGACTTTCCTTTCTACGGCCGTTCCCACCAGGGATCCACTTATGTCCGGCTTCCTCGGGTCTCTTGTTGGTTAAACCCTTTTCTCTGGGTTCCCTGACCCTATACTCGGTGTGCCTTCTCAGTGGATTTAGTGAGGGTCGTGGCATATCCTGCCCACGACCTCCGGTTCCTGGCTAAGGTGTGCTTTGCCTCTGCCAGCTTGGGATCCGGTACCCTTGTGCCAACCCTTCACCCTTCTGGTCTGATTTTAGGTTCTTGGGGTTCCTTCTTCTTTTCCCCTCTGGGTCTTTCTTTTCTCCTCTCTCTCTCTTGGCCTTGGAGCTGGCTGAGCCTCTCTGCTCTACTCCTCTACAAAGACTGACTGTCTGACCCTGTTCTAAGATGGTTCCCACCTTATATACTCCCTCTATGTGTGAGCTCAGGTGACCAGCACCCAATGAGCTCCTATCTTTACCCAGACTGCTCCCTCTATCTGCCCCTACACTACTGGGATGTTCCACCCCCCTCCCACTCCAGCCAGGGACAGACGCTGTCGTACCTGCACATGTATCTGGTGGGAGTACAGTAGTTCTGTCCCTCGGTAATGGGATGTATGTAGTGTATGCAGCTAGCTGAGCTCAGTCCCACACTCCATCCTTACCCGGGAGTGGAATACCACACCTCTGGGTTGAGGTGCAATACCCCTGTAGCAGCCGAGTCCTCAGGGTGCTACATTCCCCCCTGGTAAATCACAGCACGTCCTCGGGCTGTAAGAGAATAAAAACATCCACAAACATACAATTTTTTCATAAAACATAAACATATAAAACATCATATATATTAGCAGCAATAAACTTTTTTTTTTTTTTTTCTTGTTCCTCCGGCCACGGTGCGACTTGTGACCGGGTAAAGTGCAACAGTCTATTCTTGAAAAACAGTTTTCCTATAAAACCAGTAGGGGGCGCCTTAGAAAGCGCAACTATATACAAGGGGAAATGGTCGCTCTCAGTCCTCGGTCAGTGGGAATAGGGACACACGGGTTGCAGTTCACACTTGTCCCAACGGGGAACATCTTTAAATCAGCAACAGTTCACTGTACCCCGACGGGTAACTATATACAGTCTCTCTTTACCGTACTTTAATGACGGCGTCCTCCTGCTCCTTCTTTGTATTCTTCAGACCCGTCCGGGTCCTCTTGCTCCTCCCCACACCGCAGCTCCTCCTCCGTCAGCCGGTGTACATGGAGGGCGTAGGGTCCTTTGGCACACTTGTGCCGGGTAAAGGTGACCTCATCCCCTACATATAGGTCACGACCTCTGTGTCCCTCCGGCAGATGACTTTCTACGTCTCTGCGGGTGACAAAGACGTCGCCGGGGGTATGATGGTCTCTTATGAAACCCCAACCGTGCTGCATATGAAATTTAATCGCAGTCCCGGTGGTACGGGGACCATGAACTGCACGGGGGTCTCTCCTGGTCCGGCTCTTCTGCTCCGCGCTCCGCACCTGCATCTGTTTCTCACGGACCCGCCTCTCTCTTCGTTCTCGTTCGAAGACTGCCAACTGCTGGCGGCAGCACTCCACATGCTCCGCTGCGGCTTCCCGTGTTTCTTGAGTGAACCCCATGAGGTCTTCTCCGGTGGGGTCCCACTCGAACTGTGCTTCTTCCAGCGGGAGCGGGGTTCTCCTGACGGGCTTCGGAGCCGGAATCAGGGGCTCGCACAGGGGCCTTGCTTTTTGGAGTTCCAGTTGGTAGTACTCCTGTGGCCATATAAAAGGCTGCCCATCCGGGCACGTGTGCTGGGCAAATAGATCTTCACCCAGGTGCGGCACTCGAGATGTTGAGGGCGCGGTGATGGTAGCAGCGCCCGGGTTGACCAGGCCTTGCGACCAGGCTTGGGGCACCCTAAAGGTAAAGGGCACCGTAAGGACGGCGGCGCCCGGGGTTACTCGGCCCTGCGACCAGTCCGGTGGCTCCGCGGAGGTAGGGGGCGCTGTTGGAATTGCGGCGCCCGGGGGTACTAGACCTTGCGACCAGGCCGGTGCTGTTTCCTGCTTTGCCGCGCTCAGGGTTGAGGCGCGTGACGTCACAGGGGTCGCTGCCGCGGCTTCTGCTTGAGGCCTAGTCTGGAGCGGTGACGGTGCAGCGACGGGCACGGCAGGGGGAATTTCGGGCTCTGCGACGGGGAGCTGGGGCAGGCTCACGGTTTCTCGGGTCGGGGTAGTGACGTCCCCTTTACCTGCCTCCGTCTGTTCAGCTCCCTCCTCGGCGCCGTCTCCGGCCTTCACTCCTCCTGCACCATCCTCAGAGGCGGTCTGTCTCCTCGTCTCGGGTGGCGTGCTCCGCTGACGGGTTCCGGTCTGCTGGGCCATCTCTCGGCTCCACTCCGCCAGCGTGTCTCGCTGCACCTGGGCCATCCTCCGTGCGAGGCCCTCCAGCGCGGTCTGTGCACACTCCCGGTCTCGGGGGAGCTGTGCCAGGATCTCCACCAGACCTAGTGGGGTGGTTGCTTGCAGCAGGCTCCTGACCGCTGGGTCGGTGCTGCCTGACTCTCCCTCCATCTCCGGGTGTGCTTTCTCCATACTCCTCTCCAGACTTCTTGTCTCCGGGTGCGCTCTCTCCAGACTCCTCCAGGCTGCACCCATCTTCGCTCTTTTGTTCTGTCTCCGCCCACATTGAGGATGGTCTCGGGGCAACTTGGTGATTGTCAGTTCCAGGGGCAGTTCCCTCACGCTGATGGACATCTCTAGCATCACAGTCTCTGTTGGTGGGGGCGGTTTCCGCTTTTGGCGCCATTCTTCGACCTGGCCCACGATGGGAGGTGGCCTCCTGCCACCCTCTGGCACGCCCATAATGGCGTCCGCTCTTCCAAGGCGGGAAATCTTCTGAAATGGCGGGAATCGTCTCCCAGTGGCGGGAAACTCCGTGGATGGCAGGAAAAAGCTGCAGATGGCGGGCAACCGGCGGGAAACGATCCGTGATGGCGTCCGATGGCGGGGACCCTCCGGAACCGGCGGGAGACTTCTTTTTGAGGTAAAGGTGAACTTTTCTTCAGGCACGCAGTACCCGGTTGTTGCGGGCACGTTATCCTGCCGACTACGCCAAAGTTGACGCGCCCCCTGGGCCAGTGCTGTTTGGGGATACCCGGAGCCGGATCAGATGGGGGTTGTAGTCTCCGAGTGGCGGTGACCCGGTCCGTGCCCAGGGTGTCAAACTCAGTGTGTGGCAGTCCTTACAGATGTTGTTGGATGTTCTTTGTGTCGACTACGCCACCCGTTGATTTGCGGTTAAAAGGCCGCCGCTGCAAAAGGGTCCGCTGAGGCTGGTGGTGTGTGTGCAGCTGTGGTAGTATAACCCCCAACGGGAGGGGTATGGCCTCAGGGGGTCAGATGTAGAGGATGGTGGTTGTGGAGGTGCAGTGTGGATGGTAAGAAGACTCAGAGTCGGGCTGTGCAGTTCAGGGTTTTTACTTACTGCTGTTCTTTTGGTCACTCTGGCCTTGAGTGACCAACCGAGCCGTGCTGCGTCCACCAGGTCCTGGACTCGGCCAACCCCCAAGCAATTCTGGAGCGTGATCCTGAGCTCCCTTTCTGACTTTCCTTTCTACGGCCGTTCCCACCAGGGATCCACTTATGTCCGGCTTCCTCGGGTCTCTTGTTGGTTAAACCCTTTTCTCTGGGTTCCCTGACCCTATACTCGGTGTGCCTTCTCAGTGGATTTAGTGAGGGTCGTGGCATATCCTGCCCACGACCTCCGGTCCTGGCTAAGGTGTGCTTTGCCTCTGCCAGCTTGGGATCCGGTACCCTTGTGCCAACCCTTCACCCTTCTGGTCTGATTATAGGTTCTTGGGGTTCCTTCTTCTTTTCCCCTCTGGGTCTTTCTTTTCTCCTCTCTCTCTCTTGGCCTTGGAGCTGGCTGAGCCTCTCTGCTCTACTCCTCTACAAAGACTGACTGTCTGACCCTGTTCTAAGATGGTTCCCACCTTATATACTCCCTCTATGTGTGAGCTCAGGTGACCAGCACCCAATGAGCTCCTATCTTTACCCAGACTGCTCCCCCTATCTGCCCCTACACTACTGGGATGTTCCACCCCCCTCCCACTCCAGCCAGGGACAGACGCTGTCGTACCTGCACATGTATCTGGTGGGAGTACAGTAGTTCTGTCCCTCGGAAATGGGATGTATGTAGTGTATGCAGCTAGCTGAGCTCAGTCCCACACTCCATCCTTACCCGGGAGTGGAATACCACACCTCTGGGTTGAGGTGCAATACCCCTGTAGCAGTCGAGTCCTCAGGGTGCTACAGAGCCGTATAGATCGGAGTGGATTTCTTGAGGATCTCCCTGTAGCCTCCAAACTGTACTGTTTGGTGCTGAGGTGACTGGAATCGAGTTTTTCAAAGAGTGAGCGGAGCTTCGCAGGGAGAAACATAACAGAGCGCAGCAACAGAGTCCTCATAATTTACAACATTGTATTGGAGTGGATTTGTTGAGGACCTCATTTGAGCAACTCCATTCTAGCTGATTCACTAGTGAGCCGTATAGATCGGAGTGGATTTTTTGAGGACCTCATTTGAGCAACTCCATTGTAGCTGATTCACTAGTGAGCCGTATAGATTGGAGTGGATTTTTGAGGACCTCATTTGAGCAACTCCATTCTATCTGATTCACTAGTGAGCCGTCTAGATCGGTGTGGATTTTTAGATGATCTCCCTGTAGCCTCTATTCTGTACAGTTCATTGGTGACCTGAGTAGAATGGAGTTGCTGGAGCGATGTCCTCATAGGATCAAATCCAATCTAGACGGCTCATGACTGAAACCTCCAGAATGGAGTTAATTCCAGGAGCTCCTCATAGATTCCAATCTCATGGCATAGGAATTATAAATGTATGTATGTATTGTCACTTTTTGTGACATACATAATTACACACAGCACTGATTGTTCAGTTTTGCTCAAATTTGACTTTTACTGTATTTCCACCAGTCCCAGCCACAGCAGCGACATTTCTGAAGAGTGGGCGGAGCTAGACAACATTTATGTGATCATTTCTGCCACATTTGTGATATAAATTATGATAATGTCCAGCCGCTCTTCATAATGCTGGTGCTGACCAGGACTGGTGGACAAACAAGAAAAGTAAAATTTTATCAAACATGAACAATCAGAGCTTTGTGTAAGTTTTTAAACTATGAAAAGTGATAATATAAAAAACAAACAAATTTTTTAATTTAACAAAAAAAAGCTTTCTACCTCTCACATTTTATTAAATACTGGCATGCAAAATTTGTTTCTTCATGAATTGTGGTTGTAATCTTGTATAATGTCTGCCAAGAAATAATAAAACACCCTGCAGCAACTCCAATCTATATTTTTTTTGTTTTCTTTTACATTTTAGCCCCTTTTTGTAATACAATCTTACTATTAGCGCCATATAGTAGTTTTGGCCAACATCTTGTAGTAATGTCCCCATCATGGTTCCTATCTTGTGCTTATGTCCCCCATCATGGTACTCATCTTGTTTTATTGTCTCCCATCATGGCCATCTTGTAGAAATATCCTCCTACCTGGTCCCCTTTTTGTAGCAATCTCACCATTCGGCTCCCTATCTCACAGTAACGTGTCCCTTCCTGGTCCCCTTTTTGTAGTAATGTCTCTTTGCAGTAATGTCAAGATCCTGATCCTCATCTTCTAGTACTGTTCCCATCCTGGTCCCCTGCAGACATTAGCTGCTGGCCTGTGATTGACCCACAGTTGGCATTGGTATAGCTGAGCAAAGAGCTTGTCTGTGCACGGCGCCTGCAATATGTTCCACTGAAAAAGTGCTGACGTGCCACAATCCTCAAGGTGTATGGTGCTTGCGGCCTGCATGAAGCAGCCTCTGTGGCCAAATGTTTGAGACCCCCACTCGAGTCTATAAAGCTACAGCTGCCAATCAAGATACAGGGTGCCATGATATACTGAGGGGCTGCGATTGGCTTGATTAGTTATTCTGTGATGACAGATTCTCTTTACACCCCGAGTGATTTCAGACCAATCACCTATTCTGTGTAGAAGTGATACAGATTTACAAGACAGTGACTTGAAGGGTCAACGTGATATTTGAAATTTTTTCTCAACATTTTATTTCAGTTATATTTTCAAGCAGATCAGGGGGTGTTCATATCCTGAGCCGACCATAAGCTGCCCCCAAAAAACTCACTGTCTTCACCGAGGGGTGCGCAGTTCAGGCAAAAGAAACGTATACACAGTCCATAATATGGATATCCATGGAAAATGGAGGGCTTGTAGTGATCGATGGGTTATTGCATTGTGGGGTGGCTAGGTTCTGCTTGAAAGTATAAGGACATTCACAAATGAAAAAGATATCATACAAGGTTTACTTAAGTCTTGCAAATAAGAAAACAGGTGTACTGGTGTGATAATTCTAAAAATACAGGTGCATCTCACTAAATTAGAATATCATCAAAAAGTTAATTTATTTCAGTTCTTCAATACAAAAAGTGAAACTCATATAGAGTCATTACAGACAGAGTCATCTATTTCAAGTGTTTATTTCTGTTAATGTTGATGATTATGGCTTACAGCCAATGAAAACACAAAAGTCATTATCTCAGTAAATTAGAATAATTAACAAAAAACACCTGCAAAGGCTTCCTAAGCATTTAACAAGGTCCCTTAGTCTGTTTCAGTAGGCTCCACAATCATGGGAAAAACTGCTGGCTTGACAGATGTCCAGAAGGCAGTCACTGACACACTCCACAAGGTATCAGAGTCTGGAGGAAGAGTGGAGAGGCCACAATCCAAGCTGCTGGAGGTCTAGTGTGAAGTTTCCACAATCAGTGATGGTTTGAGGAGCCATGACATCTTCTGGTGTAGGTCCACTCTGTTTTATCAAGACCAAAGTCAGCGCAGCCGTCTACCAGGACATTTTACAGCACTTCATGCTTCCCTCTGCCGACAAGCTTTTTGGAGATGGAAATGTCATTCTCAAGCAGGACTTGACCCCTGTCCACACGGCCAAAAGTACCAGTACCTGGTTTACACACAACAGTATCACTGTGCTTGATTGGCAGAAAACTCACCTGACCATAACCCCATAGAGAATCTATTATAGAGAATCTATGGGGTATTGTCGAGAGGAAGACGAGAGACACCAGACCCAACAATGCAGACGAGCTGAAGGCTGCTATCAAAGCCATCTGGGCTTCCATAACACCTCAGCAGTGCCACAGGCTGATCGCCTCCATGCCACATTGCCGCATTGATGCAGTAATTGATGCAAAAGGATCCCAGACCAACTATTGAGGGCATTTACTGACCATACATTTCAGTAGGATAACATTTCAGATTTTAAAATAATTTTTCAAGCTGTTATAAAGTATTCTAATTTACTGAGATAATGACTTTTGTGTTTTCATTGGCTGTAAGCCATAATCATCAACATTAACAGAAATAAACACTTGAAATAGATCACTGTGTGTAATGACTCTATTAGACAACCAACAGAAGATTAGACCCCTAAAATATAACTTTTATTCGAATATGCTAAAAAGGACTCAGTAGTCACCATAACAACAAACACAAAAACAAGACAAAATGCCAGGGAACAGGGATAAGTCACACATCAGTCAGGAAGGATTACGGGCTCTATCTGTCCCTATTTTGTCCCTAAATTCTCTCCCTTCCTGACAGCGGAGGTTGGCACCCTAATTTTTGCTCCGTGGCGCCCCCGCTCAACGTTGGTGTCCCTAATATCCCTGGTAAATATCTATCTTTATATTTAAAAAACCACAATCGTGAATAAAAGATAGAGAAAAGTGAACGTACAGATTAAGAAGCCGACAATTCATCATAGATATGCATTTAAGGAGACCCAAGGGAGAGAATTTAGGGACAAAATAGGGACAGATAGAGCCCGTAATCCTTCCTGACTGATGTGTGACTTATCCCTGTTCCCTGGCATTTTGTCTTGTTTTTGTGTTTGTTGTTATGGTGACTACTGAGTCCTTTTTAGCATATTCGAATAAAAGTTATATTTTAGGGGTCTAATCGTCTGTTGGTTGTCTAGTCTTGCAATTGGGCCCCGCTTATACATCCCTTGTTCAGGTGTGTAATGACTCTATATAATATGACTTTCACTTTTTGTATTGAAGAACTGAAATAAATTAACTTTTTGATGATATTCTAATTTAGTGAGATGCACCTGTAGATAAAAGGGTTTAACTTGAATTGACGTCATAGCACAGACCTGCATCAACTCAGCTTAAACAGAACAAAACCCATAGGACCCTATTCATCATAGTTTTTACTCCAGAATTCTGTTATAAAATGCTCAATCGTATAATTTGGATGCAACTGAAGACTATGTAAAAATGTTGCAACTTTTTCCTTTCTAATGGCATTTTTATCGGTAAGTAGGCAGGGTTGTGATGACTGCTGTTTGGCAACTTCATCATGAGCAGCGGTGGTCGCTACAAATCCTCCTCCAGTAAGTGGCATAGCGCATGGAGGCGCTGTCCAGCCATCAGACGCTTCTGATGAATATGTCTCTTAATGAATCAGGAGCTGCGTCCTTCACCTCCGCCCTCTCATCAAGACATTAATCAGGTGCATAGTTCTTTAAGGTGACAATGCAGCAATTTAGCTCGAGTAGTTAATATTTTGTATGCATTTATGTACATAAATGACATAGCCGAGTGCTGGGATGGCCTATTTTTATTAGTCCTATACAGAATCCATAAATGGACGGACCGACCTGTGCTAAGCATACGTGAAAATTATTTTATCAAACATGGACATAGTCTTTCCTAAGTAACATTGGGGTCCCTGGTGGTCCTAACCTCAGCAACTTATATTTTATCCAATATGACAGTAACAGTGTGTCCCTCCCCAGCCTGTGTTTATGTACTCTATGTAATGTAACCTGCTTTAGTGTAAGGGGTGTAAGGCTATGTGCCCACGATGCAGAAATGCTCAGTTTCCGCATCTCCCTGGCAGAAAAAACGCGTGCGGATTGCACATGCGGATTGCACATGCGGATGTGAAGCGTTCTTCACTTGCATTTCCGCATGCGGGTTGACAAGCGCTTTCCAAGCGATTTTAACATCACTTGGAAAGTGCTTGACAACTTGGTCACACTATATAAATCCATGCAACCGGCATGGATTTTTATAGTGTGACCGAAAGAATGGTAAAAAATAAATCTATACATACCTTCTGATGGCCCCCGCTGTCTTGCTTCGCTCCGTCCTGGCTGCCGGCAGCGCGCGGTACACTGAAGGACCTGCCGTCATATGACTGACGTCAGCGCAGGTCCTTCAGTCCACAGCACGCTGCCGGCAAGTGAAGAAAGGGGCACCGCGAGCCATCAGAAGGCAAGAATAATATTTATTTTTTATTTTATTCTTTTTTTCACAGGTTCTATGGTACCCAGGTCCGGAAGAGAGTCTCCTGTCCTCCACACCCGGGTGCCATCCGCACATAGAAACGCATATTATCCATGTGTGCAAATGTGCGGACACAGATGATATGCGTTTCAATGCAAGTCAATGGCGGCAATTACGCTGCGTGTCTGCAAAATTAATGGACATGCTGCGGATTATCATTCCGGAAAAACACGCAGCATGTGCACAGCACGGATTATCATTGGGGAACATGGCAGGCCTTCTACCATGCATTTAAGCGTTTCTGCAGCGTTTTTGCCGGTGCTTAAATGCATCGTGGGCACACAGCCTAACAGCGTGTCCCTCCCCTGTGTTCATGGACTGTAATGTTATCAGGCCTAGGTCAACATCTCTTGTTGCATCTAGAGGGTGTGAACCCTTCCCCCATCCAGGGGCTGATCCCAGTAGACAGAACAATAGACTCATGTTTGGCCCAGTCAGTTGCGTGGGGCCTCCCGATGCTGGAGGGTCTCAGGCTGCGGCCAGATCCTCCTGGCGTGTGTGGATTGATAGAAGCCGCCACGTGGGACTGTGTTGTGTCCCTCATCTGCTGGATCCATTGAACTTATCCAAGGACTATTTCTATATTTTCCCTGGCCGGAGGCGCCCCTGGACTTGTTTCTGCTGTTATATAGCAAAAAGGAACCAAATACAGAGTATATGGCAAAGAATCAAAAAACTTTATTGTAAACAATATACAGAAAAGACATACATGATTAAAAAGGACGACACACAGACAACCAAACTGGGTGACACATATACAACATAATAATAGATGTTAAATATCTATTGGGATAAAGTACAAGAAGTGCTAGTATTCAAGTCATTTATGCACTGGTACAAAATTATGGCACATTTCATCACTATGGATATGTACCACGTGCCATATGGCCTATAGTGCCCTATGAAAGAAAGCTAAAGAAATATATTGCACTCTTACCCACATTAGATCAGCACCCAGAATAAACAAGGACCTCAATGCGTGTTTCGCGTGGTATATCCTATGGATTCCTCGGGGGGGATTGTTTAATAGGACATTCCATGTCTTTTTAAATATACTTTTGGTCCGTTCCAGTCACGTGACCGCAGGCCCTAATCATCTCCTGGACCATCAGCGCATGCACGCTGAACCGCCCGAGCCAGATACGTCACGCTCGTTGCCATGGCCACCCTCACACCGGCCACGCAGCCCCCCTGGATGCCCCTCTACCCAGCCCATGCCCCCCTCACACCAGCCACGCAGCACCCCTGGATGCCCCTCTACCTAGCCCATGCCCCCCTCACACCAGCCACGCTGCCCCCTGGAGGCCTCTACAACATTTATTCACATGGTCAGCTCTCCCCACCTCAGTCCACTCCGGATCAGCATCAGTCCTCACAGCAGAACGCTGAACACGAGCTCTTCAGCAGAGCCATAGCCAGGGCACAGGTTGTTACACAGCTCAGTACAGGAACCTCAGCCGAGTCCTGGAACTCTTTTTATTAGAAAAGTATAAAACAAACCATAAAACACACTGCACAAAGAACAAATTGCAAAACACAAACAAGTCCAAATTATAATGTCCAGTATGAATTAAAAGGCAAAAATGTCCTGCAATGTTCATGGAACATAAAACGTCATTTCCAAAAGTCCCCCCCAGCAAGGGAAGACCTTAACCCTTTTTTTCCAAAAATATCCCCTTCCAACATTCACTCCACATTCATACCTAAACCTCCAAAACAAAACAACAAACTGGCCCAGTTTTTTTTTTTTGTTCCCACTCCCAACACCCAAGGTCCCACGATAGTCTGTGGCCTCATCACACCAGGGTCCCACTAAAGTTTGTGGCCCACAAAGATACCAGGTCCTTTTGCCTTTTTTCCCATCCATTTTAGGATGTCCAAACCACCAACCCATCCACCAAAACCCCTCCCCCCCTCCCCCCTGAAACCCCCCACCCAACCTACACTAAACCCCCCCCAAACACACATCATAATACACAGACATATAAAAAATAATATACGCAACTTTATAACACTACAATAAACCTAAAAAACTTAATCACATTACCATATACAACAACCATGAACCAAAATCAGACCCAAGTTCGGTGCTTGCAAGCCCTATATACGGGTTCCAATACCATAAAACAAAAAACTACACGTGAGGGTAACAGCCCACCACCGGGAACTGGAGACTACAGAGGCTCTCACCCTAATCTATCACACAGAATCCTATCCCTCTCTAATAAAGAAAAAGAAAAATCTGTCCCTACCACCCTACCAATCTTTCCCTACCTGTCCCTACCTGTCCCTCACTACCAACCTAATACTAACTACCTGTCCCTAAAGACTGTCCCTACGTGTCCCTCCCTGACCCTACACATCTATCTGACCCTACAAATAAATATAAAATATAGAAAGGGACTAAACTAACCCTATCACAGACACACATTCCCTAACTCTCCCTAGGGCACATTAAATGAGAACCCCCTCCATAGAAGGGAAGCCCTCCCTGCACCCAGCCTCTCATACTCCAGCGAGCGCACTTTTGCCAGGTCACCCAGGATGTTCCTAATCACCTCTTCCCATGGGAGGACTTTCTGCTGGGTGGACACTAAACACCGTGCGTTCCACGTGTAAAACCTAGTCACTAAGCTAACTAAGAAAACAGTGCCCCGATCTCGGCCACCAAGGGATCTGAATGCCCCATAGGCCCACTCCGCATAGGAAAGGCCTGCCAGCCTGGGCCAGCCAATGGAAGCACCCACCCTCTTGTAGACCTCTGTATTAAAAGGACACCGAAGCAGGAAGTGCTCCATGCTTTCAAGCATGCCGCCACACTCCTCGCGGGGACAATCCCGGTCATCAGAGTTCCTGTACTTCAGGTTGTCCCTCACATACAGTCTCCCATGGAAGCAGCGCCAAGCCAAGTCCCAAAACTTCAAGGGGATCCGCTTAGAGTTTAATAACCCGAGCCCCACCTCCAGATCCCGGCTTGGGCAATCCTTGAGGGCCAGGGGCTTCTGGAAGTGGGTCAACAGAACCCTATTGTCAAGTAACCTCTTTGACAAGGTCCTGATCTCCCACACTCCCAGACCCCACCGGCGGATCACCTTCACAACCAGGGTAGCATAAGCCGGAAGATGCCCATGAGGCGTGCGAAGGTCCTTCACCCGCCCTCCTGTCTCCCATTGCTGGAAGAAAGGCCGAAACCACCCCCTACAGGAGAACACCCACGGAGGAGCCCTCTCTAACCAGAGGTTGGCGATGTTTGCCTTAAGAAAGGTGTTTACTAGAAACACCACTGGGTTGACCATACCCAACCCTCCTAGTCTCTTCGTGCGGTACGTGACCTCCCTCTTTATTAGGTTCAGCCTATTCCCCCATAATAGTTGGAAGAACAGGCTGTAGACCCGTGTCCAAAGAGGTTCTGGCAAGATGCAGACGCTGCCCAGGTATATTAATAAAGGGAGCAAATACCCCTTGGCCAGGTTAACCCTTTCCCTCAGGGTCAAAGACCAACCCTTCCACTGATCCACCTTCTGGGCGGCAATCTTAAGTCTGCCCTCCCAGTTTTGCTGGGGATAGTCCCCCGGGCCGAAACTGATGCCTAAAATTTTTGCTGTGGCCTGAGGCCCTGGAAGGGTGTCCGGGAGATCAAAACTAGGATCTCCCCCTCCCAGCCAGAGACTCTCACACTTATCCCGGTTGATCATGGACCCAGATGCCACAGAGTAGCGCTCAACCTCAGACATGACCCAGTCTGCCTCCTCTCTCGAGGATACAAAAAGGGAAACGTCGTCGGCGTACGCCACTACCCTCAAGGTGGTCTCTGGCTCCGCCCGGTCCAACCCGACTCCCACCAACGGTCCGCGTTCCACTCTCCTTAAAAAGGGGTCGATCGCGAACACGTATAACAGTGGGCTCAGAGGACAGCCCTGGAGGACACCAGACTTCACCTCAAAAGGGGGTCCGAACGAACCGTTCACAAGCGGAAAAGTCTCTGCCCCATTGTATAATACTCTCAACCAATCAACAAACCTCCCAGGCAGACCGTACCTCAAAAGGACGGACCAGAGGTACTCATGGTTAACCCGGTCAAAGGCCTTCGCCTGGTCTAAGGACAGCAAGTACCCCTTCCAGTGACCTGCCCTGCTCTGCTCCACTGCCTCCCGGACACCGAGCACAGCACTAAAAGTACTGCGGCCTCGAACAGAGCAGTGCTGGGCCCCTGAAAGGAGCCGGGGTGCAAACTTCACCAACCGATTGAAAAGCACCTTTGCCAGAACCTTTCGGTCCGTATTGAGAAGTGCTATGGGACGCCAATTCTCAATACGGGACGAGTCTTTACCCTTTGACAGAATAATCAGGGCGGACTTCCTCATTGAACCGGGCAGAAAGTCCGAGGAGAGACATTCATTAAAAACCTCAGTCATGAGGGGGACCAAAGAGTCCCTAAAAGTCCTGTAAAACTCGGATGTTAAGCCATCCGGACCGGGCGATTTTTTGGGCCGGAGCCCATCAATGGCCCGTCTCACTTCCTCTTCCCTGATTGCTTCTGCCAAAACATGAAGAGAGGGGTCATCCCCTGGCTCAGGGATGGTTTCAGCCAGGAAAGCCGACATCTCATCCCGATCTGGATTCCTCCTTCCCAAGAGGTGCGAGTAGAAGGATCTGACCACCTCCAGGATCCCTGATTTGGATCTGTTCAGGGAACCCGTACTGTCAATCAGTCCTGTTACCATCTTGCAACTCACTGACATCCTGCAGTTCCTGTAGGGGTCGGGCGAGCGGTACCTCCCGAAATCCCTCTCAAAAACTAAGGATGTGTGCCTATCATACTGGCACCCCTTCAGCAAGGCCTTCACCCTGGAGATTTCCTCACGGTCCCCTCTAGTCGAGACGAGCTGCTCGAGTTTCCTCCCCAGCTCCCGATACAGGCGGTACCTGTTCAGGCCTCTGAGGCTCGAGAGCTGACGGAAGAACCCCGCAACCCTTCTTTTGAAGATCTCCCACCACTCAGACTTACTGCTACAGAGACCCAAGAGAGGTAACTGGCTCTGAAGAAATTCCTCAAAGGATTGTCTTACATCCGCTTCTTCCAACAGGGACGAATTCAGCTTCCATAGGCCTCTCCCTATCCGGGGAGTCTCTGTAACATTCAAGGAAAATAAAATAAAACAGTGATCGGAGAATTCCACCTCAACAGCGGACACTGCAGAAGAGACAGCTTCCTCCTTTAAAAGAAACCTATCTATCCTAGACCTACAACTACCCCTATGAAAGGTGAAACCTCCGTGACCTGGGGTGTGCCGGATGTGGACATCCAGCAGGCGAGCTTCGCTTGCTATACTATTAAGAGTATTACTATCAAAATCCAGCCTTCGGTCTCCGGGGCCTCCCCTATCACGGGATCTAGTTATAGTATTAAAGTCCCCACCGAAGACCACCTGCCGGCTGGTAAAAAGATAGGGCTTGATCTTCAGGAAGAGACATTTACGGTCCCACCTTGACTGTGGACCATAGATGTTAATGAGCCGGAGCTCCTGTCCCCCCATGAAGACGTCAAGGACCAAGCACCTCCCCATTTCTACCTCGATCACCCGTCTGCATTCCACCGAAGCGGCCTTAAAAAGGACCGCTACCCCGCTATACGGCTCGGCCGCAAGAGATCAGTATGAGGGCCCGCATCTCCACTCCCTCCTTGCTTTGTAAATGGCCCCCATGTCCGTTAGTCTGGTCTCCTGCAAAAATAAAATGTCAGCCTCAACTCGGTTGAAAAAATCAAAGGCCATAAATCTGGCCGTATCTGACTTTATACTGGCGACATTAATCGACGCCAGAGTCAACGGGGTAGGTTCCGCCATCATGGGAGATTGAGTTAGACGGCCTTCTTTTTGACCGTACCCCCCGATTTTTTCCGCTCACCTTCAGAGGAGGAGCCAGACTCTCCCCTCCTCTTCAGTGACACCGAGGTGTCCATGGTACCCGCCACCTCCTTCCCAGTACTGGGTTCCTCACCCCTGGACCCCAGGGCAGTCCCCCCCCCAGCGGAAAGTGAGCCCCCGGAGGATGGACCCCGCCGCTCCCTGAAGGCACCTCAGATGTTACCGCCGGTCCCCCGCCCCCGACCTCCGACACAGCAGAGTCATTGAGGGCATGGAACCGGTTGGAGAGGGGGATCAGAGGGGAGCCAGTGAGCCCTTCCGTAGGCACCTTAGCGGCCAGGGGGGGGGCTTTAGATGTTTTTGCCCCTTTTTTGTTCCTCCTCCTCCGACTCTTAATGGTCTTACCGTCACCTGATTTTTTAGGCTGCTCCACCACCTCCTCGTCCAGACTTTCATACTGGGAGGAATCTTCAGAAGCAGCCACCTCCTCCCTCTCCATCCTCCTGATCTCCTCGTTCACCGCCTCCTCCCCCAGGGCCTCAGGGGCTCCGGCTGCCGCTTCTGGGGTGGGGACAGACATCACCCCAGTCGCCTGAGGCTTATCCTGCCCCCTACCCCCACGGCGCCTCACCTGTTGCCACTGGTGGGCAGATGAACTGGCCTCGCCTTCCCTCACTGGCCCCTCAGCTCCTCTCCCGCCCCCACCTCCAGCTCCAGCAGAGGATGCACCGCTGGGGACCCCCCCACGGCTCTCCCCCGCCTGACCAGAGATGGTGTTAGAAACGGAGCGGGGGCAGCGGCTATACGGGTGACCTAGGTCACCACACAGATGACACCTAATGTCACCACAGGCCGCGGCAAGATGACCTACCCCACCACACAAGGCACATTTCTGCACCTTGCAGCCCGCGCTGAAGTGACGGGGATCACCGCACCTGTGGCAGGCCTTCGGTTGCCCCTGGTAGAAGATCAGGATCCTGTCTCTCCCCAGAAATGCTGAGGAAGGGATGTGGGTGACAGTACCGCCTGAGACCTTCAACCTCATCATGAAGGTCCAGCCCCCTGATCAAATGCCAAACTCGTCCCTGTTCTTTTTTGGGACGTCCGTGACCTCCCCATAGCGAGAAAGCTACGTCAAGATATCGACCCCAGAGAGTGACTCGTTATTGGTTAGAACGGTCACCCTCTTTACGCCATTTTGGCGGGACACCGCCTGCACGGCAAAGTCTCGCCAGCCGGGCTCCCCCTTCACCAGTTCAAAATTCGACCAGAAAAGCTCTAGGCCCTCCGGTTGAACAAAACTGATGTCGAAGACGGGGGTACCAAAAGGATGGATCAGGGCAAAGATGTCAGTCGCCCTGAAGTCCATCTTCAGGAGGAGCTCCACGACCCTCGCTCTTGGCGGGCACGCTTCACTGCCCCTCCACCGAAGACGGACTACATTCCTCCTGGCCACCCCCTGCCCGGCTGTCGGGAGGGACCACACTGTCTCCCCCTCCCTTTTATCTTGGAAGGCGGCCAGGCCGTGTCTATCCAGCGAAAAGGCCAGGTCCACCTCTCTTCCCTCTACCTGGATCGTCCGTTCTCCCTTCTTGAGGGACTCCAGGAAACGGCATCACAAGTCACCATCCCTGAGGTCCAGAGGTGAGGAAGCCCCCCGAGAAGACCCCGAGGCCCCGGCCACAGACACGCCAACATTCGTATCCTCAACCACAGCCACATTCATACCCACGCCATCCCCATCCATGTCAACAGTCACCCCACTTGGGCCACTCTCACTCACATGCACACTGGGGTCACAGTTTTTCATTTTTTGCAAGCATTTTTTGCCAGCAGTTTTTCCACTGCTGCCACCTGCTGGCAGCACCTTCCCTGCCGGGGGGATTTGGGAGCCAGGTGCTGAGACTTTTGCCGGTGCACCTGCCCCAGATAAGCCCACGAGCACAGGGGACACCGACAGGCAGGCACCACCTCTGCTGTCTGTTACAGCTGTGGCACCACTGCTCCCATCAGCTGCCAACGCTAAGCCCCGCCCCTTTCCGGGCGGAGCCACGCCCGCTTGGGCGGGTTTTGTCTGCGAGGCCACGCCCCCCGCACCAGGCAGCACGGTGGGGGCCCCGGAGGCCACTCCCACCGGTGCCGTGGGTGACAGGGAGGCCACGCCCCCCGCACCAGGCAGCACAGTGGGGGCCCCAGAGGCCACTCCCACCGGTGCCGTGGATGACAGGGAGGCCACGCCCCCCAAAGCCGGCCGCGCCGGGACCCCCGAAGCCGACCGAGAACCGGGTCTACTCACAGGGGCCCCTGGACCAGCGGCACCAGCTCTCAGGGGCATAGCACCCCCTACCGTCACACCCTTTGCCACAAAAAGCCTGGCCACCCCAGCTCCGGCGGCCGGCACCAGGCTAGGCCACTCCCCCTCGGCACCCAGCGGCGGTGGAGCCCCCCGCGCTGACCCATTACCGGGCCCCTGCGCAGGGGGCCCTGACCTCACCACGGATTTTGCCAGGGGAGCAAGCCCCACCTTACTCTTATGAGCCGGCTCTGCCGGAGCCGCAGGCCCCGCGCCCTTTACCTTACCAGGTTTCTGGGTCCCTAAAAGTGATCCAGATTTTTTAGTGGATCCGTGTGTGAGGGACCCAGACACCCCAGCACACGCCGCCGGAGACGCGGCCCCGGCTGTCGGTGCGCCGCCGACAGCGCAGGAGGCAGCGGCAGATGTACACGCCGCCTCCTGCACGCCAGCAGGAGCACCAGGTGCCAGGGCAGACCCCCTTTTTACAGGGGCTCCAGCAAGAGCACCACCACCAATGACACCCACCGTCGGGCCGCCCTCCGCGCCATGCTCCATATCAAACACCTCGGACCCACTGCCTCCATTACCACAAACAGAGGCAGCGCTCTGCGTGCCATGGCCTATGTTCTCCCCGCTCCCTCGCTGTGGACCCACAACAGAGTCCAAGCCGGGGTGGGTGGCGGATGCCGCACAACGGGACAGGGGGGCCCCAGAGAGGGGGACATACACAAATTTATGTGCAATAGATGTTTTCTTTTTTTTTTTTGCATTTCTCTTCGTCCCCCTCCCGGGTGCCTCATCCTCGCAGATCTCATCCCCGAACGTAAGCTGACCAAAACGTACCGGGGACTCGATCTGCTGGATCTGCTGCATGATAAGGCAGCCCCCCTCACTGCTGCTACTCCCATCCTCCTCATCCTCCCCCTCGCTCCCGCTGCCCTCTGAAGGGCTAGAATCAGACGGGAGAGCCATCTGCTCAGGGGCTATCCCGCTATGCGATGCCTGGAGATCACTTACCAGGCCACCAGGCGGTGGGTAGGGTGCGACCTCCTCCACGCATACCTCTTCCTCCTCCTCCACTGCCTGGCCGGGGCCCTGCGACCCCTCCAGAGCCACACCGGTCACGGCTCTGAACTGGTCATCATTCCGCAGCTTCTCCATGAAGGGTCCACTGCCTGCCAATATGGTGCTCCTGCGGTCCTGCAGCTCTTGGATGGCTTGCTTGATTTTCCGGACCGCGGCGGATAGCTCAGGCTTCTTGGTGCCAGAGGCCCTCTCGGACCTCTCCTGAGCTACCCTCAACTCCCCCCAGAGGGAACTTAGCTTTTTTGCGGTGTCCTCATACTCACAGAGGTGCGCATGGACACGGGAGGCATAGGTGACGGTTGCCTCCCTCGCCACCTTGGTACCCCAATCAGGGGGCACCGCTGCAGCACCTCTGCTGGCACTCGACCTACCTCCAGAGGGAGGAGCTGCCGCGGTCGTAGCCTCGGGGGTCCTCCGGGTCTTCATGCTGGAACCCCTGCTGCCTCGGCCTGATGTTGCAGCCATAGCCTGATTGGTGTTCCTCCCACCCCCCGCCGGCTTAGACCGGAAGGTGGGAGCCGGGGGCCCAGCCCCGGAGGCCAGTCCCACTTTGAGCCTTCTTTCCTGGGAAGGGGGCAGACAAAAAGTCCCAGATGGAAAAACAAACCTCCCTTCCCAGGAGCTCTCTCCGCACATAGCTCAGTACAGGAACCTCAGCCGAGTCCTGGAGTCCTCTCCACAGTACAACTCAGGAGTAACTACAGGAGCAACTACAGGAGCTCCTCATCATCAGTCCTCCCGTCCAGCACAACGTACACACTGCTGCGGCTGCATGGCTAATATCCACTGGACTGAGAAGGCCCCGCCCCCTCCGGTGACATCATGATTCCATGAAATCACTCCTCCCCCTCAAGAAATCTACTCCAATCTAGACGCTCCCCTGTTGCTGAGGCGTGGTGACGCTGTAGCTGGGTGATTGCAGTCAGAGTAGTGGTGTTTGGCGTCTGTACTACAGGTAAGAAGATGGGACTGTACCAAGGTGATTACTACATTCAGGACAATAAGTAGCTAGATGTAGGTGTGCAGAATCCCACTCCCAATATTGTCAGGGTCTCTCACCCCCTCGTGTTGCCGGCTGTCAGGCTCCCGCACCCCCTCGTGTCATCGGCTGTCAGGCTCCCGCACCCCCTCGTGTCGTCGGCTGTCAGGCTCCCGCACCCCCTCGTGTCGTCGGCTGTCAGGCTCCCGCACCCCCTCGTGTCGTCGGCTGTCAGGGTCCCGCACCCCCTCGTGTCGTGGGCTGTCAGGCTCCCGCACCCCCTCGTGTCATGGGCTGTCAGGCTCCCGCACCCCCTCGTGTCATGGGCTGTCGGGCTCCCGCACCCCCTCGTGTCGTCGGCTGTTAGGGTCCCACACCCCCTCGTGTCGTGGGCTGTCGGGCTCCCGCACCCCCTCGTGCAATGGGCTGTCAGGGTCCTGCACCCCCTCGTGTCGTCGGCTGTCAGGCTTCCGCACCCCGTCGTGTCGTGGGCTGTCAGGCTCCCGCACCCCCTTGTGTCATGGGCTGTCGGGCTCCCGCACCCCCTCGTGTCGTCGGCTGTTAGGGTCCCACACCCCCTCGTGTCGTGGGCTGTCGGGCTCCCCCACCCCCTCGTGCAATGGGCTGTCAGGGTCCCGCACCCCCTCGTGTCGTGGGCTGTCAGGCTTCCGCACCCCGTCGTGTCGTGGGCTGTCGGGCTCCCGCACCCCCTCGTGCCATGGGCTGTCAGGCTCCCGCACCCCCTCGTGTCGTGGGCTGTCAGGCTCCCGCACTCTCCCCTTGTCGTTGTCTGTGGAGAAGATTAATACATATTTTAATTTTTCAGATTTTCTCTTATAAAACAAGATCCCTGAGCTTCTGCCTTTGACCGAAAAAATGGCGTCTGACAAGTCGCTGCTGTCTGCAGAAATGAACACAAGCATGGAGGAAGCGCTGTATGAACAGATGCTGATGAAGGTGCGAAAGATGAATTGGAGAGGCCAGCAATCACCGGGTGAATGTCTCCTCCGTCAGCCGCGCTGCAGTCTCCAACATTTACCTAATGTGTATTGTTGGCTTTAGACCCCTCATAGTTGTACTATTTTGGGGCAGGAAAAATCAGTTTGCAGAACCACCCTGTTCATGTTACTCACTGATTCTCACTTGTTGCCTCATTTCAGGCCAAACAGGAGATACAGAGCAGAATACCGAACTTACCAGAAAGCAGACAGATCAGACCCCAGCCGGGTGAGATGGGCGTCCTCTGATTATTATCCAGATTACTTTGTGCATATTATGTGACAGATACCACAGTGGGGCAGTGGGGTCTTATTGACTACAACGGTCACATGATGCAACCAATGTGGGGGTCACATTGTTTTTTCTTATGCAGTTGATTACATGTAAATGCTGCTTGGCTTTTGCCGATTTTATTGTGTTTTTGTTCACTTTTTGTTTTTATTTTTGTGTTAGGTTTCTGCATTAAAACTCGCACATCCAAAAATACCGAAATCTTTATTAACATCTGCAAGTCGAACCAGATCCCAGCGCCCCCGGACCTGATGGAGCAGGAGTTAGTCAGCATCCTGGAATCTGATGATCTCTCCGGCTATCGAGTCCCCATGAGCCTTGGAGAGCCCCACGTTGAAGTTGATAATAGTACGTTTTTTTGTTTTTTTTTATTTAATACAGCGCGTCTCTTTTTAAAGGGGTAGTCCAGAGATATCCTTAAAGGGGTTAAAATAGCAAGTATTACAACTTACTAATCCTCAATGGTCGAAGGTGCCATCTCCACAGGTTCTGGTAGGTCCACTTCAGTTTGACATCTTGTTGTTGACTTTTGAACTTTTTTGGTTTAGATTTGGGACTTAAAGGGATTGTCCACTACTTGGATTCCCCTTTAAGAACTTATACCACTTATTCATAGCAGCCCTACTAAGGTCAGTGGGTGAGTCGGCACCGCAAAGTATCTAAGTCCTGGTGCACTTTGTCCTACAGGTGGAGGCGGCTGCACGGCATACGACATAGTGATTAATGGCACCTTCTTTGAGAAAATTAAGGTAACTGCAATTGCTTATTCTGACATACGAGCTGTCTGCTCTCCTTTGTGTCAGCTCCTTACTTTGTATTTTTTTTTATTAGAATAATGAGCTTTTCAGGGAATTTTTTATCACCGTGGCCATGGATGGACAAGAGAACAAGTACGAAATGGAGCTGTCAAGAGGTAACGACCACATCACTGATATTTTCCTTGATTTTTCCATCGACCACACAAGGACTTGTTCCTTCATGGAGCAAGTTTACCATATAATATATTGAAAATGTTTATGTACCAACCTGTTGTATGGCACCGTATCAAATGCCTTTGAAAAGTCCAGATAGACAACACCAACTAAGTTTCCCTGGTCCAACCTAGAACTTACCTCCCATAGAATCTTTTCAGATTAGTTTGCAGGACAGATCCCTCATAATCATATGTATAGGTTATTCTTATTGAGGTGCTCCAGGTTAGTATCTCTTAGAAAACCCACAAAGATGTTGCCCACAGTACAAGTTAAACTTACCGGCCTATAAATTCCAGGCTCACATGTTATCCCCTTCTTGAATATTGGTACCACATTTGCTATGTGGGTGTAATGCTGGTGGATATAGACCCACTGCCCCACAGGAGGGTTGTGACTAGGTGTCTACTGGGTCTCCACTAGAACCTCTGGTGGTGAGGATAGACTGGGCTGCCGGTAGACACCAGGTACCACTTCAGGGCAGTCCCCGGGACTGCAGCAGCATTCCGGAGGTACCAGGGTACCAAATACAGGAGAGCTAAGATAAAGACTAGGTCAGACAGTCTGAGATCGGGGCAGGCAGCACAGGTTCAGGATAGAGAAAAATGGCAAGGGGTACAGGGGTTTTTGATACCAGAAAACTCTTTTAACGCTTGCAACCTCTGTTTCTTGACTGCAACTCAAACAGTCGAATCAGTCAGTAAGAATTTAGGGCACTTCCATTGTGATATTTTGCATCAGCATTTGTTAGCAGACGCCAGGAATGGATCCAAAACAGAAGAGGTGAAAGTGTTTCAGTTACTATTTTTCACTGTGTTTGTTCCCCTCTGGTTTTCAGCTTACAAATACTGATGTAAATTAGTGCCAAAAATACTCACTGTGTGAATGAGGCGAGGAAGCTGCTTGTAATACTGTAATAGAAGTCCTTATTCTGAGGATGAGTGCTGTAATTCTTGTCTTCTCTGCTCCATCAAACTCCCCAGAGCAGGGGCAACCCCTGGGGCAAAACTGCTGGCGGCAGATGTCCAGACGTATGACTCAGTGATGTTTGATGGACCCCAAATCCCAAACAAAATGAATCAGACACATACAAAATAAATACACAAAGCATTGCAATTAGGTGTCAAACGTTCTCAACTTTATTTAAATTTACATGACACCGAAAATGGCACAACCCTCGACTCACGAAGAGTCACCCTCCAGCGCTCAGGAGAGGAAAACCCCCTGTGGAGGAAACCTCTAGAGAACCATGGCTGGAGGGCTGCGCTTCCCTTGCGCTTAGAGAGTTAGTGCCGATATATGACGGAGTTTTAGAATTTGTACATATTTACAGAGAACGACATAACAAATATAGACTATAATTGTGATAAACTGGATGTGGGAGAGATCTGGCTGCGATATCTGTCACCACATTTATTGCTGGAACGAATTTAGTTGATCTGATTTCCCAGGTGGATCTACCACTTCTCCCTTACAGATCCAGCTCCGTCTCTCAAGAAGTTGGGTACTTGGTTAAAGGGGTTGCTCATTATGGATAACCCCTAATAGGATGAGTATCCCCTTCCCCTCCCAATTTATCACCCATTAAAGTCAAGGATCCATCCATGAACTCCCAAAGAAGAGCAGCTCTTTGTACATAGTAACAGAAGGGGATCCTGTTTTGGGGACCCCCCCTCTGTTACCTTCCCATGCCCCCGGGGTGTCTAAGAAGACAACCCCTTTCCCTGCTAGAACCTCCAAATTACACCAACGTTGGCACATTACGTGGGGTGGTCAAGCTCAAGGTCCTCAGGCGCATCATCAGTAATGGCGCTGATCGTGGCAGCGCGGCATTCTTTTATGGAATCTTCTTTATGACACTTGTTTATGCCCTCACAATAGTTGTCATGGTTACTACAAAGGCTATTACTGATGCAGGATCCAAGTATTAACCCTTTCATCATTGGTAATTCACTTTCATTATGGAGGCAACTAACTGCACTTGTTACCAAGCAGAAGTCTTATCATTACGGCTTCCCTTAGGCACCATAAGAAATACAGATTATAGAACATGCGTACAAGTGTTTCAGGAGTGTTTTGCACTTTTTAGATCCACAGATTGGGCTTATAACTAGCACTGTACAAAGCCAAAAATTAAGAGGAAATTACTTGTAACATAATATTATAGGGAATTGCATTTCAAGCATTTTCCTAATGTGCATTCTACATACTTGCATAGTTGCATAGGTTGAAAAAGTTTGAACTTTAATGTCCTAGGTCTACCTCTAAAGTTATACATTTTCTATTACTAGATTATTTATAACCCACAATGTCATGTTTTGTTAAAAAAGTATCCAGCCCTTCTATAAATGCTGTTATACTATCTGCCATTACTATATCTTGTGGTTGGCATTCCACAGTCTGACTGCTCTATCTGTAAAGAATCCTTTCCTATTAAGTTGCCAGATTCGCCTCACCTCCGCTTGTTATGAATGTTCCTGGTGCTTTGTAAGGTCCTGGAAAGTGATAAGTCATGTGCCAGTACTATGCATTGACCACATATGTATTTATACATATAAATGTCTATTTATGAAGGAGATGATAATTACCCTTCATAGAGGTGTTATGATCATTCATAAATTGCTTTCATAGGTTTGATCTCCAGGATTAGGAGAGATTTGGGGTGTAAACTTAATAAACAATGAGTAAAACATCAAAGCAAACGAAAAAGGGTTTGTGACCCAAACTGGTAGGTGAGACCGGCTAGCCCCATATTATACGAGGTCACAACCAGGTTTCGCCTGAGGAGGGCAGCACTAATGAGTCCTCAGGAGCGCATAACCCTGAAATATGCAGCGATTCTACACTACCCATTATAAAAGGGTAATATGCTACTTACTACCATATTTTAGCTAAGATACAAGGCATACTTGTAAGGAGAGATGAAAAAGGTGATGGGGAACAACATATAAATATACTGAGGAACGCTATACACTAGTGGCCAAAATTGAGTCAACACCCCCAAGATTTACGAATTTTTAGCATTTTGCCAATACAAATACAAATTTCATGAATGTTTTTGATTTCACAGTAAAGTTTTTAAGTAGAAATAAAATCTCATATAGAAACACAATATTAGCAGGAAATTTGTTCATTTGTCAACAAATTGGACACTATTGTCACTCAGATGACTGTGGGAGAAAAGCCATTTATTTGTCCTATTTTCATATCTAACACTAAATGTTATTACTCAGTTGGACAGCCCTTGGCCTTGATGACTGCCTGGCATCTACTTGGCATGCTATCTACCAGTTTGTGTAAATCAGATGGTGTGATGATATGAAGCCATGATTTGATGATGGCTGCAATGAGTTCCTGCTTGTGTGAAGCCCGCTGTTTTGACACCTCTCTTTTGAGGCGAGCCCAGAGATTCTCAATAGGATTGAGATCTGGGCTGTTTCCTGGCCAATTCAATAGCTGGACATTTTTGTCCTTGAACCAAGAGAGACATTTTTTAGCTGTATGGCATGGGGCTCCATCTTGCTGAAAAATAAACGGTGTCCCTTCACTAAATACATCATGTGCCGAAGGAATGAGTTTAGGCTGAAGGACTTCCTTGATGTCCTTTTCAGCATTAACTGTTCCTTCAATTACCTGCAGCCTACCACCTGCATCTCTGGACACGCAGCCCCCTACCATAACACTCAGAGGATGCTTCATGGTGGGTACTGTACCCTCTGACAACCAGTCCTCTCCAGGTCGTCGTCGAACGTAGCAGACACCGTCGCTGCCAAACATGGGTAGGCGTGTCTCATCGCTCCATATAACATTTCTCCATTGTTCAGTGGTCCATTTACAATGTTCTTTGGCCCACTGCAGACGTTTCTGACGCTGTGAGGCATTCAAAAATGGCTTTTACCTGGTATTCTGGCTCTTAACTCCGCTTTTACCAATCGTCGTCGAATCGTCCGATCGGACACTGTCAAGGGAAGAACATTTCTGCACAAAAAACGTGTCGCTCGGCAGGAAAATCCCCTTGATATTGCGTTTTTTGAGATTTTTTTTTCCCGTTCTTTAGAAACGCTGCAAAAATACTGAAACAATAAACATGAAACTGCTTCAAATCTGCAAGGATTCACTATTCCTGCTTTTCCTGGTACTATCAAACATAGCATTTTTGGGAACTTGGAGCTCTATATTACAAATATGTCCGTCCGTCCAGTTGAAAGAAATTAACATTTTCCTGGAGGGAAGTTTATATTTTACATTATGTCAGTTTTTGTCTATCGATGATAAAGTGCAGTTTGCAGCAATTTTTATTGTGACATATACCCAAATCATTCACGAAAATATTTCACATTCAACGCGCGTCGGACGGGCCTGCGTGCTCTCACATGCCAGGGCTGAGTTTCAGTTCCAGTCCGACCCTGTTAATCATCTATAGTTTCCCTTCAGAGTGGAAAATGCTGTAAAATCAGAAGTTCCTGGGATCCATTTTTGAACAGAATATCAGAACCAAATCAAAACCGATGATTCAGGGAATGGACACAATGTCCCAACTCTAAGGTACAAGTCTATGGCATACAGTCTGTAAAAGACGACAGAGTAGGCTGCTGTTGAGCATCGGCGGCTTCTCTGATGTTCCTCGCTCATCTATGCAGTACATGGTCGGCCATTCAATTGATTGGATGTCTTATAATACCACATTTCCCCTAGGGACACAAAGTATGAAGAGCTCCACTCCTCCTGGTGATAGGTTATACCCAACAGATGGGGCAGCGCCACTCCTCGTGGTGATGGGTTACACCCAACAGATGGGGGAGCGCCACTCCTTGTGCTGATAGGTTATACCCAACAGATGGGGGAGCGCCACTCCTCGTGGTGATGGGTTATACCCAACAGATGGGGGAGCGCCACTCCTCGTGCTGATGGGTTACACCCAACAGATGGGGGAGCGCCACTCCTCGTGCTGATGGGTTACACCCAACAGATGGGGGAGCGCCACTCCTCGTGCTGATGGGTTACACCCAACAGATGGGGGAGCGCCACTCCTTGAGGTGATAGGTTATACCCAACAGATGGGGGAGCACCACTCCTCGTGGTGATGGGTTATACCCAACAGATGGGGGAAGTTACAGAATGGCTTGTTATGGTGCAAGAACATTGTGGACATTGTTTTTTTGGTTTTTTTTTTAACTATTTTGCCTTTATGTTCTTTATTTTTTTCCTACAGACCCTCCCAGCTAACTCCAAGCAAGTCCCTCATCTCAGAAGTTGAAAGGTTTGGGTTACTTTGAGGTTTAATGCATGCATTTACTTTTTTTAGAATCCCATCTTACAAAAGATATAGGATATCCAACTTCTTGGACTCCAAGAATAAGGGGGCTGCAGCCTGGAAGTAACCCCGCTGCCCTTTTTAAAGAATATGCTGGAGTGGGGCAGCTACCCGGATATTCACTGTGCAGGAGAACTGCAGCTAAGCCCATTCACTTTTCTGGATCTATGCTGTCGTTCCGCTGCACAGTGGAGGCCATGATGCCAATGTGCAGGGAATGACTGTGAAAGGGGCTGTTCCTCATTACAAGCATCAGTGCCACTTTATTATATTAGAGATTGACCCCAACAGATCATAAATTGATGGTGTACCCTTTAATATACTGCTTCCTTCCTTTTTTTATCAGTTCACCCGTGAAACCAGATTACATGATTGTGGCGGAACCTCCTGTAGGACACCCAAGTTTTCTGGTGGCTGAAATCTCTTTACCTAAAGTGGTGAGACCCTCAGATGTGGTTTAGGATTGTGATCTTTTTGCATTTCATGTGATTTCCAATAGTCTTCCCTTATTAAAAGTCTGTGCCAACCTCGTGCTACCAGTCCTCCTCTGCCAACTTTTATCATCACAGCTTTGATGTGTCCACAGTAGCCAATTGCTGGCAGTTGTGACACATTTGCTGGATGATGATGATATAATTTTTTTTTCATACCATGGTGGGTTGTTTGCAAGCTGTTGGAATGGGAAAGAATGACTCTGTCACCAGAGAACGACTGTTCAAACCAAGCACAGACGCCCGGTGCTTCACAGCGGGACCAGTCATTTATATAAACCTTCCCCCCTGCTTGTTTCCCCTCCATCTCCACCATCACCTCTTCTTTGACAGTTCTGGCTTCATAGATCCAGAGAGGAGATAGAGGGAAAACAAGCTGGTGGGAAGATGTATATATTATACTAGATGGTGGCCCGATTCTAATGCATCGGGTATTCTAGAATAGGTATGCGGCCGACCGGGCGCAATGAGCAGAGCTGTGTTTAAATTTTGCGCCAAAATCGCTGATTGGTCACGGTTGCCGGCCTCGACCAATCAGCAAAGCGGTGTTAAAATTTGGCGCCTAAATCGCAGATTGGTCACGGCCGGCGGTCATGACTAATCAGCAGAGCGGGGTTTAAATTTGGCGCCAATAATGCTGATTGGTCGCGGCCAGCGAACGTGACCAATCAGCAGAGCGGTATTTAAATTTGGCACCAATAATGGTGATTGGTCGCTGCCGTGACCAATCAGCAGAGCTGTGTTTAAATTTGGCACTAATAATGCTGATTATTCACGACCGGTAACCGCGACCAATCAGCAGAGCGGTGTTTAAATTTGGCGCCAATTTCTCTGCTTGGTCGCGGCTGGCCACTGCAACCAATCAGCGAAACGGTGTTTAAATTTGGCGCCAATATGGCTGATTGGTCACGGCCGCTGGTTGCGACTAATTAGCAGAGCGAGATTTAAATTTGGCGCCAATACTGCTGATTGGTCGCGGCCGGCGACCGCGACTAATCAGCAGAGCGGTGTTTAAATTTGGCGCCAATATTGCTGATTGGTCGCGGCCGTCGACCGCTACCAATCAGCAGAGCGGGGTTTACATTTGGCGCCAAAATTGCTGATTGGCGCGTCCACCAGGTGCGAACAATTAGCAGAGCGGGGTTTAAATGTGGAACCAAGATCGGTGATTGGTCGCGGCCGATATTTAAAATTGGCGCCCAAATTGGTGATTGGTCGCGGGCAGCGCCCGCGACCAATCAGCGATTTTTAACACAAATGGACCTTTGTAACACCATGCGGATACTGTGGGGACATCAGCGGCTAGGGTGTGAAGGGAGACCGGGGAGCGGCGCTGCGGGTCAGGACACTTCTGCTCCGAGCGCCCGCTCATGTCCCGGGTTCTCCGAGCGGAAGTACCCGCACAGGCAGCGCCGCTGACATCCATGCGGCTAGGGTGTGAAGGGAGGACCGTGGAGCGGCGCTGACATCCAATTGGTCGCGGCCGCTATTTAAATCTGCTGCACAAATCGGTGATTGGTCGCTGTCTTGGCCCGCGACCAATCACTGATCTTGGCGCCAAAGTTAAACACTATTGTGCTGATTGGTCGTGGACGCTGCCCGCGACCAATCACCGATTTGGGCGCCAAATTTAAATATCGGCGCCGACCAATCACCGATCTTGGCTCCAGATTTAAACACCGCTGTGCTGATTGATCGCGGCCGATATTTAAATTTGGCGCCCAAATCGGTGATTGGTCACGGTCAGCGCCCGCGTCCAATCAGCACAGCGGTGCTTAAGTTTTGCGCTAAGATCAGTGATTGGTCGGGTCCGAAGACCGCGACCAATCATCGAATCGTCTTGGTGAGGACCGGGGAGCTGCGCTGCCTGTGCGGCTACTTACGTTGCGAGACCCCGGGACATAGCGGGCGCTCGCAGCAGAAGTATCCCGACCCCCAGCGCCGCTCCCCGGTCCTCCCTTCCGCATGGAGGTCAGCGGCGCCGGCGGTCCTTCCGCTGCTACCGGCCGGTAGATAAGCGCCTCGTGCTGCTCATCTCCTGGCTGCATCTCCGTCCCGCAGATGGGTCCAGCGGTAGGGTTCTTTCTGCTGTTGCCGGCCGGGAGATGAGCGCCTCGCGGCGCTCATCTCCCGGCTGGATCGCCGCTCCGCTCCGTCCCGCAGATGAGCCGCTAGCGGCCGCCATCTTTTTTCAGAAATCCCGCGGCGCTGATTGGCCGCTGCCGGACCAATGAGCGACGCGGGATTTCCTGGACAGACAGACAGACAGACGGGATAAGACGATTATATAGTAGATTATTTAATTATATAGTGCCATTGATTCCATGGTGCTGGTGCATATAAATGATGTTATAATGATGATATAAATGATGAAAGAGGCTTGTTGCGATAGTGTAGAACACGCCGCTCTTTATTTTTTCTATATTAATGCGACATTTGGAGGAATCGCACAGAAAATGCTTTAAATGTATTTATTTTTTAATTTGATTTTTCTCATGTCCATGATTCACATTGCGTTAAATGAGGCATAATGAAGATTAAGAATGTTTCAGCTGTATCCTTCATCAGACAGGATAATGTAGCTTAAGGGGACCCACTTGGTTAAATATAGGGGTCAGTTCTGGTCTTCCCAAAAAGCAGATTAAGTAGTCACCACACGGGAATCTGGTGATTACTGGGTTTGCTTTTGGGGACCCCAGATTTCTTCATATAACCGACTGGGCCTTCTGCCTAATGAAGGCTACATTATCTGAAATTCTGGTACCATTCATTATGCCTCACTTAAAGGGGTTGTCTGGCACTTTAATATTGATGATCTATCCTAAGGATATTCCATTAGTATTAAAGTGGTGGACAACCCCTTTTAATGCCGTGTGAATCATAAAAAATATTTGAAGCATTTTCTGTGAGCAGTTACTCCAAGTGTCAGATTTAATGTATGAGACGTCTGGAGCTACACAGTAACTTCTAGTTGGCCACATATCAAGATAAAAGTTTAGATTTTTGTGCACTTGTTGGTTACAACTTTCTTTCCCGTACAGAAGCATTCAGCGACATAAGCGTTGTTACCACGCTGGTCTTCTCTTTACAGTCTTCTGCTAGATCTCGTGTTGGACTTGGGTGAAGACAGAATAGTCTTAGTCGGACGTCTCGATTTGTATCATCTAGACGTCTTCATTCCTTACAATATCATCCAAGAACAAAGTGGAGCTCAGTTCAACAAGGACAGTAAGGTGAGACAATAAAGCAAAGTTGGACATGTCTTATAGCCCATTCTGAAATCTCCTTCTTAAAGAGGTTCTCTGAGAAAATGTATAAAATAAAATTTTAAAAAATGTATACATTTATTTAGCAAAAATAAATTGTTTTAATTAGGGGATAATTCTATGTGAATACTTTTATGCCCAAGAATGGCAAAAGTATTCTCGGAGTGATACCTTTACTGGCTAACCAGAAAAAATATATATATATGCAAGCTTTCAGAGCACAGAGGCTCCTTCTTCAGGCAATATTACAAATGAATTCATAACATTTGTAATCCTGCCTGAAGAAGGAGCCTGTGTGCTCTGTAAGGAGATTTTTGTGTACTCATCGTCAAATCTCTTTCTCTTAGCCTCTAATTGGGGGACACAGGACCTTGGGTGTTATGCTGCTGTCCACTAGGAGGCGACACTAGGCTTAATCTGAAAAAGATTAACGGTGGCTCCTCCTCTGCAGTATACACCCCCTGACGGCATCAGCCATGTTCAGTTTTGTGCAAAAGCAGTAGGAGGAACGTAACATGAATAACATAATTATGCCTATAAGAAGGCTACCGCCCAGTGGAGAATGTGTGTCACTTCTCGCATCGCCTGGGCACTGCGGGTCCCCCCTTGGTGATTTACGTATGCCACAGCCGTGGCATTGTCTGACTGTACTCTGATGTGAGTGGCTGCCAGTAAATGATGGAAGGCTCTCAACGCCAGGAGAATGGCACGAATATCCAAGATGTTGATGGGCATGGTCGCTTCTGTTGGGGACCACTTGCCCTGTGCTCTGTGGTGCAGGTGTACCGCATCCCAACCCATCAGGCTCGCATTGGTGGTCAGAACCTTCCATTGACTCGTGAGAAAGGATTTCCCCTTTGTTAGCGAGGTTGGTTTGAGCCACCAGTGCAGGGATCTCTTGGTTGATGACGTCAACTGAAACTCCCTGTCGAGGGAAAAAGGATTCCTGTCCCATGACTTGAGGATGGCTAGTTGGAGAGGCCTGAGGTGAAGCTGGGCAAATGGGACCGCTTCTATTGCCGCCACCATCCTACCAAGGACTCTCATTGCAAACCGGAGAGACTGAGGGGGTTTGCGAAGTAGGATGCGGACCCCTATTCGGAGAGGCAGTGCTTTGTCCTTGGGGAGGAGTACTAGACCCTTGAGGGTGTTGGATAACATTCCCAAAAAGGTCATAGATTGACTCGGGGTTGGTGATGACTTTTTTAAGTTGAGCCGGTGCAATTGGTATGTGGAGGCATGCGTCTTGAAAGTCTATGGAGGCGAGAAATTCTCCCGTCTCCATGGACGCAATGATGGACCGAAGGGACTCCATGCGAAAGTGACGTACCCGTACTTATTTGTTGAGCTGTTTTAGATCCAATATGGGCCGTACGCTGCCTCCTTTTTTGGGGACTACGAATAGATTTGAGCAGAACCCTTGGAAGCGCTTGGCCGTAGGGACCGTTACTAAGACACCTGCTTGGAGAAGTAATGAAACCGCGTGGTGGAAGGCACGAGCCTTGGCTGGCGGTTTTGGGGGAACAGACAGGAAGAATCTGTTTGGCGGGTTGGAAGTGAACTCTATCTTGTATCCTGAAGACACTAGTTCCCTGACCCACCTGTCTTCTGTAATAGGCAGCCAGAGCTGGTGAAAGAGCAAAAGACGGCCGCCTACAGGTGGGGTGTCTTCCAGAGTTCGTGAGTCATGATGAGGAGGAAGTGCAAGACTTTCCTCCCTTAAATTTTGACTGGCCTGCCTTTGTTTGCCAGGTTTTGTCCGACTTTTGCGTCGACCTCGAGTTGTCCCAGCGTGGAGCGCGGCTGTTATTCTTTGCTGGTCGCGAGACGGATCAGCCGGAAGAGTTCCGAAAGGATCGGTAACGTGCCTGATTGCGCTTTTTGTAAGTGTGTTTGGGCTTCAGTTGGGGGAGAGAGATACTTTTACCCCCGGTGGCGTTGGATATCATTGTGTCCAACTGTTCACCGAAAAGCCGACCACTGAGGTACGGGAGGTGAGTGAGGGACTTCTTTGAAGCTGCATCTGCTTTCCATTCCTGCAGCCAGAGGATACACCGAATTGTGATGAAGCTATCCCGGCTGCACCCATTGCAGAATCCAGAGCTGCATGGAGCTTGTAATCTACCACGACTGCTATTTGGGCCGCTTGGTCCGACAGTTCAGGGGTAGGTATTTTGTAGGCCAGTTTGTAAATTTTGGGCCCAGGCCAGGATTGCCTTGGCAGCCCAAAAAAACTGAGGCGAACGTGAGAGCCAGGGAGGCCCCTGCGGCCTCGAAAATTGAACGGGCCATGGATTCCACCTGCCGGTCTGCTGTGTCCCTGAGGGTTGAGCTATCTGGCAGAGAAAGTGCTGCTAGTCTGGAGACTGGAGGATCCACTTCAGGTGGATCTGTCCACTTTTTGGTGACCTCCTGTGGAAAGGGGTACCGCGCCTCCAGATATTTGCGATTAGTAAACTTTTTCTCAGGTTGTGAGAACTGCTTTTTAAGGATCGCATTAAACTCTGGGTGGTCAAAGAACACCTTAGGCAGTTTCAGGACTCCTTCAAAGGAAATTTTATGTCCTGGTGTCTCCAGGGGTGGATCGGAGATGTCCAGCACCCAATGGATAGATGAGATTAAATCATCAACTAGCACTGTATTGCCCGGGCGAATAGGGATCAGGGACCCTTCGGTTTCCTTGTCTGAGTCGGAATCACAGATGTCTTCCGAATCCTGTATCTCGCTAAGGCGACTCCTGCTGGGAGAACCGGAGCGGAGACCTTCTCTGGTCGGGGATGGCTGTGGGGATCTGCGTTGTCTGTCCCTGTCAGGGGACGGTCTAGATGAGCTGTGAGTACGGTGTCTCACACTGGAAGGGGATGACCGTGTGGTATGGGATGATGCAGATGGGGCCAGCGATGCAGAGTGGTTTTGCAGAGGGGGCCAGCAATGCAGAGAAAGTTATAGACTTCACAGCCGAGTCGAGACTGTAGCTGTAATTTTATCCCACCTTAGTGTGCTGTAGTACAGCGCCGGTAAAATCCAAGATCCTGTGCTCCCCAGAGACCAGCTGGCGACCGGTATGTGAAGCGTTAACTTCCTTCCGTTCTCCCTCTGCTGGTTAATGGCCGCCGGAGTGTGGAGAAGAAAGGGGGCGGAGCGCTGGAAAGGCGGCCGTATTGCTAGAAAGCGCGCCCTTTCAGTTCGTCTCCGCCCCCTGTATGACACTGTGTAGTGTCATATTGGTCATCCGGGGGGCGGGGCGCGGAGAGTGGGCGGCGGCTTCAGCTAGGCGGTATAAATTTAGAATGTATGCCCAAAAGGGCTGCAGGCCGGCGCGGTAGTCCGAGGGGGTACCGGATCTGAATCGGACCCCCCCCCCCCGGTTTTTAATGGCAGGAAAGGCGGTGGGATACTATATTAAAAGGGAGCCCTTAAAGGGTTCCTCTGAGGCACTGTAGCGCTGGTGCCGGCAGAGAGACAGAGCTGAAGCCAGCCTGTGTCTCTGTGTGCCCTTCTGCCAGTACTGTCCCCCGGTCCATCAGGAGTCTGCAGTGGAGCTGCGATTCCTGAACGTTGGTGCAGAGCGACAGCTACTGGGAGCTATATATTGCTGTCTGCACAAATCCTACCTGCGGTGTCTAAACCTAATGCCCCCATGAGGGGGATTGGGGAGTGTCAGGCAAAATGTATTTTTGTCCAAGTTTTAAAAATGAGAGATGTCTTAAATCTCCATCTCCTGCTCATTTAGAATGGTCCTACATAGAATTCACTCTTGCTTTCCCCAAACAAGGAATTTTTATTACCGCCATAAAACCTCAGCCAGAGCAAGCATACTGGTGTAAACTGGAAATTCCCTCCAAAATCCTATTGTCTAACTGTACAAACTTTTAATGTCGAGTTTAATAATGCACATGACTGTCACAAACACAGGGACCACATTTTTGGGATGTTCACCTTTTTCCAATTATGCCGGTATATCTTACATAACTGGGAAACCACCAGAAACCCAGGAAATGGGTTCTGATATTTGATATCCATCTTCATGAATATTGGTGACGGCAAACATGATGTATCCATCTTGGATGTGAGACCCCCCCATACCAAGATATGAAATCTGAAGGCTTTTTATGTCTTAGGCAGCTGGGTGGGTTCACAAAACCGTGTGAGGTAAACAACATGGGTGTCTCCTAGTGTTTTGGCCCCTTACTAAAAACCAGAACGGACATTTTACTTCATTCTTAACCAGGGACGTCAGACGCAAGCACTCTTCCCTGCGTGGAGGAATCACACCTAGTTTCCGGGGAGCCGTGCCCCCCACACAATCTGAGACCATCACCTCGTGGCGCAGGTTTTGCTATTATTTACCCCTTGTATTTTAATAACTGTTTTATGCATATATGTAAATTGTCTCTTTTATAATATCTTGTATATCTTTTGTAAACACTGCCCACTTTCGGGAGTATTTCATTATTATTTACCAGCTTCGTTCTTCTTGTCCTATGTCGAGCAAACACGTTCCTCACCCGCTAATTCACGTTACCTAACAGGTACCCGATCAACCTGTTAAGCGATCGGTGGTGGCAGTATACCGGTATTTGTGATATTGTGGTTTGAGGGTGGCTGGACGGAGGTATATATACGTTCCTGGAAGGAACTGGTGGTATATATACGTCCTGTCACATCACGTGCCACAATAGTCGACATAAATTAGAGCAGCTGCGCCCGTGCTTATCCTCGGTCAATACCGTGGTTGACCAGCAGGATAAGGGGGCGCCAGAGGGCTGCAAGGTCTGACCAAGTGTTTTTCGTGACAGGGAGGGTGCTGCCTTCACAGTCAGGAGGCTGCAATCCTCCCTCGACCTCAACCCAAGACCAAAAGGATTTGGGGAAGGAGGGGGGGTCTCAACTTCGAACCAACACCCGAGGGGCTGGGGAAGGAGCGACATGGTAAGGAGATGTCTCGACTTCAACTGTGCACCCCTAGAAGGGGGCAGAGGAGGAGCCATGCCGGGGGTCTCTCCAGAGACCCACTTATCTTCATTTGTAACTCCATGGAAAAAGAAAAAATCAGAAAAAAATGGAGTAAAAATCTTTAGGTGTGCCTTCTTGCGACACTAAGCAAAAAACTGAACATGGCTGACGCCGTCAGGGGGTGTTTACTGCCGAGGAGGAGCCACCGTTAATCTTTTTCAGATTAAGCCTAGTGTCGCCTCCTAGTGGACAGCAACATAACACCCAAGGTCCTGTGTCCCCCAATGAGGCGACAGAGTAATATATTTTTTTCTGGTTAGCCAATAAAGGTATCACTCCGAGAATACTTTTGCCATTTTTGGGCATAAATGTATTTACATCAAATTTTCTGGCTAGCACGGTACCACAATATAAATTTGTACTGTACATCGCAATTACAGGATAATAATTGCTTATGGACATAATGGCCAACGATGTCAGCAGCCATCCATCCTAGATGGGTGAAGGTAAACTGTTTGAGACGGACATCTCTGACCTACCTGTGGGAATCAAGAATTTGCATCTATGTCATCGATTGACTGACTGATCACATCCATGAGTCAACATGCTGTAAACCTGTCATGATGAGTGAGCAGATAGATAAGTTCCTGTCAGGGTGAGGGGCAGCATCCTATCACAACATATAGTTGCCCAGAGACATCTGAATGCATCGGCTTTCCTTTATGCCATTCATCAAACATGTCGTATATTTTGTGTATAGCGAGTCACAAGCCTCGCACTGCTCTGCGTCTTATCATTGGTTCTATGAGCTGCAGTAAAACGTGACGTATATTCCAGGTGCTGACGATCACAATGCCGGTCCAGCCAGCATAGCGGTGGGCTCAGAAGATCAGCTTTGGAAAACGTTCCTCTTATATAGATCCTGTGGATCCTACTTACATTCGCTGCTGTTTACATTGTATGCTTACAATTCTATTTAGACTTCAATATGACTCCAGAATAAATTTTTGTCTTTCTTATACTTGCCGTATATTTTTCCCAAGGAGGGGGTTTAGGTATTGTGCTTTTTTCTTTTTTTTTTTTATTTCTACTGTAATATTTCATAATATCTGTGAATAAGTCTTGAAAATAATTTGCATTGAAAAGGTTGAGATCCTCTGAATCTACATGGATTTTTAGGAATTAAAAATCTACAGCAGTAAATCTGCAGCAGAATTTAAATTTTGCACCATGTCTGGATTTAGTAGCAGCTGCCCCTTTAAATGGAATATGTCAGCAGGTTTTTGCTACCCCATTTGAGAGCAGCATAATCCGAGGCCCTGATTCCAACGATGTATCACTTACTGGGCTGCTTGGTGTTATTTTGATAAAATTACAGTTTTTTTTTCTCATGCAGATCTCTGAATGCTGAGCTCTGTATAATAACCCCACCCACACCACTGATTGGCAGTTTATATACAGTGTACACAGAAAGCTGCCAATCAGTGGTGGGGGGCGTGGTTGGACTACGTGGCAGCAGGTTTACTAGTCCTCTAGTGATAATCTTCTGCTGATAAAAGTGTGATTTTTATCAAAACTACAACAAGCAGCCCTGTAAATGAGACGTCCCTAGAATCAGGGTCTTTGTCTCTACATCATGCTGCTCTCAACAACAACCAATATATAGTACATCCGACAAGGGGTCAATGTGTTAAAAAAGACCTTTATTATAACAATTTGGGTACATGGCGGCAAAAGAAAAGAGCACACACACATATATATAGTAATACCATATAATAGTGAGGAGGTATAATGTAAATATTTGAATTGCAGAGACATCAGGGCTGGATAGTAGTAGCTCCAATTGTGCTAATGCATACTGATAGTATATCCTAGGTCACATAGTAAAAGGATATAATCCTAAATAATAAAAGCCAATATAGGCATTCCCAAGATAATGACCTTTTGGTATATACATATATCAAGGGTTGTATTATATCCAAGTAGGTTAATTCCCAAGTAACAATAATGTTGCATTGGATTCATTCATACCTGGTATATATTGTCTGCACGTCTTGCAATAGCTCTGGGCTCGGTGGTCCTACTCCTAGTGTGGCGCTCACCCCATCATGCTGCTCTCAGAATAGCCAAGAAAAACCTGCTGACAGATTCCCTTTACAAATAGCTGAAATGGCTCCTAGATACCAGAGAAGGAAAACTTTATTAAAACGGTTTTGTTTCCTAAATAGAAAAGCAAATTAAACACCACTGGATAATGTGGTGTGTGAAACCGTCCATTGGATTGCTGTTTCGGGTGGGCTCAGGAGCAGAGCCCCCATCCTACACAGCCGACATCTTGCTGTAACAGCAGCGGCCAGAGCGGAGCGTGAATCACTGCTGTTTAACCATTTATATGCCGTCAATCACTGATGACAAGTTAAATAGCGCAATCGCCGGTACGCTATGCAATGTTACTAGAATTTTTTTTTTTACTTTTCCATCTCCTTGAATTACTTGTTGTGGTTTGCGGATCCATTGACTGGCCAAGTGGAAGGGCTGCAGCCGATCATTCATGTACGTAGCAGATACACATTTCCATGTGTAAATAGGCCCTTATAGAAATCAATCAATAGAACGTATACCTGGATATCTAGGTTTATTCTTTGCATACATTTAAAGAGGTATAAGTCATGGCATATTACTAGGATGTCATTCTTGGGGGTCTGACAGCCTAATTTAGAAAGAAGTGGATGCATTATTTTCCCCTCACCCATTACAACACACCTTGAGAGAGGGATCCGCCCCACCAAGGACAGGAAACCGTCTGAAATAAAAGGGCGGTACCTCTCCCTTGCTTCAGTTGGTTTCCTGTCCTTGATGGGAACCTGTCTGAAGAAGGGTGTCTTCTTACCTGGGCCCGTTCCGGTGTGGAAGTGCGGGCACCTGCCTGTGCACCGGGTTCCGGGTCCCAGAAGCGCCGTCCGCGGTTCCCTGGAGCCGTGTTCGAGCAGGCGCATGCGGTTATGAGGGCTCCGGCTCCCCGCAGACCGCTGCGCTGTCCTCTCCCTGCCGCAGGCTCTTGGGTGGTTGCACGCTGGGAGCAGTGTCTTCCGGATATGACGCGCCTGACGTCACGGCGCGGTGCCCGCTTGGAGAGGCGTGCCCGATGACGTCGGGGGCTGCACCCGGAACCAAGATGGCGGCGCCCTGTAAACGCTTGCCGGCCGTTTTTTTTCAAAGATCGGCCGGTGGGTGTCAGGAGGGGGGAGGACACATGGACCGGAGGAGGTCCGGATGTGCCCTATTTAAGGTGGGGGCCTCCTGACAAGCGCTGCTTATACTCAAGCTCGGGTGTAGCAGCTATGGCAGACCAGGACAGCTAGGTGCAGCAGCAGCTGACCCCTCCACCGCATCAACGCCAGCGGAAGAAGCAGTCGGACACCTCGCACACGGACGGCCGCTCCAGCAACCGCAGCGGCAGCAGGAGGAGTAAGGTGTCGGACGCTTCAGGGCCATCCAGAAGGGATTCATCTTATGTCCCGCCACAGCCTCAAAATCCGGTACCCTTTTGTGACTTCAGGGGTGAGTGATCTTCGTGAATGTCACTTAATAGTAATGGAAAGTTATTATGTCCTTCATTCCTTAGGAAGAAGAGTAGCGGCAAAAAGAACCCACTGGGTTTGTTCCTTATGCCAGGCCCCCCTTTCCATAGATTGGCAGAAACAGCTTTGTGCAAGCTGTATTAACCAAACGATAGCGGAGAGCACCCCGGATTTCGCTTCTAATTTGAGGTCCGTAATCCGTTCAGAGGTGCAGGATTCCCTGTAAGGCTTACTAAAGTGGAAAAAGAGATCCCATAAAGATATCTCCTCTGACTATGATTTATCCTCCCAGTCAGAGGATCTTTGCCTCGGCATCCTCCTCTTCATCAGACAGTGGTAGGCCCTGTTTCCCTATTGAGGATACTGACAAGTTGGTCAGAGCGGTCAGATCTACCATGGGGTTGAGGGAGGAGAAGGCAGCCAGGTCCCTGGAAGATATGTTCGCAGGCCTGGAGGAAAAAAAGACGCTCCTTTCCAGTGAATCCCCAAATTCAGACCCTTATAGACCTGGAATGGAGGAAGCCGGAGAAATCAGGAGTATTGTCCTCATCCTCTAAAAGGAGGTACCCCTTCGAGGATAATGTCTCTGAGTCCTGGGACAAAATTCCTAAAGTTGGCGGGTCTGTCGCCCGATTATCCTAAAGATCGTCCCTACCCCTGGAAGATTCGGGCAGTCTAAAGGATGCTCTGGATAAGAAGGCAGATTCCTTCCTGCGTCACACCTGTGAAGCAGCAGCAGGGGGCCTGAAGCCAGCGGTAGCAGGCACTTGTGTCGCTAGGTCACTTATGGTGTGGCTTCAGCAATTAGGAGACCAGCTAAAGGATAAAAAGATGTCCAGAGATAAAATCCTCTCCAATCTGCCTTTGCTACAAGCAGCATCTGCTTTTTTGGCCGACTCCTCAGTGGATTCAGTTAAACTCGCTGCCAGGTCTGCAAATTTGTCTAATGCTGCCAGACGAGCCCTGTGGCTCAAGGGTTGCCCGGGAGACCTACAATCTAAGCATAAGCTTTGTTTTCTTCCTTGTGATGGTAAACTTTAGTTTGGCCAAAAACTGGACGAGGTTTTGGAGAAGGCTGGCGACAGAAAGAGAGGTTTCCCAGGGTTCACGGGGGAAACAAAAAGGTCCTATTTTCGGAAGAAGAGATTTAACCAAGGTCGCCCTCCGGGATAAAGGAAAAGATGGTAGCCCAGATCTAAAAAGGACTCTGGTTACATGCTTGGAGGACCATCCTCCAGTTCCAAAAAATCTCCCCAATGACGCGAGGCTAGAGGTCGGGGGAAGGCTTTCCCATTTTATCCCAGCTTGGGAAGCCATCACTTCAAATCCCTGGGTGTTGGATATCATAAAGAACGGCCTAAAGATACGCTTCTGTCAGGTCCCTCACCGAACCTTCATGATCACCTCCAGGAGGAAGTCCAGGGAGGAGCAGATGGCTCTAGAATCAGAGGTATTAGACTTAGTCAACAAGCAGGTCCTTCACGAAGTTCCAGTTTCACAATGGGGAGGGGATTTTATTCCCCCCTGTTTGTGATAAAAAAAACCAAATGGGTCCTTAAGGACCATTGTCAACCTCAAAAGTCTAAATCAGCTGATAATCAACCAGACTTTCAATATGGAATCAGTGAACTCTGCAGTGAAACTCTTACACCACAATTGTTTCATGGCAGTCATCTACCTAAAAGATGCCTACTATCACGTCCCAATCCATCCAGACTACCGGAAGTACCTAAGGGTAGCCCTGTTCATCCAAGGTCAATTGAGACATTTCCAATTCACTGCCCTACCTTTTGGACTCTCGATAGCACCGAGAGTATTTACAAAGGTTATAGCGGAGGTGACAGCTTTTCTCCGAATCAAGAACGTGGTGATTGTTCCCTATCTGGACGACTTTCTGATAATAGGGAAATCGGAGGACCACTGTTCCTCTCAACTTTTAGAGGTCCGGACAGCTTTATATCACCTGGGGTGGTTAATAAATATTCAAAAATCAAAGCTATCCCCCTCAAGGACTCAGATCTTTCTGGATTTGACCCTAGATTCCCAACGCCAATCCTGTTTCCTCCCGAAAGACAAGGTTTGCAAAATAATCAGCCTGGTCTCAAGGGCAATAAGGTCTCCCGTGATTTCCTTGAGAGAAGCAATGTCCCTACTAGGCTCCATGACTTCCTGTCTCCCGGCAGTCAAATGGGCCCAGAGTCATATGAGGCTTCTTCAGTGGGAGGTCCTGTCGGCTCAGAAATCCTTCAACGGACATATAGGAAAAAAAACTCTCCGTCTTTGGAGACAGTAAACTCCCTCTCCTGGTGGACAAACAGGGAGAATCTGACCGCAGGCTTACAATGGTCCAAACCAGTCGACCACACAATTACAACAGATGCAAGTGGCTCCTGCTGGGGGTGTCATCTGGCAGAGTTCTCAGTTCAGGGGCTCTTACTACGTCACGAAAAAGAAGCGTCATCAAACCTAAAAGAGCTTTTGGCCGTGGAGAAATCCTTGATAAGCTTCCTTCCCCACATACAGGGTCGCCATGTCCAGATCAGGTCCGACAATCGGACGACAGTGGCATATATAAATCACCAGGGAGGAACAAGATTTCACTCCCTTATGGTAGTGGCAAACAGGATCCTGCATCTAGCAGAACAACATCTCCCATCCCTCAGTGCTCTTTTCATCCGGGGGTATAAAATTCAAGAGCAGATTTCCTCAGTCGCCACACTTTAAGACAAGGAGAGTGGCCTCTAAACCCGATAGTCTTCCAAAAGATTATCCAGATATGGGGGTCACCGGACATATATTTGTTCGCCACCAGGGCGAACAGGAAGGTGGAGAGATTCTGTTCACTAAATCCAACAGAGAATCCCTATGCTGTAGACGTTCTCCACATTCCCTGGAAGTTCAGGAAGGCCTACGCCTTTCCACCGATAGTGATGATCCCGGCAGTTGTGAAGAAAATTCGGGAGGAGGGGGCGAGGATAATCAGATCCCTGGGTCCTGCCTGACAGGCCGGACCTTCTCATCCAGGGGCCAATATTCCATGCACAAGCCAAAGGTTTCCATCTGGCGGCTTGGAATTTGAGAGGTTGTTACTGAGCAATAGGGGGTTTTCACCAGGCCTAGTTTCTACCCTGTTGGGTAGTTGAAAGCCCATAACAACTAAAATTTATTCCAGAATCTGTTGAAAATTCCTGGATTTTATAGACTCCCCATTGTCGGATAAACCTCCAGTTAGAGAAGTCCTAGAGTTTTTACAAAAGGGACGTGACCTAGGGTTGGCTACGGGAACACTTAAAGTTCAGGTGTCCGCCCTAGGGGCGATCTATAATTGTAACCTGGCAGGGAACAGATGGGTCTCTAGATTCATTAAATCCTGTTCCAGAGCTAAGCCAGTTCGGGCTCTTCCTCCCTGGGACCTGAATTTGGTTTTAAATGCACTCTCTGGCGACCCATTTGAACCCCTGCAGGTTATCTCTCCAAAGATCCTCACCCTCAAAACCATCCTCTTTGTGGCCCTAACGTCGGCCCGTAGGGTGAGTGACCTGCAGGCCCTTTCTGTTGATCCCCCATACACCCAAATTCATGATGACCGGGTCGTCCTGCGTACAGATCCATCGTACCTTCCAAAAGTTGTATCCAGATTCCACTGTAATCAGGAGATTGTACTTCCCTCTTTCTGCAGTAACCCTAAAAACCCTGGGGAGGTTAGGTTCCAAAATCTAGATGTTAGAAGGGCATTACTACAGTACATAGACATGACTAGTCAGTGGAGGAAGGACAAGTCCTTGTTTCTGGCCTTTCAGGGGAGTAGGAAAGGTCACGGGGTATCAAAGGGAACTATTGCTAGGTGGCTTAGGGAGGCCATTTGTCTAGCTTATACATCTACAGGTGTTCCGGCACCGGACGGTATTAAAGCTCATTCCACCGGAGCTGTTGCAACCTCCTGGGCAGAGAGAGCAGATGTCTCGATTGACCAGATATGTAAAGCTGCTACTTGGTCTGCACCATCCACCTTCTATAAGCACTATCAGTTGGATCTATCCTCCTCTGACCTTACCTTTGGGAGAAGGGTACTTCAGGCGGTGGTCCCTCCCTAGGGTGCTCATATTTTCCAAAATTCTCTCAAGGTGTACTAGCATGGGTGAGGGGAAAACACCAAGGTTACTTACCGGTAGCCAATCTTTCCTGAACCCATGACAGCACCCGTAGTCATCCCCCCCCCCCCCTGTCTTTCTCACGCCCTGGTGAAGCACTTTACATTTTGGGTGATAAATATATATATAGGTGTTGGTTATGTGTCTAACCTTTTCTGGAGGTCCTCTCAATGCTCTGTAATCCAACTGAAGCGAGGGAGAGGTACCGCCCTTTTATTTCAGACGGTTTCCTGTCCTTGGTGGGGCGGATCCCTCTCTCAAGGTGTGTTGTCATGGGTTCAGGAAAAACCGGCTACCGGTAAGTAACCTTGGTGTTTTTTTTCACGCTCCCAATTTAACAATTTGAGTACAGTTGGATCTATTGGGTTTTTTTGCACTATGGGTGGGTGGTTGGGAGCACAGCTGTGCAGGAAAAAAAAAAGCTTATAGGTTCTCAATTCGTTCATTCTTGGGATCGGTGGCGGAACCAGAGGTCGGACCATCACCAATCAAGATATTATATCCCTTCACACTCATCATTGCTCCCAATTAACAATTTGAGTACGTGCATATTTTTTTAGGGTATTTTTGTGCAATGGGTGGGAGCACAACTGTGCAGGAAAAAAAAGCTGATAGGTTCCCCATTCCTTCATTCTCAGAATCAGTGGATGGAACATCGCCAATCACAATATTATATCCTTCTCACTAATCGTTGCTCCCAATTATCAATTTGATTACGGTTATACCTATTGTTTTTTTAGGGTTTTTTTTTTTGCACTGTGGGTGGGTGGTTGGGAGCACAGCTGTGCAGAAAAAAAAAAGCTGATAGGTTCCCCATGCCTTCATTCTCAGGATCAGTGGTGGAACCAGAGTGTGGATCATCTCCAATCAAAATATTATATCCTTCACACTCATCGTTGCTCCCAGTTAACAATTTGAGTACGGTTGAACCCATTGTGGTTTTTTAGGGTTTTTTTTTTTTTTGCACTATGGGTGGGTGGTTGGAAGCACAGCTGTGCAGGAAAAAAAAAAGCTGATAGGTTCCCCATTCCTTCATTCTAAGGATCGGTGGTCAGACCATCGCCAATCACAATATTATATCCTGGCAATATGCCATAATATTATATACGGAGTTGTCCTCCTGGCAGTTGCCGTGATCCTCTATTCCTTACCTGCTACCTCTATACTGTATATGAAATGACAATATGTGAGAAATATTAATAATGTTGCTCTCATTTTCTAAAAAAAACAGGTTGGAACACAAACTCTCAATTAGTTGTTTTTTTATTTGTTTACCAATCTAAAATGTCCACTTTGAGGCACCAGAGATAAATGCTGGCATATAATGTACAATGCTCCCGTCCCTAGCAGTTGGCGTGTATCAGGCGACATCGCAGGATCTTCAAGTAGCTGTCAATCTTGTGGGAATCTCTGCGGAAACACTGAAGCAAGTGGTAGACGGGGAACACGTAGGAATCGCCCTGTGGTGCCGTTACATCAATTGGTCCAAACCACTGGGGGTAAACGTGTTCTAGATCAGTCAGCATCTGCAATAAACAATGGGTGAATGTGGGTGTAGAATTTGGTTGGAGTAAAGGTACAATCTAACACTACAATTATCCAAACGTTGTGCCTATTACAGCATTACCACCAGTCACAAGCAAACTCAATATCTTCCTAAAAGGAAAAATATTGTGGATGGACATGCTTTCTAAAAGGGAATCTGTCAGCAATATGATGTAGGTGCTGAGACCCTGATTCCAGCGATGTGTCACTTACTAGTCTGTTTTTAGCTGTTTCGATACAATAAGTGTTTTATCAGAAGGAGATTATCACTACAGGACTAGGGGTCTTGTGCTTCCTAGTCAACCTGCTCTAATACAATCAACAGTGATCGTATCAAAATGACAGCATGCAGACCAACAAGTGACATATCGCTGGAATCAGAATTTCTGCCCCTACGTCGTGCTGCTCTCGGATTACATAAAAACCTGTTGACAGATTCCATTTAAAGAGAATTTATTGTTACACTTATTGCCGCTTCTCAGCAACTCTACTTTTTACTTAGTCAGTTCCGCTTTGGTTTATACTCGTACCATATAGCCTAAATTCATGACCTACGTGAAGGAAGAGAGGATGTGTGTGATAATAATGCTGCTTACTCTTCCAGAGATCCTGTCTATTCCTCCTTGAAGAATCCTGGTGTGCTCCTCAGCTTCTGTCACTTTTTTCTCCATGTTATTTGGCGCCCCCATGGACAAGTACTGCAGGGGTTGGGTCCAAGAGCGCAATCATTTCTTTCTAAGGCTCAGCAAGTCTTCGTGCTGTGGAAGCAGTAGACATCAGTTAGGAGGGATATCAGGCTGAGAACATATAGAAAATCATATGCCGAAAAGGGAATGTACCAGAAGTTGTGGATGCAAGAAAGTGCCCATGATTCCACTCCTCCGGGTCACACGAAGTGATGCAATACCCAGTGGTTGGTTAAGAATCCATTTATTTAGAAGCTAAAATAAGAGGCGTTTCCTGGACGTCCTGTCCACTTCATCAGTGCATAGCTTGTGTCCGGTATAGCAAGGAGTGGACATATATATACAAAAAATGTGAAAACAACTGGCGCCAAAACAATGTGGCCGTTAAGGCAGAAAAATACAATCAATAAAAAGGCAGAAATTTGAGTATCCATCAATGTATATATGCATCGGGAATAAAATATTGCTAGCATGATTAAAAATTGATTAAAAACCGATATAGTTCAATGCAAAAAAAATAAATAATTAAAATATATATATATAATTCCTGAAGCAGGAATTGAACCTGGTGTATTGCAATCAAATGGATCATGTTTAGATCTTAATCATGGTACAACCCTCTAAGCCACGGGTGCTCATGTATATTGTGATTGATCTTGTTCTGATAGGAGGTAATAAACGGATATTAGACGATATATCTAACTTATACCTACATACTAAACAAAATAATTTTAATTCTTCTTATAATAGAATATGTGATCGTATCGGCAACATGAATAATTTCTTTAGGAGTGTGTCCGTATTATCGGTGTAGTACTAGAGAATAGTCGTGCGCATTAATGTCCACTAGGTGGTATGATGAGCACTGAAAGTGTCCTAGGGAATGGTGCAGACTACTGGGAACAGAACGCAATGATCATAAGAAGAAAGGAAACTGAACTCAGTGAAACCCTGGATCGGGACAGTGGATCAAGAACAAGCCAAGACACATGTTCCTGACCATGTAGAGGTCAATTATATTTGTCAGTGCTTTCAAATAAAAACCTCTGATATTTCATTGAGACCCCAAGGTTTCCAAGTATTTAGTTGATCTATCCAGTATATCTCTTTCCTATTGAGACCCTGAATTCTATTGGGAGTGGTGCATGGAATATGCTCTATGGGCAGGATTTTAAGACACCCAAAGTCTTTATTGTGATGGATTGCCATATGTCGTGATAAACCATGTTTTAAAAAACCTGTAGCGACATTATGCCTATGAGAATTTAGTCTTTTATGAAAGGGTTGCATAGTTCTACCGCCATATTGCTTGGGACATGTGCATTCAATCAGATATATGACAGAATCAGTGTCACAGGACATATTACTATTTATTGTGAAGCGTTCATTGCTTGATGTGGATGCAGAAGTGTCGGCTCCATGAGTAATATTCATGCCGCACATGCCGTTCTTTTTGCCACATCTGGTGATGGTTTTATTCTTATTATTGATCTTGCTACAATCTAGAGTAGAAAGGGTGTGTATCCTACGGGGGGCTCAAATGTTCCTTAGAGTGGGGGCTCTCCTATACACAATGGAGGGTTTTTCTGGGATAATCTTCTTGAGTATCGGATCATTTAACAGAATATGCCAATTCTTCTGCAGAATATCTCTAAATGATTTATGCTGAAAATTCTATGTAGTGATGAATTTTACACAGCGCTCATAGGACATTTTATCTGAATTAGATTTTAATAGAAGTGAATTCTGGCTACAGGTGTCCCTTACCCTTTCACATGATTCGCCAACAAGATTTTTGGGATAGCCCTGTTGTAGAACTTTCTGTTTCAGCATACCTGATTGCTCTGAAAAATCATTTTCAGAAGTGCAATTCCTTCTGATCCTCTGAAATTGATTAAAAGGAATATTACGCAGCCATTTCTGGTAGTGGCCACTGCTGTAGTGGATGGAACTATTCGCATCCACTTGTTTAAAATAAGTCTTGGAGCAAATCCTATTGTTCTCTATAAATAAGGCAGATCCAGAAAATGAATACTGGTGTTATTTGTATCGGAATTGAAGGAAATACCCCAGCAGTTGTTATTTAGAAAACTGGCAAGGGCTGAGGGTTCTGCGATGTCCTTATTAAGAATGAAAATTAAGTCGTCAATGTATCTTTTGTAAAATATAATGCCTTCCCAAAATGGACCCCCATAGATGAACACCAGTTCAAATATGCCCATGAAAATATTAGCGAACGTAGCTGCGACCTTTGACCCCATCGCGGTCCCTTTGATCTGATGGTAAGTGTGTTGGAGGAAAGTGAAATAATTGTTATTAAGGATGAAAGATAACCCAGATAGAATAAATGATTTGTGGGAGGACGACAGGCCGGTGTCTTTGGAGATCATATGTTCAACACATAATAAACCAATTTCCCAATCAATATTGGTGTAAAGGGATGTAACATCAAGGCTTAAAAATACAAATGATTCTTCCCATTGGATGTCCTTAGTAAGGTTGATGAGGTGGCTGGAGTCACGAAGGTAACTCCTCAACCTTTTAACATGGGGCTGAAGGAGAACATCAATGTACTCTGCATGTGTTGTAGATTGGCCATGCAATACACCAATAATATCACATGATCACGTTCTGTACGTGGACCGGAAATACATGTCCCACTGAGCACAATTCCCAGTATGTTGTATAGGGGGCGCTGTGCCAGGCCAGGATTTCCCCTCCTCGATGCAGTGTCCTACAGTGTCCTACATCTTCTCCAGTACAGCTGCTCACAGATTAACCTTGGAATAAACCCGCAGCGTCCCTAATCCCTCCCCACTCACAATGTCGCTGATTACTGGACACACGGCCCCGGGATGGACGTCGTGACTTACCAGGGTCAAGAATCAATGGAGAAAAGACGACTTCATGGGAATGGGACCTGTTGTTAATTAAGTGCCAGGTTTTTATGTTTTGTTTGTTTGTTTTTTTTACGTATTATTATCTATATTAAAGTCTTGCAAATTTTCACACTGGCAATCATTGTACAGGAGGAGGAGGAGAAGGTGAGCTGTGACATCACCTATTGTGAATGGTGGATCCTGTGTTATCTACTGTATATAGAGGTGTTATCAGTCATTGTACAGGAGGAGGTGAGCTGTGACATCCTCTACTGTGAATGGTGGATCCTGTGTTACCTATGTGTGAGTGTGACGCTGACCGGCCGTGACGCTACTTCTGGTTTGCCGGCGGGAATGCCGCCGCATTCAAACCGCTGCCACGACTGAACTTGCACAACTATAAAAAGACCACATCTCCCCCTGCCACTATATTTAACCCCCTGGAATAAGCTAAATTGCAAAACGCGCGTCAGGGCCTGTACCACATCTTCAGGTAGTATCTCTTACTCTCTGCACTATGCAGCTATGTATTAATCTGTTTTAATTTCTACCCTGCCCTTTACCTTTCTGCACTATATTCAGCACGTTTTTCTTAAAGCTATTGGTCTCGCGACCTATTCTTATGAATTTACAGTATATATTGCTCAGACCTTATTTGTGTCTAGCAGGATTGTTTTCCGCTTAAGTACATTGCTATGTCCTCAATATATGTGCAGTCTGGGTACTCCACTGTGTAATTATCACACGATGTTAAGCACTTTTCTATCCTTCTACTTGTAGTTCTAAAAATGTAATTATTGTAATTTATGCTCATTATTGAATCATTGGTTGCATACCATTTCTTTGCAGGAATTTTTCCCCACTCTTACTGGACTTGTTCTCCGTGAAATACGTCTTAGGGCAGCTTATACATGCAAACTTTAATAGGAGTTGTTAATAGAAAATGAATTAATCTGTGCTGCTATAACTATACACAAATAGTGCTTTGGCTCCTCCATGTGGATCAGTTTGGTACTGCCAGTGGATGTGATTAATCCTGCTTGGTTTCCCCTTGTTTTAAGTATGTTTTATACATCTTGGTTTTGATTAATAAAATACTGTGTATGTTGATTCTGGGTGGCATTTGTTTCCATTCCTTTATAGGTTTTTGCAATTATTTGGAGGTGCCATGACAATATGGGCTGTTTCTAGGTTAAATCTATTTGGAAGAGAAGCCATTGAGGTGACCATATCAGTTGTCACCCAGCTTTCCCAGGACCTGATAAATCCAATGTCCACTGAAAGATTACATGTGCTGAAGATTATAGATGTATAATGGCAGCATCTAGTGGTCAAAGGCGGTATTGCCATTATCATATACTTAAGCCTCATTTACACTTTGCAGTTCAGGACGATCAGGTTACGTGTAGATTTGATTACATTATTCCGAAAGTGACCACTCACCCGTTGCTGGATTCTTAGTAGCGTACGTCTGCCTTCCATTCGGTTTTATCCATTTGCCACCGATAAAATGACCAAAGCTTCGTTCGTGACTGTCAAGCCAGGCCTAGAGAGGGAAAAAAACAAATAAAACCATAAGTATAAAAAGATAAAAATAAAATCATAAAATCAGGGAAAAAAAAAAAAAGACTGATAATGAGAAATCAGGCCTCGCTCGAGAGGCGGCGCGCACTCACCATTCGAGAGGCGGCGCGCACTCACCGCTCGAGAGGCACTTACGGCCAGTGGTGTTGTCACGCCACTGATTCCAGCTGTGCTCTTCCCCATACTGGAGGAAAGAGCTTGTAAGTGCTGCTCTCTTTGCCTTGGAGATCAGTCACCAACGATAGACTGCAGCGGTATCCGGTATCTTAGACAATGAGCCATTAACTATAGAATTAAAAATCCAAGGGTATTTAGCAAAGTTACCCGTTATCAAGAGGACTTTGACATTTTTTGGCCATTGATCATGATGAGATAAAGCGTTTATTGCCCGCCTTTTGATGGAAACCACGCTTAGAAATGACCAGAGAGGGATTGTTTGGTTTAAAATCTTCTATTGTAAAAGTCGTCTCAAAAATCAGTAATCCACAAGTGAACCCCATGGCAAGTGCTCACTTTTCCTGCAGCGCCACCACAAGCAAAGTGAAGAATTGCAAGTGCTATGTGCAAATGCATATAAATCAATCACATTAGACAAGGTATAGTGCACAGGATTACACATCCAATATAGTCACAAAGAATATAAAGTGCTTATAGTGAAATAGGGAGCAGCAGGTATGACCTGAGTTTGAAAATAATGGCCCCAACGCGCGTTTCACACGATGCCTCTTCCAGGGGGATGGGTATCCTCCCATTTATTTTGAATGATGCTATTGTGGACTTGCTAGCTTTATATGTATAGACGCTAATACCATTTGGAATTACTTAGAACTACTGGCCTATGCATACGCTGCTAACATATGGAGCTTACTCTTGATTTTCACTATAAACTATAACTACTAGTGAACATCAGCTCCCTCCAGTGGTATAGTTTGATATGATCTTTTTTTTTTTTTTTTTTTAAATTTTGCTAGTTATTTTCCCTTTTTAAAAATATGTTAGCTTTTTTTGGTAATAAAGATTATTATTTCTATGCTACTGGCTGTTTGCTTCCATTAAATTTGTAGGTTGTTGTTGTTTATAGGGAGGTGCCGTATATACTAATTGTGCCTGTAAGTAGGCTTAATGCTCTTAAAATGAACAGGCTGAGCAAGTGACGCACCATGTACTTGACAGTATTACAGCTCCTAGATACGTGGAGCCATCATGTGGGACAGATAGATTGTGGATTACAGCCTCCAGTGATATGGGGGACACGCGCGGCTCGGTCTTATCTTTAGGTCTCTTACACTCTGCAATCACCGAAAATCCACCAGACTGTGAAGGTCAGTGATGAAATACCATGAAGTGCAAACAGATTTTCAACTCCTTCATTCTGATGTTCTTGGGGGTGATGACCCACCGGACTGCGGGGGAGTGACCCCATATAATGAGAGGACAAGGCCAAGGAGGAAGACACAGTGTGTACAGATCATGGGGACTTATCAATGATACCGGGGAGAAAAAACATGGACCAGGGAGCAAGATTGTGACCACTGTAAAAGTCAGCATATATGCAGAGTTAGAAAAAGTTTATTTTTTCAGTAGGAAAAGTTATAAAACTTTTTAAATCACTTTATCAGGGAATTTGTCCTCATTCCTGTAAAAAAAAAAACCATGCTGGACAAAATAAATGAAAAAAAAAATTGTATTTAAATTACTATTTAAAGGGAATCAGAGCAGCATGATGTAGGGGCAGAGAGTCTGGTTCCAGCGATGTGTCACTTATTAGGCTGTTTGCTGTAGTTTCAATTCAATCTGTTTTATCACTTGCACAGCAGTCCAGTTAATTTGTAACTCCACCACTGATTGGCAGTTTGCTGACAGTGTACACAGGAAGCAGCCAATCAGGGGTGTGGGCGGGGTTATATACGGCTCAGCATTCCGAGATCTACAGCAGAGAAAACAGGGATTCTATCATAACTGCACCAAGCAGCTCAGTAAGTGACATCACCGGAATCAGGGTCTCTGCTCCTATATGATGCAGTCCTCAGATTACATAGTAAAACCTGCTGACAGATTCCCTTTAAGGGTAATCTAACAAAAAAAATCTTCATTGTGGCTGCACTGGGACAAGCATATTCATAAAATATTTGCCTTAAAGAACTGAAGATTTTTTTTTTTTTTTAGCTTTGAAGCTGCAGATCAACTTCAGACAAAGGGTTACAAGATGACGCTGGGCTCCTGGAGGCACGAGGATCCTGTTAAAATGTAGCCTGCACTGACTAACAAGAAAGGAACCTTTGTCCGTTCCCAGTCATTGTGATGTATAGGAAGCCATGTACACAGGGGAGGCCGCGGCTCCCAGCCAATCCCTGCAGACCTGGGGGGCGAACGCTCTCAAGTCGCCTCCGTCACGCACTGCTATACAATACAGGAGCAACAGCGTTAACTATTTGTGGACGGATTTCAAAATTTTGAAAAACTTGATCAATTCAGGGCCCCATAGAAGGTAAAATCATTATACACTCGCCTCCCGCAGCCGCACCGCTTCAGCATTGTCAGCGCTGCTGCTACCAGTAGTGTCAAGTGACCACTGCAGCCAAAGAGCCGTTGCTGATCAGCTGCAGCGCATCAATATTCCGTAAAATCGAACAAAATAGCAAAGGCTGCAGCCAGTCAATGGCCACTGATTGACAGTGTGGTGCCATGTAACTGCTGCTGCCAATCAAAGAGAACAGCAGCGCCGACAATCAGTGATGGAGGCATGGTTGGACCAGGAGGCACGAGACACCTCGTCCTGTAGTGATAATCTCCTGCTGATAAATCACTGATTTTAATGAAAAGGCAAAACACAGCCTAGTAAGTGACACATCGGTGGAATCAGGGTCTCTCCACCCTCATAGTGCTCTCAGATTACATAGCAAAACCTACTGACAAATTACCCTTTAAGAAAAGAGTGGCGATACAAAGTACCTATAAGACAAAACTAGAACTCTTCCAAAATGAAGAGAAACCCGTCAGCTGTTTTGGCATTCTCGTCAGTACAGGGCAAGGCTTTAATTTGGATCTTAGGGGGTACTGCAGACACCACTAGATTGTGAAGAGAAACATGCCAGCAATACTGAAGCAGCCGCCTATAAATGGTGCTTCAATCTTTTTTGAGGAGGCTTTAGCTGTACTTTATACTACATTCACTCACAGTGCACCCGTCTCCAACCAGTGGCAGTATTTTTGCCTTTTGGTGTATACCTTTTTTATCCCCAGGGAGCATTGCCTCGCTTTAAGACTCGGTGCATCAGCTGCTGTTGTCCACACCTTCACCACAAAAGACCCCTGTCCTGGAAAAATAAAGGGGCTCAGTCCCCCCCCCTTCTTTTTTTGACTTCCAAAATGCAATGATCTTGATTGGCCATTTTTTGTTTTTGGAATTAAGGAAGGAAAAGAGCTCACTGATACCAGAGCGGTCCTGTAATAAGAGTCCAGACCTCCTCTGGTATTAATATGAGCACAAACACTGCGCCCCTGCCGGAAGCTTCATGCAGCCGTATATCACCAAGCACAATGCAGAGTGTCGGATGGAGTGGTGTAAAGCCATCACCACTGGACTCTGGAGGAGACGTGTTCTGTGCAGTGACGGATCACACTTCTCTATCTACGTCTGATGGAGGAGTCTGGGTTTGGTGATTCCAGGAGAACACGACGGCTCCTTTCTGATCTTTCTCAAGGAAAGAAGACGCCTCCAGGAAGTCGTGTACAAGTCATGTGCAACAACGAAGAGGAACTGGAGGATTACACAGAGCAAAACCTTACCAAGCCATCACGTGAATCTGATGAGGGAAACAGTCAGCAATCTGTCCTCAACAACCTCCAATCTGACCTCAATCAACATCTGGATCGGAGGTCTACAACTCCAAGAAATGGCCACATCATGGCATGATGGGTGTTATAGTTCCCCAACAGCCTTGAGTTACATATATAGAGAAGGATTCATCTACTGTTGAAAAAAAAATCCCTTGGATCCTGAAGTTATTTTGTTATTGACTAATGAAAACTTTCACAAACATTAAAAAAAAAAGTTTCTAAAAGTTAATTAACTTCTGATGCTTAAATGTTTGATCAAAATTTAAAAAAAAAGTGTTTTTTTCTTTTCTTTCTAGAAACAGCGCCACTCTTGTCTGTTGGCGGTGTATGGTATTGCAACCCAGCAAGATGGTTGTACGGTCTGATACAGAGTGCAATGTAATATTACCTGGTGGTAATATCCAGGTAATGGAAACGGGCTTTGTATATAGACAGAAGGTGACGATTTGCCGGAGACTCTCTCACACCATTAAGCCGCATTCACACATTGGTGTTTGTCACCTTGTTGTGCATTATCCCGACTGACGCACATTTTATGGGGCTATTCTCTTTTTTCGTGGACCGAGGGTCTGCATGGACCAAATATGGGAAAAGAACGGAACAACAAATAAATTAAAAATACTTTTTTTGTCACATTATGATTTATAAAAATAAATTTAAAAAAAATCACAAAAAAAATAAAAAAAACTAAAGTCCCAGATTCATCATTTGTATATTTTTAAGTCACTTATTTATTTTTTTGTCTTATGGTCACCTATTTTCTTTTGAGCACGTGTTCAGAACTTTTGCCCAGAATAAAAAATGCTCTAATTTTTTTTTTCGCTATTTTTTAGTGCAAAAAGCCACAGGTTGCAACATTTCAGCGAAAAAATGCAGATGGACATTAAAAAAAAATCCCTCTGGGGTGGGAGATGGATACATTTAAGCAAAAACATCTGAGACCTCCAACCTGTGCCGACAATGGGAAATAAATAAATCAATTAATAAATAAATAAAGTAAATAAATAAAAAAAAATGGACATATAAAATAGACTTTAAAAAAGGCGCAAATGGAAAGAAAAATACGATTTCAGGAAACTCATTCACTTTGCTGGTCCTATAAAATGCAGCGATTTTTTTTTTTTCCTATGGAAAAATTGCAACATGTGAATACGCCTTTAATAAAACTTAATTGACAAACTCAGAAGATTGCAAACGCATATAAATCCGGATGCATTTTTTTTTTTTTTTTTTATTAGCGGGTTTTCCCAAAACTTGTGTTGTGGAGTTCAATATCCGCGATGTTGTTCGTTTATTTTAGGCGACCTTGCTGCAAAAAAAAATGCAAAGTTGCAGAAATCTTTCCGTGTTCACATGCTGCAGTTTTTTTATGCCAAAATACATTTTTTTCTGATTATTGCTGCATTTTACCCTTTATTTAATGCAGATTTAAAGCTAAATTTTAATGCAATCTTTTATCACTAAATTTATTTATTTTTTACCAAAAAAAACGCACTGTGTGAACAGGCCCTTACAGCAGACAAACAATCAGGCAAGTTTAGATTATTTTTTTTAAAAATGTCGCAATATTAGAAGAGCACAATCACTGCACTGAAAAAAAAGCGTCATCGCACGACACTTTTCCCATCAGTCTTGTGCACACCTGCAATTTGTAGCCTGCGGCTCTTACAGGTGATGCCGGAGCCCCAGAACACAGAGCAGCCCGCACTGACGCCTCACCTGCGCGACACTGGCGGCCTCAGGAGCCGGGCCGTACTGCATGGAGGTGAAGATCTCCCGCACTGACGGTCAGTCTGTCCCCGTAGAGGCGGCCATGACATTCAGCAATGAGTAACAGCCCGTCAGCCCAGCCAACCACAAGGGGGAGTTCTAACACTGCGGCGCTGCAGAGTACGCACGTCACTTCCGCTGGAAGAAAGTCATATTATTACACACTAACAGGATTGTAATCCTCCATTCACCGCGTCTGGTCCCTATAGGTGTTAGTGTATTTTTTTTATATCTGTAAATTGCTGCGTTGTGCTGTAAAGTACTGTGTGTCAGAAATAGTGAGGGGAGGGAAGGAAAAGGGTCAAACGGAAGTGAGTGTCCGACCCGGAAGTGTGCGCATGCGCGGACACAGCCTGTTGCTGAGGCGTGGTGACGCTGTAGCTGGGTGATTGCAGTCAGAGTAGGGTTGCATCTAGTTTGGAGTTGATTATTTGTGGTCCTCAAACAATCAACTCCATTCTAGCTGATTCACCATTGAGCCGTCTAGTTTGGAGTTGCTTTTTTGTGGTCCTCATTTTATCAGCTCCACTCTAGACGGATCACTACTGAAGTGACTGGATCGGGGGGATATTTTGTGGTCCTCATTCCAGCATCTCCACTCTAGCTGATTCACTGGTGAAGTGACTGGATCGGGGGGATATTTTGTGGTCCTCATTTTAGCAGCTCCACTCTAGCTGATTCACTGGTGAGGTGACTGGATCGGAGGGATATTTTGAGGATCTCATTCCAGCATCTCCACTCTAGCTGATTCACTGGTCAGGTGACTGGATCGGAGGGATATTTTGAGGATCTCATTCCAGCATCTCCACTCTAGCTGATTCACTGGTGAGGTGACTGGATCGGGGGGATATTTTGTGGTCCTCATTCCAGCATCTCCACTCTAGCTGATTCACTGGTGAGGTGACTGGATCGGGGGGATATTTTGTGGTCCTCATTTTAGCAGCTCCACTCTAGCTGATTCACTGGTGAGGTGACTGGATCGGAGGGATATTTTGAGGATCTCATTCCAGCATCTCCACTCTAGCTGATTCACTGGTCAGGTGACTGGATCGGGGGGATATTTTGAGGATCTCATTCCAGCATCTCCACTCTAGCTGATTCACTGGTCAGGTGACTGGATCGGGGGGATATTTTGTGGTCCTCATTCCAGCATCTCCACTCTAGCTGATTCACTGGTGAGGTGACTGGATCGGGGGGATATTTTGAGGATCTCATTCCAGCATCTCCACTCTAGCTGATTCACTGGTCAGGTGACTGGATCGGGGGGATATTTTGTGGTCCTCATTCCAGCATCTCCACTCTAGCTGATTCACTGGTCAGGTGACTGGATCGGAGGGATATTTTGATGATCTCTCTGCAGCTTCTCCATTCTAGACAGTTCAGTTTCTACACTGAAGTTCCTCAAAAAATCACCTCCAATGTCCAGAATGGAGCAGATTCCCGGATACTCATAGCCTGCAATGTAGTGGAATTGGAATGTACACACATTGTAGATATATATCAGCCTTATAATTCTAATGATTTCATGTTTTTATTTTTTAAGTACTTGCTCAAACTGTTATATTTATTACGTATTTCCAAAGGGCAAAATTTTATTTTTTTCATAATTAATCGAACTTGCATTTTATTATCGCTTTTTGTAATATAAATAATCACACACAGCGCTGATCGTTCAGTTTTACGTGGGGAAAAACGTAACAGAGCGCAGCAACAGAGTCCTCATAATTTACAACATTGTATTGGAGTGGATTTTTTGAGGACCTTATTTGAGCAACTCCATTCTAGCTGATTCACTAGTGAGCCGTCTAGATTGGAGTGGGTATTTTGAGGATGTTCCTTGTAGCCTCCAATCTGTACTGTTTGGTGCTGAGGTGACTGGAATCAAGTTTTTCAAAGAGTGAGTGGAGCTTCGCAGGGAGAAACATAACAGAGCGCAGCAACAGAGTCCTCATAATTTACAACATTGTATTGGAGTGGATTTTTTGAGGACCTTATTTGAGCAACTCCATTCTAGCTGATTCACTAGTGAGCCGTCTAGATTGGAGTGGGTATTTTGAGGATGTTCCTTGTAGCCTCCAATCTGTACTGTTTGGTGCTGAGGTGACTGGAATCAAGTCTTTCAAAGAGTGAGTGGAGCTTCGTAGGGAGAAACATAACAGAGCGCAGCAACAGAGTCCTCATAATTTACAACATTGTATTGGAGTGGATTTTTTGAGGACCTTATTTGAGCAACTCCATTCTAGCTGATTCACTAGTGAGCCGTCTAGATTGGAGTGGGTATTTTGAGGATGTTCCTTGTAGCCTCCAATCTGTACTGTTTGGTGCTGAGGTGACTGGAATCAAGTTTTTCAAAGAGTGAGTGGAGCTTCGCAGGGAGAAACATAACAGAGCGCAGCAACAGAGTCCTCATAATTTACAACATTGTATTGGAGTGGATTTTTTGAGGACCTTATTTGAGCAACTCCATTCTAGCTGATTCACTAGTGAGCCGTCTAGATTGGAGTGGGTATTTTGAGGATGTTCCTTGTAGCCTCCAATCTGTACTGTTTGGTGCTGAGGTGACTGGAATCAAGTCTTTCAAAGAGTGAGTGGAGCTTCGTAGGGAGAAACATAACAGAGCGCAGCAACAGAGTCCTCATAATTTACAACATTGTATTGGAGTGGATTTTTTGAGGACCTTATTTGAGCAACTCCATTCTAGCTGATTCACTAGTGAGCCGTCTAGATTGGAGTGGGTATTTTGAGGATGTTCCTTGTAGCCTCCAATCTGTACTGTTTGGTGCTGAGGTGACTGGAATCAAGTTTTTCAAAGAGTGAGTGGAGCTTCGCAGGGAGAAACATAACAGAGCGCAGCAACAGAGTCCTCATAATTTACAACATTGTATTGGAGTGGATTTTTTGAGGACCTCATTTTAGTAACTCTATTCTAGCTGATTCACCATTGAGCCATCTAGATCGGAGTGGATTTTTTGTGGACATCTTTTAGCAACCCCATTCTGTACCGTCATGGCCAAAAGTATTGAGATTGAGACAAATAGTAATTTTTCCAAAGTTTACTGCTTCATTTTTTGTAATGGCAATTTGCATATACTCCTGAATGTCAAAGAGTGATCAGCTTAACAGCAATTACTGTACTTGCAAAGTCAATATTTGCCCAGAAAATGAACTTTAACCCCCAAAACACATTTCTACATCATTGCAGTCCTGCCTTAAAAGGAGCAGCTAACATCGTTTTAGTGATTGATCCATTAACACAGGTGTGGGTGTTGATGAGGACAGGGCTGGCGATCAATCAGTCATGATTAAGTAAGAATGACATCACTGGACACTTTAAAAGGAGGCTGGTTCTTGGTATCATTGTTTCTCTTCAGTTAACCATGGTTATCCCTAAAGAAACACGTGCAGCCATCACTGCACTGCACAAAAATGGCCTAACAGGGAAGAGTATCGCAGCTACAAAGATTGCACCTCAGTCAACAATCTATCGCATCATCAAGAACTTCAAGGAGAGAGCTTCCATTGTTGTCAAAAAGGCTCCAGGGCGCCCAAGAAAGACCAGCAAGCGCCAGGACCGTATCTTAAAACTGTTTCAGCTGCGGGATCGGACTACCAGCAGTGCCGAGCTTGCTCAGGAATGGCAGCAGGCTGGTGTGAGTGCTTCTGCACGCACTGTGAGGCGGAGACTCTTTGAGCAAGGGCTGGTTTCAAGGAGGGCAGCAAAGAAGCCACTTCTCTCCAGAAAAAACATTAGGGACCGACTGATATTCTGCAAAAGGTACAGGGAGTGGACTGCTGAGGACTGGGGCAAAGTCATTTTCTCTGATGAATCCCCTTTTCGACTGTTTGGGACATCTGGAAAACAGCTTATTCGGAGAAGAAGAGGTGAGCGCTACCACCAGTCTTGTCTCATGCCAACTGTAAAGCATCCTGAAACCATTCATGTGTGGGGTTGCTTCTCAGCCAAGGGAATTGGCTCACTCACAGTCTTGCCTAAAAACACAGCCATGAATAAAGAATGGTACCAGAATGTCCTCCAAGAGCAACTTCTCCCAACCGTCCAAGAGCAGTTTGGCACCCAACAATGCCTTTTCCAGCATGATGGAGCACCTTGCCATAAAGCAAAGGTGATAACTAAATGGCTCATGGAACAAAACATAGAGATTTTGGGTCCATGGCCTGGAAACTCCCTAGATCTTAATCCCATTGAGAACTTGTGGTCAATCATCAAGAGACGGGTGGACAAACAAAAACCAACAAATTCTGGCAAAATGCAAGCATTGATTATGCAAGAATGGACTGCTATCAGTCAGGATTTGGTCCAAAAGTTGATTGAGAGCATGCCAGGGAGAATTACAGAGGTCTTGAAGAAGAAGGGGCAACACTGCAAATATTGACTTGCTGCATTAACTCATTCTGACTGTCAATATAACCTATTGGTACTCATAATATGATTGCAATTATATTTCTGTATGTGATATAAACATCAGACAAACACTAATAAAAACCAGAGGCCAGCAGATCATGTGAAAATATAATTTTGGTGTCATTCTCAATACTTTTGGCCATGACTGTACAGTTTCGTGCTGAAGAGACTGGAATTGAGTTTTTCGGAGAGTGAGCGGAGCCTCACGGGGAGAAACGTAACAGAGCGCAGAGACAGAGTCCTCATAATTTACCACACTGGATCGGAGTGGCTTTTTTGAGGACCTCATTTGAGCAACTCCATTCTAGCTGATTCACCATTGAGCCATCTAGATCGGAGTGGATTTTTAGATGATCTCCCTGTAGCCTCTATTCTGTACAGTTCATTGCTGACCTGACTAGAATAGAGTTGCTGGAGCGTTTTCCTCATATGATCAAATCCAATCTAGACGGCTTATGACTGAAACCTCCAGAATGGAGTTAATTCCAGGGTCGGTCTGGCCTGGCGGGAAATCGGGAAATTTCCCGGTGGGCCCCAATATGAGAGTGAGAAAATTGGTGGCGGGGGCCCTTTAAAAATGTGGGCCCTTTAAAAGCGCGGCTGAAGGAAATGTAGCGTCGCGCGCACTGAACATTCATTGGTGACAGCGGGCCTGCAGTGACGTGCATGCAGCATACTTACCACGTGAGTAGTCCCTGAGGATGGACTCTTTCTGGGTGGTGACACGCACTGCGCTCTGCTTTCCCGCTGGCTGGCAGACTGTGGTGTGGTAACAGGTGACACTGACGCTGACGCCGCTCTCTTCTGGCCACGCTCTGCAGTGCTCTCTCTCAGCTCCGGGGCCGTCCTCCTATGATACGCTGGCGCCAACGAACCCGACGTCTCGCTCTGCTCTCCCTGCTCCCGGGCTTCTGATGTGGTCCCATCCCGGCTCCTTACCTGTTCTGGCCTACTCCCCTGTAGTAATACCTGTTCCGGACCGGGTGGTGGCACCAGCACCGGCGCACCACCCCCTTCTCTCCTGCTCTGATTCTGGGCTTTTTTATACCGGTTCCGGGGCTGGATATGTGGACAGTGACCGTCCTCTACAGTTCAACTCTCCAACCTGGCCTGGAATTGGAAACAATAACTCCACCTGATGAAGGCAGCAGACCGCTGCAGAAACGCGTTGTGGGCATTAATACTTAAATAAAGAGGTTTGTTTTATCCTTTTCCAGCGCCTTATCCAGTTTCTAGCGCCCCACTGACCACTTCAATTTGCACACTGGAATTGGAAACAAGGCTGTAGGCCTACAGCTCTCACTGCTTTAATTTCATGTCAAAAGTACCGTGCCAAATATTCAATAAGGTTTTTATGAGTGAGTGTTCCCAGCACTGGCCAACAATAATATAATTTATTTTATACATTATGCATTGCACTCTAGGCCTCCTATATGACATGTAGATCATACTCTTGGCCTCCTATATGACATATACAGACAGTGTATATGCCATATAGGAGGCTGAGAGTGCGGTATGCATTTTATATGAGGCCTAGAGTGCGGGCCTACATGATGTACAATGTACTCGGCCTCCTATATAAAGTATAGACTATAGGAGGCTGAGAGTGCGGTATACGTTTTATATGAGGCCTAGAGTGCGGGCCTACATGATGTACAACGCACTCGGCCTCCTATATAAAGTATAGACTATAGGAGGCTGAGAGTGCGGTATACGTTTTATATGAGGCCTAGAGTGCGGACCTACAAGATGTACAACGCACTCGGCCTCCTATATAAAGTATAGACTATAGGAGTCTGAGAGTGCGGTATACGTTTTATATGAGGCCTAGAGTGCGGACCTACATGATGTACAACGCACTCGGCCTCCTACATAAAGTATATACTGTTTCCACGGACCGTGTGTCCGTGGGCAAAACACGCTGACATGTCAGTTTTTTTTATACACTGCACGGGCCGAAAAACGTCCCGCACACGAGCACACAGATGACGTGCGTGTGTCGTTGGTGTGACACATACCGGCGCCTGGGAATTAGCGGTACAGTTCATGCTGTTCCCAGGTGCTTAAGGAATCAGCGATCAGCGCTAGCAAGGGACAATGTTGAGAGCAGTAGGTTCACCTCCCGATGTTGCCAAAACCTGTAAATATAAGAAAATTAAAAAAAACATATTCACCTGGCTTGAGGCGACCACACACGCTGAGGAGCTTGACTCCCTGCAGCGAGCAGGCCCCTATGCTCACTGAGCTCAGCATAGGTCGGGGGACCGCTCACTGCAGCAAGTCATTCTCCTACGCTCCTCATCGTGTGTGGTCACTTTAAGCCAGGTGAATATATTGTTGTTTTTTTTTAATTTTAGTATTATTTTTACAGGTTTTGGAGACATTTGGAGGTGAATACTACTTTCAACATTGTCTCTTCATTGTCCCTTGCTAACACTGATTGCAGCGCCAGCAGGGGACAGTGATGAGCGATTCCTTCAGCACCCGGTGCTTGGGAACAGCACAAACTGTACCGCTGATTCCCAAGTGGTGGTACGGTATGTGTGATCCTGATGGAGCACACGTATGCCACACTGACACGGATATCTCCGGTACTGTTTTTTCCAGTACCGGAAATATCCGGATGTATGAAAGAGCCCTATGCCATATAGGAGGCCAAGAGTTTGTATGTCACATTGGAGACCAAGAGTGCTGTATACGTTATATATGGGGCCTATATGACATAATAGATCACACTCTCTACCTCCTATATGAAATATAGATCACACTCTTGGACTCATGAATTATACAGTGTATATGTCATATAGGAGGCTGAGAGTGCGGGCCTATATGACGTATACAACACACTCAGCCTGATATATAAAGTATATATTATAGGAGACCGAATGTGCAGTCTGTACGTCATATAGGAGGCCGAGAGTGCGATATATGTAATGTGTGGGGCCAATATGATGTATACCACATAGAAGTGAAGTATGCCGCCACCAGTTCCCAAATCTTCCCAAACGGGTTTTTTAGCCGTTGGCTATCCACATCAGGAGGTGCAATGTCTAAATAAGCAGTGTTAATCAAATGTCCAAGGAAGTATGAAAAAGACAGCACTCACCAATGGATCCCAAAAAAAGATCCTTTTATTTCAGATTCAGCGTACAGACGTTGTGGCTGGTTCAGGGGTGAAAAGAGGACGACGGCCGTTTCGCACACAAGCAGCGCCACTACGGGTCCAGTATAGTTCACTCCCGCACCCCTGAACCAGCCGCAACGTCTGTATGCTGGATCTGAAATAAAAGGATCTTTTTTTGGCATCCATTGGTGAGTGCTGTCTATTTCATACCTCCTATATGATGTATAGATCGCACTTTCTACCTCATATATGACAAACAGACCGCACTCTCTGCCTCCTATATGACATATACAATGCATTTGGCCTCCTATATTTCATTGCAGCCATTTGGTAAATTCTAAAAAGTTCATTATTCTTCTCATTAAAGTACACTCTGCACCCCATCTTGACTACAAATTTATTGAAAAAGCACTTTACATTACAGAGGGGACTTGTACAGACAATAAAGACATTACAGAATAAACATAACTCAGATACCAAGAGGAGTGAGGGCCCTGCTCGCAAGCTACAATCTATGAGGAAATAGGGAGACACGAAAGGTAAATGATAAAATGTGCTTATATTGTATGATACAACCATTATACACTAAATAGGGTCTGCACATAACGCTGCATGAACCGCTCACCAGCCAGTATGTGTATGGCCACAGAGGGCTATTAAGTGCATGGAGGGTGTGCACACAGACGCTACAAGGGTCTATATATGCTACTATATGCAGTATATAGTGTACAGACGGTTAGATAGTATGGTGCTGCGTATATGGTGTGGAATCCACATTCTATTCACTGCCATATCTATACATTATATAGTATATACACTGCTCCGCTCTATATTCCTGAACACAGTGTATATGTATATACTGTATAATGTGTGTGTCTGTATATATAATATATACATATATATTGCAGAGTACCACTTCTGTCCTCTATACTGGGTGTAATTCTGTGTATGTATTATTCTGTATATACAGTATATACACTGGATAGAAGCAATTCTCCTGTCCTGTATACTGGGTGTAATTCTGTGTATCTGTATATACACACTGCACTGGTAAAATAAGATGTAAAATAATAATAATTTGAGTGGTTTACCCTCTGATATGTACCACTCCCAGCATGCACTGTCAGATTTAACCCTTCCGGGCCTGCTGGGAGTTGTAGGTTTGTTACTGCAGGGATGATGCGGGGACGGGTATTGCATTTGAACCCACAGCATCAAGTCATTCACACTTTAAAGAGAACCTGTCACGTCCTAGCTGCCCTCTACACTGCCCCCATAGCGTTGGTAGTGACGCAATGTGCATCACTAGCAAGCTGTTTTCATGAAAATCGCTGCAGCTATAATGAATTTATAACGTTTAATATACTTATATCTAGGGCCGGCTCCAGGTTTTTCTGGGCCCCGGGCGAGTCTCAGTGGGCCCCTCTAACACATACCACGATTCATGATGCACAGATACCGCAGAGAAATCTATATATATAGTACAATGCAAAGATTTCACTTCTTACATTACATGAGTGATATCTACTGTAAATTCTACAATAGCTCAGAAGCCGGCGAATCCTCGCAGCACACAGTGCAGACCGGACAATATAGTCCTCCATACAGTATTATGGGCACCACTAAGTCCTCCATACAGTTTTATGGGCCCCATTATATATTGCTCCATACAGAATAATGACCCCACATAGTCCTCGTACAGTATAATGGGCACCACATATCTCCATACAGAATACTGGCCCCCATATAAGGCCGCATACGGAATACTGGCCCCCATATAAGGCTCCATAAAGGAATACTGGCCCCCATATAAGGCCCCATACGGAATACTGGCCCCCATATAAGGCCCCATATGGAATACTGGCCCCCATATAAGGCCCCATACGGAATACTGGCCCCCATACGAAATACTGGCCCCCATATAAGGCCCCATACGGAATACTTGCCCCCATATAAGGCCCCATAAAGGAATACTGGCCCCCATATAAGACCCCATGAAGGAATACTGGCCCCCATATAAGGCCCCATACGGAATACTGGCCCCCATATAAGGCCCCATACGGAATACTGGCCCCCATGTAAGGCCCCATACGGAATACTGGCCCCCATATAAGGCTCCATACGGAATACTGGCCCCCATATAACGCTCCATACGGAATACTGGCCCCCATATAAGGCTCCATACGGAATACTGCCCCCCATATAAGGCTCCATACAGAATACTGGCCCCCATATAACGCTCCATACAGGATACTGGTCCTCTTATAAAGCTCCATACAGGATACTGGCCCCCATATAACGCTCCATACAGGATACTGGTCCCCTTATAACGCTCCATACAGGATACTGGCCTCCATATAATGCTCCATGCAGGCTGTTACCCCCCACATAATGCCCCATACAGGCTGTCTCCCCCCTTATAATGCTCCATGCAAGCTGTTACCCCCCACATAATGCCCCATACAGGCTGTCTCCCCCCTTATAATGCTCCATGCAAGCTGTTACCCCCCACATAATGCCCCATACAGGCTGTCCCCCCACCGTATAATGCTCCATGCAGGCTGTTCCCCCCACATAATGCACTAAGCAGGCTGTCCCCCCCCCTTATAATGCCCCATGCAGGCTGTTCCCCCCTTATATTGCCCCATGCAGGCTGTCACCCCTCCTCTTTATAATGCCCCATGCAAAATGTCACCCCCTCTCTCTATAATGCCCCAAACAGGATGTCACCCCCCCTCTTTATAATCCCCAATCAGGATGTCACCCCCACTCTTTATAATGCCCCATTCAGGATGTCACCCCCTCTCTTTATAATGCCCCATGCAGGATGTCACTCCCCTCTGTTTATAATGCCCCATGCAGGATGTCACCCCCTCTCTTTATAATGCCCCATGCAGGATGTCACCCCCTCTCTTTATAATGCCCCATGCAGGATGTCACCCCCTCTCTTTATAATGCCCCATGCAGGATGTCACCCCCTCTCTTTACAATGTCCTATGCAGGATGTCACCCCCCTCTCTTTATAATGCCCCATGCAGGATGTCAGCCCCCCTCTCTTTATAATGCCCCATGCAGGATGTCACCCCCTCTCTTTATAATGCCCCATGCAAGATGTCACCCCCCTCTCTTTATAATGCCCCATGCAGGATGTCACCCCCTCTCTCTATAATGCCCCATGCAGGCTGTCACCCCCTCTCTCTATAATGCCCCATGCAGGATGTCACCCCCCCTCTCTTTATAATGCCCCATGCAGGATGTCACCCCCCCTCTCTTTATAATGCCCCATGCAGGATGTCACCCCCCCTCTCTTTATAATGCCCCATGCAGGATGTCACCCCTCCATATTATGCCCCATGCAGGATGTCACCCCCCCCCCCATATTATGCCCCATGCCTCCATACATTAAAAAAAAAATCAAATACTCACTCCAGCGTTGGCGGCGTCTTTCCGCTCTGTGCTCCCTGTGACAGCTCAGGGGGAGGGCGCGGTGGAAAGACTTCACCGCACCCTCTGACCTGAGACGTCACAGAGAGTGCAGAGCAGGAAGACGGCGGATCTGCAGAGGCACGGGGAGAGGTAAGTATCCGGCTGCCGGGGCCCTGAGCAAGCGGGGGAGAAGGGCGGGTGCTGACACCGCTCTCCTCCGCCCATAGCCCAACGGGATGCGCGACCGCCAGTGGGCCCCCCTGCCTGCTCAGGGCCCCGGGACTTGCCCGGGTGCGCCGGGTGCTGACGCCGGCCCTACTTATATCCTACCTGCCTTTTCAATCATAGGGGCGTGCTTGTCATATTCAGTCAAGGGCGAGCGCAGCATTCACTCACTGCTGGCGCCGTCCATGTATTTGAATCCTGTTCCTGACCAGCGCTGATATTGTGGGACGCAGGCGCACTTGTAGATGTCCGGCCGCCTGCGCAGTGAGGCTCTGTGATTACCAGATTCACTGCGCATGCTCTGGGAACATAGCGCGTTAAAGCGCATGCGCAGTGAGGCTGTGTGATTATGACTTTTTCTTCACTTTGAAAATTGTTTAAGTTGGCTGAGGGACTGGGTGGTTTACCTAGGACAAGGAATGGCCATGTGTAAGAAAAACCGCTACTGATTGTAAATTACAGATTCTGTTAACTACAATAAATAAGTTGGTTAACAAGAAACACTTTGATATAGTGCACTGCACAATACAGTTCTCTTTTACACACTGTATAGTTTGCTAAAAGGCACACGTTTTAGTGGGAGAGGCCGAAAAATGAACGAGTAATACAACCGTTTATGGATGCTGTAGTGTGGACCCCTAGAGTCAATTCTCCTGGTGGGCCCTAGGCACCCCAGTCCGACCCTGTATGAGGCCTTTACATGGTATCAACGCCTGCGATGAGAACGCCACATCATAGTAATAGCAGAATCACAAATATAAGATTATATGAACAGATTAAAGCAAGATTTCTATTGCTGGCTGCAGAATGAGTTAACTGGGATATCATCAGTGAGTTTGATCTGACTGGAGAAGTAACTACTCTTGTTTTTATTCTTTTGAGCTCCATTCAGCTAATTTATGATTTATCACCTTCCCTGAGCATACATGGAAATCATGGGGTCCCATAGCAGAAGTAATAATTAAGCCCCCACAAAAAAACATTAATATTCAGCGGGGTCACAGAAGAGCATACCTCACAAGTTTGCAACCCTTCCATAGTAATTTTGCCCCAATTGAAGCCCCCTAGTGTTCCCACGTACTAAGATACTCCTTTAATGGCCAAAAATGTGCCCCCAAACACAGTAAGATACCCCCACAGTGAATTTCTCCACTGTACCCTCCACACATACAGTATGATGACTCTACAGTACCCCCGCAAAGTATGATAAACCCCAGTGACCTCTACACAGTATGATGGCCCCCGCATAACCCTCCACACAGTATAATGGACCCCGCACAGCCCTCCACACTGTATAATGGTCCTCATACAGTGTAATGGCCCCCACTATCCACCCAAGCAGTATAATGACCCCCATCAGCCACTTATACAGTATAATGCCCCTCACCACACAGCCCTCCAAATAGTATAATGGCCCAAACACAACGCTCCAAATAAAATAATAGTCCTCACATAAGCCTCTAAACAATATAATAGTCCCCACCCAGCCCTCCAAATAATATAATGGACCCCACATAGGCCTCCAAATAGTATAATAGTCCCCATACAGCTCTCCAAATAATAGAACGGTCCCCACATAGCCCTCCAAATAGTATGATAGCCTGACACATAGCCATTCAAATAGTAGTATAATGGCCCCCACAGAGCACTACAAATAGTATGATGCTCCCCACATAATCCTCCAAATAGTAGAATGATGGCCCCCACATAGTTCTCCAAATAGTATGATGGTCCCCAAGACAGCCCTAAAATTAGTATTTTAGCACCCCAAATATGATGATGCCCCCCAAATAACCCTTCAAATAATATGATGGCCTCCAAGTAGCCCTACAAATAGTATCATGGCCTTCCAGTTTGCCCTCCAAATAATATGATGGCCCTCACAAACTACTTATTAATTAAAAAAAAAATACTCACCTCTCCCCATTCCCCTGCTGTTCTGGTCTTTGCAGCATGTGGTTTGAAACTATGCTCAGCTCGGCACAGTGGACGCGATTTTGGGACGTTATCACGTCCACTGAGCTGAGACATCAGAAGCACAGAGGAGAATGATGGAGGAGGGAGCAGACGGTTCCCTCCTCCATCATTCCTTTCAATTGTATCTGCATCCAGAATGCGGATACAGTTGAAAGTGTGATGCTGGATGCGGGGGGCCCGATGCCTGTGCTGACATCGCCACCTGTCTCACAGTTGCAAAGCAGCTGCGGGGTCTGCCATTATTAGCGGTATGCCAGTGCCATTGTTATGTGACATGAGCCCTGGGAGAGCCAGTGCCGAGACAGCTGGTACAACACCAACACCGAAGGTGAATATAAGTGTTATTTTACTGGGGAGAAACATAGGGATTTAGAAGGGGTTGTCTGATTAGTGGACATCCCCTTTAAGTAATCAAGTTCATTAAAGGGGTTGTCCACTACTGCACATCCCCAGCTTATTACATTTAGGACTTCAGCACCGCTTTTTCCGGACATTGCTATGACTTGTTATGTCCTCTGCAGCCAATTAGCAGATGTTGGTCAATAGTCTGTCAGGACGGACATCTGCTCTGAAGAAATAGAGTTTTTGAGACTTGTAGACATTATGGAATAACGTCCATAAAAATATCCCAAGCCGGTATTGGTCCTCCAAGAAGCATGAAGCCCTCGCTGCTACTAACTTACTCCCATACCTGGATCTACCTAGATGATGAAAACACTTGGACTGTAAGGTACAAATCAGGTGAAATTATGAAACCTGGAGGGAATGTCACTTCAGGTTGTGCGTAGATATCCGTAGATAGAAGTCGTTATTTATCCGCCATTAATGAAATGTTTTGTCCATTTTTGCTCCACAAATCTGAGGCCGATGAATGGGGGAATGGCACCAATGCTATGGAGAATGCCTTGAAAATTGAAAAGGGCGTAAATAAGGCTCTGCTGGACCTCCACAAGATTGCTATGGACCATGCGGACCCTCATGTAAGTGACTCCCCCATAGCGTATAGATACCGCGTGTTCATTTTATAAAATATCCTCCATGAAGGAACAGTTCATGTATCTTCTGTGACCTCCATATTGTGCTGTTCCTGGAAATGTAATACCACCTGACTACTAGATGTCACGTTCCCCTTTATAATGGGGGGTGTTCCAACACAAGCTGCATATTATGGCACTGTTATAAAGCTATGGGACAATTCATTAGTGTATTTGCACCTTTTTTTTCTAGTTTTTAGTGTTTTTCATTTGCGCCTTGTTCTTCTTTTAATTTGCGCCTTTTTGAAGTCTGCAGCGTTCCCTTTTTTTTCATTGATCATTATGGGGTTTCCGGCTAATTATCTAATTGTGACTTTTTAAAAAGTTGTCACATTTTTACTCAAATATATTTCAAGTGATTTTGTGTTCTGTAGTCCGGGAGGTTTTTTTGCACAAACTTTGCAACATTTTAGCATGCCACTTTTTTGCGATACAAAGACACAAAAAGGTTTAAAGACAAAAAAAATACAGTTTTGATTTTGGGCAAAATCCATGAACCAGGTGCGCCACTTTCAGGAATTTGGCACAAAAAAATCAAATGATACAAAAGAGAAAAGGGACTTGAAAAAATACAATGTTGTATTGGGCCCTATGACGGCACAGCACAGATTTTAGTAAAGGTTTTGCAGGATTACTAAGAGGGGTTCACATGCTATCAATTGTTAAAAAAACAAGCAAAATGATGACTCGGACCCTCTGATTTTCGAGGTATAAGACTACGTCCCCACAATGAGCTTCTAGTGAGTTTTAGATATAGCAGATTTTCTGCCCCATTAAGTAAAATAGGTTACTTGAATTTTTTTCGAAAATATACAGCATAAAAAACTCACCCAAAACTCATTGTGAGAACGTAGCCTAAGGGTATGTGCACATCATTTAGACGCCGGTGAGTTGTCCTTGGTGAAGCTCTGCCACCGGTGGTTTTCACTCTATACTTTAAAGGGAACCTGTCATGTCCCTAAACGCTATTAACCTGCAGATATGGGGTTAATCTGCAGGTTTATAAAGCTGCCGGGCGTCTTACTGAAAGGCCGGCTACCGGGAGGAAATGCACTTTATTCCCCACGGCAGCCTCCAGCTTTCAGTCATAGAGGCGCGGCCGGCGTGGCTTCAGTCATTGTTCAGTACATAGTGAGCGGCGGCTATAACCGCACCCTGGCACTGACTGACAGCCGGCTAAGCGGCCCCTGTAACCGCTCCCTGTAAAGACTGACAGCCGGATCTGTACTGATGTACTGCTGAGCTGTCAGTCAGTGCCGGGGCGTTGTTACAGCTGCCGATCACTGTATATTGAGCGGTGTCTGAAGTTGCGCCGGAAGTGTGGCACCCCAGGGGTCTGGTTTCCACAGTAATAGCAATATTACGTCTGTGAGCAGGTGGGAGGTTTCCTGGTCAGACATCCTATGCATGCCACACCTCCTGCCCAGTCCTGGGAGGGTAAGAACTTCCCCTATATAAAGCTGGGGCTGAGGCAGGGTTAGAAGAGAGTGAGAGAACACAGACAGAGACACAGTCTGGTCTGTAGTGGAGCAGCTTTAGGAGCAAGAAAGATCAGGAGCTGTGTGGGAGCTGTGCTAAAAGAGATCAGGGGCTGGAAGCTGTAGAGCTCGCCCTGATTGAAGAGTTCTTACCGGACCCGGAGTCCGAGGCTGTGGGGACTAATCCTTACCCAGCAGCAGAAACCGCCCGGCAGGGGATTTCAGGTCCTCTGGCCAAGAAACCCGAAGGCACGGTCACACGCAAGGGACCAGCACCGCCGTCGTGGAGCGGAAGCTACCAGAAGGCCCCGAGTCACCGGCCATACGGGTGAGCACCACACGGTACACTCAGGGACGTGGGCTACTTTTACCCGCCTCTAGCAAGGTAGCCAGAAGAGTACGATTAGTTGGGGAGGCCTACAACTCCGCCTGGCCAGGGAAGATTCCATCTGCTCACGGACTGACCAGGCCCCGATCGCTAGCCAGTACTCCGGGAGGGTCTACCTTTGCCACCAGTAAAGACCCTGAACTACACCGCACCGTCTCTGAGTGTTTCATCATCCACGTCCGCTGCCCTGAGGCCATACCCCTCCCGTTGGGGGTTATACCATCCCCGCTGCACAACCGTACCACCGGCCTCAGCGGTCTGCCCTGCAGCGGCGGTCTCATGACCGCATTCAACGGGTGGCGTAGTCGAGCAATATAACATCTACTGCTAAATACTGCCGCTCAGTTTGACTCCCTGGGCACGGACCGGGTCACCGCCACGAGACTACTACCCCCATCTGATCCGGCTCCGGGTAAGCCCCCGTGCGCGCGATGCCGCACGACACAGCAGGCCCAGGGGCGCGTCAACTTTTGGCGTAATCGGCAGGATTCCGTGCCCGCAACCACCGGGTACTGCGCGCCTGAAAAAGAGACTTTTAAACTTACCTGTGGTGAAGATTCCCACCATCCGACGCCATCTTCCACCTCCTTCCCGCCATCCGTGGAGTTTTCCCGCCGTTGGACGCCATCTTCTGCCTTCTTCCCGCCATCCGTGGAGTTTTCCCGCCGTTGGACGCCATCTTGAAGACGCCGCGCAGGAAGAAGAGGGGCATGGACTCCGAAAAGCCCGCGAGAACTGAAGCCCCGCCTCACGTCCGGACGTTGCGTAAGGTCCTGGAAGGAGCCCAGCAGACGCCGACGTCATAGGAGTGCGACGGAAGGTCCTCGACCCTGACGATCCACTGCGGAGCCGCGGCCTACGGAAGAGGATCATCGCAAGGTAGGCCATGGTCCACTAGGGGGGATGAAGATGTCGGATACGGAGGAGAGCTTCACTGCCGCAGCCACCGCCAGCGCCACCGCTGCTGCGGTCATGCCTTTCACTATGCCCTATATCCCGGGGGCAGCCTGGCTACCCCAGTACTCAGGGGAGTCACATACCCTGAATGACTTTAGAGAAAAGCTGGATAGCCTCTTCCAGGTGTACCCCCTCACAGAAGAGCAAAAAGTGAGCATCCTGGTGGCCCAACTAACCGGGGCAGCCCAAAGGGAGGTAAAGTCCTGGCCGCCTGGGAGGAGGACTGTCGCAGGGATATTAACCCGGCTGAAGGACACCTTTGATACCCGCACCTCAGCTGAGATTAAGCTTAGATTCTACGGGTGCAAACAGCGAGCACATGAGAATATAAGGGACTATGCACTAAACCTACAAGAGGCCCTGAGAGCCATTAAGCAGACCGACCCTGACGGCGTGGGAAACGAGGACAGGCTGTTGACCGAACAATTTATAGAGGGACTATATTGCAATGCCCACCGAACCCAGTTGCGGGCAATGGCCTTACAGGATCCTCATCTGGACTTTGCACAGTTCAAGGACAGAGCCATTCGGGTGCTCCGAGAACCGGCACCGGGTGGCGTTGTGACCCACAGGCGCCCTACTACCGCTTACCACCAGGAGGCGGCGCCCTTGTCGGCAGGGCCTGTGGGGGCTGATGCGCAGGCTTTGAACAATGACCCGGCTCCAGACCTGCACCATCAGGTCCAAGAGCTAGCTAAAAGCGTAGCTGCGCTAACCCGAACTGTGCAGTCTTTACAGGTTGCTGCTCCAGGGAAGATCCAGCTGGCATCCGGACCGGAGGACATCCCGTGGCGTCGACCAAGGAGGACCCCACCGGCCAGAGGAAGACCCAGCGACCGATACAACGAGGACGGACAGCCCATCTGCCGCCGCTGCAATCAACCCGGACATATGGCAAGGTACTGTCCTTTAAACTGGCACAACCTCGGGTAGAGGGCCAACCCCTAGGAATAAGATCACCAGGCCCATCGAACTGGCGTGACAAATATGTGGGAGGACGTCCAGTCTTGCCTGTGGTACTGGATGGCATTCCTATGAGTGCCCTACTTGACACCGGGTCACAGGTCACCACCATCCCGTACGTGCTCTTCAAGCAGTACTGGAATGACTCGGATATAACCCGCTACCCTGACGACGACTTGAGTATCATCGCCAGCAATGGTCAACCCGTGCCACAGATCGGATTCAAAGAGATGACCATTAAAATCGGTAGAGTCGAACTGGCAGCACAGGGACTGATCATTGTAGACATTGACAAGCGCGAGAGTCACCCAAAGATAACGCTAGGAACTAATGTGATTGAAAATTGTCTTGCAGAGGTGATTTTCATTTTACAGCAGGTTGCCAAGAACGCCAGCTCCGGCCAGCAGCGAGTGCTCCAAAAAGAGATCCGGGCACTGATGCGGCGGCAACAGGTGGAACTCTCCGGTGGTGAGATTGGAAGCGTGAGAATGTGTGACCCTTTCCCTATTGCCATGCCCCCAAAAAGTGAAATGATGATTTGGTGCCGGGCAGCTATTGGTCTAAGAGGTAGAGACTACCAAGCAATGGTAGAACCCGTCTACTCAGACAGTAGGCCCACCATTTTGACAGCACGGGGGGTGGTTGATGTACGCCATGGGAGGGTGCCCGTTCGCATAATAAACATCGGGAAGAGAGAAGTACACCTGCCCCGGTATGCCACGCTAGCTAAATTGTTCACCATAAACCAGAATTCTGTACAGGCCGTGGAACCCTTGCCTCCATCTCAACCAGAGGAAGGTAACGGCTCTAAGAAAACAATAGAGGACTGGTGTCAGCAACTACATTTGGGTACTGACTCCACTCCCTCACACCAGAAACAGGGAGTCTATCGGGTGGTTCAAGAGTACGAGAGAGTGTTTAGTAAACACCCGTTAGACTTCGGGCGAGTAAAGGGGGTAGAACACCATATCCCCACGGGAGACCATCCTCCCATAAAGGAGAGATACCGACCCGTACCCCCTGCACACTACCAATACGCCAAGGGGATGCTTAGAGACATGAAGGAGGCTGGGGTAATTAGGGATAGCTGTAGCCCCTGGGCAGCTCCACTGGTTTTGGTTAAAAAGAAAGACAACACCATGAGAATGTGTGTAGATTACCGGAAAATCAACCGTATCACACACAAAGATGCGTACCCCTTACCAAGGATAGAGGAGTCTTTGGCTGCTTTAAGATCTGCTAACTTCTTCTCTACTTTGGATCTCACTAGCGGGTCCTGTCAGGTTCCTGTAGCAGAGGCGGACCGGCAGAAGACCGCATTCACCACCCCGATGGGACTTAGCGAGTTTACCTGCATGCAGTTTGGACTCTGCAACGCACCAGGAACCTTCCAACGGTTGATGGAATGCTGTCTGGGACACCGAAACTTTGAGACGGTCCTGTTATACCTGGACGATGTCATCGTCTACTCCAAGACCTACGAGGACCACCTGAAACACCTGGCAGAAGTGTTCGAAGCCCTGGCAAACTACGGCCTGAAGGTGAAACCCTCCAAGTGTCACCTCCTGAAACCAAAGGTGCAGTACCTGGGACACGTGGTGAGTGCTGACGGAGTGGCTCCTGACCCTGATAAGATCACCACAATTAAGGAATGGCCAAGCCCCTCCAGCGTAAAGGAAGTGCGGCAGTTCCTCGGGTTGGTAGGCTACTACCGAAGGTTCATTCCGGGTTTCACCAAAAAGGCAGCTCCTATGCAGGACCTCCTGATAGGCCAGTCCAGGAAGGCCAAGAACCAGAAGCCGCCCTTCAGATGGGAGAAGTTGGAAGAAGAGTCCTTCCGCCAGCTGAAGATGGCCCTCAAGGGGGATGAAATCCTGGCGTACCCTGATTACAGCCAGCCCTTTATCCTCTACACCGACGCAAGTAACATCGGGCTAGGAGCCGTACTGTCCCAGATCCAGCAGGGGAAAGAACGGGTAATTGCTTACGCCAGCCGAAAACTGCGACCCACCGAAAGAAACCCTGAGAATTACAGCTCATTCAAGCTAGAATTCCTGGCAGTGGTGTGGGCAGTCACCGAACGCTTTAAGCACTACCTCGCCTCTTCCCGGTTCACCGTGTACACGGATAACAACCCGTTGACACACCTGGATACGGCAAGACTCGGTGCCCTGGAGCAGAGATGGATGGCCCGCCTGTCCAACTTTGAGTTCACAATCAAATACCGGGCAGGACGCTCCAATACCAACGCGGATGCCTTGTCCAGAATGCCAAACCTACCGGACGTGGGGGAAGATCCAGAGGAACTGGAAGAAGTTGAACTTCCCGCGTTCCACCGGCATGGGACTATCCAGTATTCCCACCGTGTAAGGAGTAAGCAATCCGCTACGTTCAACCCCTTACCTCATTACAACTGGGCGGAAACGCAAGACAGTGACCCCGCCGTCCGACTGGTGAAGGAGATGCTGACTCAGCCAGATGCCCGCCTTGACCCAGACGCTCCGGAGGAGGCCAAGCAACTGTGGATTGAGAAGAGTCGACTGTTCCTTTACAAGGGGAAGTTGTGCCGCAGAATGGTTAACTCCCGGACGCATGAACTGATCTGGCAAGTAGTGGTGCCAAGAAGAGACGCGGCTATGGTGCTGGAGGCATACCACAACGGAGCTGGGCACTTCGGATGGAAGAAGCTGGAGTTCCTGCTGCGTGCGCGGTTCCACTGGGTAGGCATGAGAGGAATCATCGAGAGGTGGTGCAGAGACTGTGGCCCGTGCCACCTAAGAAGGAAGGACCGTGCCAGCCAGAAGACTCCCTTGCAGCCCATCATCACCCGACAGCCACTGGAACTGGTAGCCCTGGACCATGTGAAACTGGCTCCAAGCAGATCTGGGTATGTCTACGCCCTCACAATCGTAGATCATTACTCCCGGTTCCTGGTGGTGGTCCCGGTCAAGGACTTAACGGCTCAAACAGCAGCTAGAGCTTTCCAGCAGCACTTCTGCCGTCCACACGGATACCCAGAGCAGGTGCTGACGGACCAAGGACCAGCCTTTGAAGCGGAAGTCTTCCAGGAGTTCTGTACTCTGTATGGCTGCCGGAAGATAAGAACAACACCCTATCATCCGCAAACCAATGGGCTCTGCGAGAAAATGAACCAGGTGGTGATAGATCTTCTGAAAACATTGCCCCTGGAAGAACGCAGTCTGTGGCCTGAGAAACTGCCTGATCTGGTGGACCTATACAACCACATCCTGGTAGGTTCTACCAACTGTACCCCGGCTTACCTAATGAGAGCAAGACCTGGTAAGCTTCCTGTTGATCTGGAGATGGGAGTCCTGACACCCGAGGACACTTCACCAGAAGCAGACTGGGACACAGAAAGGCAGCAGCAGTACCGGAAAGTACAGGAGAGCGTGGAGCGAAGTCTCTGTCAAGCTAGAGAAAGACAGGAGAAGACTTACAACCAGTATGCTCCCGCTGTTCCCCTGGTACCTGGAGAGCAGGTCTTGAAGAGGAAGAGACGCCTCCACAAGTTGGACGACCAGTGGGAGAAGGACCCGTACACCGTACTGCCCTCAAGCCATGAGAACCCGAAAGTCTGCATAATCAGTAAGGACGGAGGAGAAACCACAGCCATTGTCTCCCGAGATCACCTGAAGAAGTGTCCCGAACAGCTACGAAGCCCTGAAGAAGAACAAGAAGACCCTCGACCCGCAGAGGAAAGGGAAGATATGGTCAGTACTGTGCTCGGAGACTTCCCTCGGTCTTGGACTCAAGTCAATGGCGCTGTTGTGGTACCCGTCCTCACCTTCCTCCAACCAGCATCTCAAGTACCTACAGAGAAACAGGTAGAGCTGGAAGAGCAGCCGGTCCAGGAGGCAGAAGACCCCACACAAGCAGACCAGGAGGATCAACCCTCTGCTTATAGTGAGCCTGCCGTGCCCCTAGTGAGCCAAAGAGCCCGTAGACAGCTGCCCAGTTTACCTTTGACAGCTCCTACACCCCGTAGCTCAGGACCAGTCAGTCAGCTCCGTAGGTCCACTAGAGCCACTAGAGGCCAGTTGCCCGTACGTTGGAGGATCTAAGTGTTTAGACTGTTTATTTGTATTTACCTGTTTTCTGTTACCTGTAAATAATTGTGTATTTTTAGTTATTTTATAGGTGTCATTTAGGGATTATCCGGAATCCTTTGTACATATGTTTGGAGCGTAACCCAGGAAAGGACAAAGACTGTTAAGGACTCGGGGCAGGACAGACCCCTACCTGGTTACGGCTCCCGGTCTCTTGGTGAAATGGACACCTTTGTTTTCTTCAAAGACTGCACCCGGTTGCGGACATGCCGTGACCATCCTAATGTGTTCTTCTTTATTGTACTGTTTCTGTTTTTACTTGTTATGTTTTACAAAAATATGTTTAGTCCCGGAGTACTAAATTTTACTAGGGGGGAATGTGGCACCCCAGGGGTCTGGTTTCCACAGTAATAGCAATATTACGTCTGTGAGCAGGTGGGAGGTTTCCTGGTCAGACATCCTATGCATGCCACACCTCCTGCCCAGTCCTGGGAGGGGAAGAACTTCCCCTATATAAAGCTGGGGCTGAGGCAGGGTTAGAAGAGAGTGAGAGAACACAGACAGAGACACAGTCTGGTCTGTAGTGGAGCAGCTTTAGGAGCAAGAAAGATCAGGAGCTCTGTGGGAGCTGTGCTAAAAGAGATCAGGGGCTGGAAGCTGTAGAGCTCGCCCTGATTGAAGAGTTCTTACCGGACCCGGAGTCCGAGGCTGTGGGGACTAATCCTTACCCAGCAGCAGAAACCGCCCGGCAGGGGATTTCAGGTCCTCTGGCCAAGAAACCCGAAGGCACGGTCACACGCAAGGGACCAGCACCGCCGTCGTGGAGCAGAAGCTACCAGAAGGCCCCGGGTGGATCAGGGAAATGCTGTAGATATAGTATATCTTGACTTCAGCAAAGCATTTGACAAAGTATCTCACACCATCCTTATTGAAAAAATGACCAAGTATGCAATGGACCAGGCAACTGTTAGGTGGATTCATAACTGGCTTAGTGATCGGACTCAAAGGGTGGTTGTAAATGGCTTCACATCCAGCTGGATGAATGTCTCAAGTGGGGTACCACAGGGCTCCGTCCTGGGACCTGTATTGTTCAACATCTTTATCAATGATTTAGATGAAGGAATTGAGGGTAAACTGATTAAATTTGCTGATGACACAAAGCTAGGAGGGATAGCTAATACTAGAGAAGAGAGAGAGAGGATTCAAAAAGACCTAAATAAACTGGAGCAGTGGGCAGCAACCAATAGAATGGTTTTTAACAGGGAAAAATGCAAAGTACTACATCTGGGCAATAAAAATGAAAAAAGCATATACAGAATGGGAGGAATAGAGCTAAGCAACAGTACATGTGAAAAAGACTTAGGTATACTAATAGATCATAGACTGAACATGAGTCAACAGTGTGATGCAGCAGCAAAAAAGGCAAATACAATTCTGGGATGTATTAACAGATGCATACAGTCTAGATCACGTGAAGTCATTATCGGTCTTTACTCCTCTTTGGTCAGACCTCATCTGGAATACTGTGTACAGTTTTGGGCACCACATTTTAAAAAAGACATAGACAAACTGGAGCAAGTTCAGAGAAGAGCGACCAGAATGGTGACTGGTCTGCAAACCATGTCCTATGAGGAACGGTTGCAGGATTTGGGAATGTTTAGCTTGCAAAAAAGAAGACTGAGAGGAGACTTAATAGCTGTCTACAAATATGTCAAGGGCTGTCACATTGTAGAAGGATCATCTTTATTCTCATTTGCACAAGGAAAGACTAGAAGCAATGGGATGAAACTAAATGGGAGGAGACACAGATTAGATATTAGAAAAAACTTTTTGACAGTTAGGGTGATTAATGAGTGGAACAGGCTGCCACGAGAGGTGGTGAGTTCCCCTTCAATGGACGTCTTCAAACAGAGGCTGGACAGACATCTGTCTGAGATGATTTAGTGAATCCTGCTTTGAGCAGGGGGTTGGACCAGATGACCCAGGAGGTCCCTTCCAACTCTACCATTCTATGATTCTATGATTCTATGAGTCACCGGCCATACGGGTGAGCACCACACGGTACACTCAGGGACGTGGGCTACTTTTACCAGCCTCTAGCAAGGTAGCCAGAAGAGTACGATTAGTTGGGGAGGCCTACAACTCCGCCTGGCCAGGGAAGATTCCATCTGCTCACGGACTGACCAGGCCCCGATCGCTAGCCAGTACTCCGGGAGGGTCTACCTTTGCCACCAGTAAAGACCCTGAACTACACCGCACCGTCTCTGAGTGTTTCATCATCCACATCCGCTGCCCTGAGGCCATACCCCTCCCGTTGGGGGTTATACCATCCCCGCTGCACAACCGTACCACCGGCCTCAGCGGTCTGCCCTGCAGCGGCGGTCTCATGACTGCATTCAACGGGTGGCGTAGTCGAGCAATATAACATCTACTGCTAAATACTGCCGCTCAGTTTGACTCCCTGGGCACGGACCGGGTCACCGCCACGAGACTACTACCCCCATCTGATCCGGCTCCGGGTAAGCCCCCGTGCGCGCGATGCCGCACGACACAGCAGGCCCAGGGGCGCGTCAGAAGCTTTAACCCCTTTCTGACATTGTGCATAATAATACGTCCCTGTGCCCTGGGCCTTATGGACCAGGTACGTATTATTACGACACAGGCTGTGCGGGATCAATCGCCACCGGTTGTCAGCTGATTTTGACAGCTGACACCCGGCACTTTAACCCCCTAAATGCTGCGATCGCAGCATTTAGCAAGTGAGTGGAGGGACAGAAGCACCTCTGCTCTTGGATCGGAGACCCTGCGCTGTCCTCACGGGGTCCCGATCGTTGCCATGGTGACACGATGTCATCATGACGACACCTGTGTCACCAGGCACCAGCAAGTTAGTTTGACCATGCGCAGTGCATGATCAAACTAGCTTGTGTCTGCAGCACTGACAGTTTACAAGGTATAGCAGTGATCCTGCACTGCTATACCTTAGAACTGCGATCAGCCTGCTGAAAGTGAAAGTCCCATAGTGGGACAAAGTAAAAAAAGTGAAAAAAAAGTTGTAAAAATATTTTTTTAAAAATAAAAAAATAATAAAAAAATAAAATATTATTATGAAGAAAAACAATAAGAGTACACATATTTAGTATCGCCGCATCCGGAACGACCTGATCTATAAAACTGTCCCACTATTTAACCCCTTTAGTGAACACAGTAAAAAAAAAGAATCAAAAAACGGTGCTTTATCATCATACCAACGAACAAAAAGTGGAATAAAATGCGATCAAAGAGACGAATATAAATAAAAATTATACCACTGAAAACATCATCTTGTCCCGCAAAAAGCAAGCCACCATACAGCTCCATCAGCCAAAAAATAAAAAAGTTATAGCTCTTAGAATAAAGCGATTTTTTCTATGAAATAGTTTTTATTGTGTAAAAGCGCCAAAACATAAAAAAAGATATAAATGCAGTATGGCTGTAAATGTACTGACCCGAGGAATAAAGCTGCCTTATTAATTTTACCACACGCAGAGCTGCATAAAAAAAACTAAAAAAACAATTACTGAATTGTTGGTTTTTGTTTATTCTGCCTCCCAAAAATCAGAATAGAAAGCGATCAAAAAATGTCACATGCCCGAAAATGGTACCAATAAAAACATCAACTTGTCCCGCAAAATACAAGCTATCACATAACTCTGTCGACCGAAATATGGAAAAATTATAGCTCTGAAAATATGGCGATGCAAAAACTAGTCTTTGCAAAAAAAAAAGTTTAGTGTGTGACAGCTGCCAAATGTAAAAACCCGATATGAATCTGGTATCACTGTAATCGCACCGACCCGAAGAATAAAGTCATCTAATCACTTAAACCGCACGAGGAACGGTGTAAATAAATAAATAAAACCAATTCTTCACCTGCTGTTGGTTTGTTCATTCAGCCTCCCAGAGTTCGCAATATGGCTCTGCCCACATTTATCCTGTGCTCTACGCTCAGCGCTTACACCGGGGTTTCCATGTAAATCTCTGAAATACGTGATCCAGACGGAGCCTCCGGCGGAAGATTCCCTGTAATGAGGCAGATGGAGGCACCGTCTGGCCTGTGATCCCACGGTGTCCGTCTTTTTATTAGGCGTGAATAAAAGTGCCGTCGGCCACAGTTTTGCGAGCCTCTGATAAAAAGAACACCGCTGAACAGAGGCCACACAGAGTCCAGAGTAATTAACAAATAAAGTAGCACACTGCAAGGCTAAGTATGTAAACATGAAATATGGAATATGAATAGCATTACTGCTGTAGAAAATAGAAATAAATGAGAAATCTTAGCACATAAATTGGCCAATTCATGTGTATCTGGCAGCCGCGGTAAGGCGTTTCTCAGTGCCAGGACCCTACCAATGTGAATACCTCTCTAAGGGACAGGTACACATGAATTGGCCAATTTATGCGCTAAGATTTCTCATTTATTTCTATTTTCTATAGCAGTAATGCTATTTATATTCCATATTTCATGCTTACATACTTAGCATTGCAGTTTGCTACTTTATTTGTTAATTGTATATGGAGGTAGCTTCTCCTAGTAAGCACCTGTTCACACCTATTTCTCGTATTAGAAGTGCCATCAGTTTTTTCTGTTTACAGAGTCCAGAGTTAGGCCGGTTTCACATGTCCTGATATTTCCAGTATCGGATAAACCGGTACGGGAGATATACGTGTCCATGTGCACCTGTGTGGCAACCGTGTGCCGCATCAGGAGCGCACATTCCGCCACCTGGGAATCAGCAGTACAGTTACCGCTGTTCCCAATCACCGGGTGCTGAATGCTGCCCTCATCATTGTAACCTGCTGGCGCTGTGATCAGCACAACCAAGGGACAATGATGAGAGTAGTAGTCTGCTCCCGCTGTGTCCTAGTGTAAAAATAAGAATAAAATTAAAAAATCCTTATACTCACCTGCCTATCAAAGTAAAAGTGAAGTACCCATAGCTCTTTCTTACATTCAAGCATCTGATGCTGATGCTCAGTCTATGTAGATGGCATCTTAGCTGTTGCTAGGCAACTTCCTTATAAGGTGAGATGCACCTGTAAGATTCCATCACAAGATTCCATCATGACATCACTGCTATTATGACATCATAATTCACAACCACTACTTATACAAGCGTTTACACTTCAGTGTCACTTTGATACCCCGGTGTCATTGTTGTCAGTGTTTAGCTACTTATCTAGTGATATACTGATTGCGCATTTCATTGAAATGTCTGGAATTTCTCCAGACAGACTTCAGGAGTTGGCACTACTCCAGGGGATTCTTACCACCTATACCCCTAACTGTGTGCTACCACTACCCGATGGCGTCCTCAGCTTCACTTACCGGCTGGTTATGGAGCTTGTACGGGACTGCTTGACCAAATACTACCAAGGTCGTATTACCTCAGAATATCTTCAGCATTTACAGCAGAACATCAGGACATTAGTACAACAGGTAAATAGCAGACAATCTGCACAAATTATTATTATTATGTCTAGTTGGTCTCCCTTACTGTATAGTGGTATTATTGGTAGTAATAAAATTTAGACTTTCTTCAGTGTCAGGCAGGGTCATATTTGTAATAGAGATCCCCATTTTGGGAAGAGGGTGTAAAAGTGCAGCATGAGCCTGTATGATTCAAATGTCAGGGCTAGATTTCATTCCTAGTCCAGTCCTTGTCCCTTAGTAAAGACACTTCATTTAGCACCTTAATCCGGATTTCTTATAAATATGTAATTATGATTTTTATTGTGTATAACAAATATTAATAATTTATCTCAGACCATAGAACTAGCCTCACTGATTAGAAATGTAAAGTACCCACAGTTCTTTCTTACATTCAAGCATCTGGTACTGATGCACAAACTATGGTTTTGCCACCTTAACTATTGCTAGGAAACTTCCTTTCACGGTGAGATGCCCCGTTAAGATTCCATCACAAGATTCCATCACGACATCACTGCTATTATGACATCATAATTCACCACCACTAATTATACAAGTGTTTTTATGCTGTATAAAAAATAATAATAATAATAATACAAATCAAATAATAATAATGGAATACAAGTTTATTTACAGAAAATTGTTCTTTAGATCGACACCAATATAATATATAAAATGTACCAAATGTGTAGTAATTGTAGCTGCAGATAGACAGGAGTAAAATGGTGACATAAATGGCCTCCTCCATTCTGCACTTTCTCTCATGATTTTCCTTTTGTATTTATTTCCATCTTTATAGGCTGAAGAAAAAGCCCAAAGTGGAAAATTGGCCTTTTTTAAACAACTGGCCCAAAATGTCCTGAATATACTGGAGAGTCCGGCCCGCTCACTGGAGCACCTGGTAAGGAGCCATCATCTTCTATATCACATGTCCTTGTCCCCTCCAGGCAGGCACAGGATATTTCATGACCGCCTGTCCCTGCGGCTCCATCATCTGTGATGGCAGTCTGTACTCAGCGGTGGGAGTTTGTATTTCTGCCTCTGTTTTGCTCGATCATCACAATCTTCCTTCTTGTAAATGCTGCAATTCTGATAACAGAGATCAGTTGTATATACAAGTACCTTATATATTATTGTTGATTTACTGGAGGGAGTGGCTGTGTATAGTCCGTCCAATACTGAAATTACCAGTAAATCCAATGTTTAGTCCTTCCTATCTATTGTATATGATAATTTAGTATTTGTGAAATGTTATACTAATTGTACATATTATAACCATCAGGAAACATCCGAAGGTGACTCCGAAGAGGGGCAAACCGTGAACATGCCTGACCCTAATATTAGTCAGTTAGAGCTAAAAACTGATCTGATTGAAGGTAAGCCGATCATCTAATATTTTACATTCAAATATCCAGATATTATAGAGAATGGCAGAGAATATGTAGATTTACTCTTCATTCCCTGTAATGGAGAGGGATCATGTAATTCTACTTCACGCCTGTGTGGTCTTCTCGGCTCCAAAATGAGGGTCATAGATCCCCAATCATGTAATTGTTCAAAAATACCATATTTTGAAGTCTATAAGATGCACCGGACCATAAGAAGCAGGTGAAATTTTGGAGCGGAAAATAGGAAAAACATTTTTTTAATAAAATGGTGGAGCAACTTATAATCCAATTTTGTGGTAACTTTTCTAGGGGAAAGGCGGCGGAAAGATGGCAGCAGCAGGAGTGGGGCGATGCTGCACTGAAGTCCCTGCACTTCCATGGTTTTCAATCTGGTGGACCTTGGGAAAATCTCCACCGGAGGTGGCGCATGCACAGATTGAGATCTCGGGAGACAAGATCTCAATCTGCATGCGCCATCTCCAGAATCCATTTTTCCGAAGTCCACCACACTGAAAATCATGGAAGTGCGGAGTCTCCGGCGACATTTTCTGAAAGCCCAGGGGCCGCTGCATCCTTGCACCGCCGAACACCCCCTCCTCCCAGCCTGGGGCCCACAGCATCGCCCCACTCCTGCCGCCGCCAGCTTCCTGCAGCAGTGACCCTGCGTCCTGGGGCCTCGCTTCACCGCAACCCCCCCCCCCTCAGTAAGCTACGTTGGGATAAGACGCACCCCCATTTTACAGAAAAAAGTGTGTCTTATAACTTGAAAAATACGGTAATCAGATCCTGAACAATCGCCCAGTGTATCTATCTCTGGATGTGCCATAAATACTGTATATTTAGTATGTGCAGAATACCAGATATCTAGTTTTTATATCATTTACAGAGATCTTGTCATGTCCTTCATTATATGGATGTGTTATATATTAAGTACTGATATAGACTGATACATGACATCTTTTCATTATTTTATCATTATTTTAGAAATAACTGTGTCGACGGCCAGTACTGATGGTGGAATATGTGAGACACCAGAGATCCACGAATCTGCCAGTGTAAGTATCAGAGGAGACGTCTGTTTATCATCAGATAACGGGGTATGAATTACACATATAATATTATACCCCAGATGACAATGGGATATCTTTGCTTTTATGTAGATCAGATCTATTGTGAGTAATGATGGCATTGTTATTCTGCCTCTTCTGTGTGATGCCCCTTATCATACCCTGCAGTACAGTGATATCTATGCATGGGGAATATCCCCTTAAAATATAATACTGTCTGTGGAGGGTCCGGCTTGCATCATGTCCTCTACATCTGCTGCAATGTAATCAGCGTGGACATAATATAAAGGAGAAGTTCCTGCATCTGGAGCTTTTATTTTCCTGCAGATTCTATGTCTTAATGTCATTTCTTATTATTTCTAGGCCTTGACCGGATCATTGAACTTGGAGACAAGTCCTAGTAAGACCGACTTTAAACCAATCAAACTGATCAGCAGTGGAGCTTATGGGTGAGCTTTATGTTTGCATAATATACATTTCCTAGTGTTCCTTATGACAATGCTTCTGTCTCTGTGCCCAGCCCGTACAACAGAGAAATGCTCTGAGTCCATACTGTCCACAAGAGATGAGCGAATCAGGCAAAATTCTAATTTGCTTGTTCACGTGGACTTGTGAAAATACGATTCAAGGAGAAATTAATGTCCCTTATTATGCTCTGGGGCCTCACCAGGCCCCAGAACATAATAAGCATAAGAAACATACTTATACTCCCCTTACTGCTCAATTCTCTAGCCCCTCCACTTCTCACCGTCACCCGTCCGGTCCTCACTGCCTCTTCAGTTTGCCACCGCTCACGCTATGCAAGGACTTCAGGCTTTGAGAAGGTCTGAGAGAGTTCTATGCAAGAGCATAAAAAGTCACAACATTGTGACACCGTGACTGTTCTTGCGCTTGTGCATAATCCTCCCAGATCTCATCAATGTTGGAAGTCCCGTCCCAGTATGAGAGGCATTTGGATTTCAGCATTAGCAGCAGAGATTTGAGGATGCGGCAAGGAACGGACGGTTGAGGCGGAGGGGCCGTAGAAGTGAGTATAAAAATTTGTTTATTTTTAAACTTTTTTATGGCGTTTTAAGATTTTGAAAATGGTGGCCAACGCTTGACATTCTGCTAAATCCATGAGTAAGCAAATTACAAAAAACAAAACAAACAAAAAAACAAAACGCCATATTGGTGAATGCAGAATTTTGCAAAATCTGAGTAGAATTTAATTCCACTCAAATGTGTTAGCTCATGTCTACTGGCCACATCTATATGTCATTATTTAGGTCAGTTAGGACGTGACATAGATGAGGACCTCGCATAGGTCATCATTTATGTTGTGTAACTTGATGGATTTCTACATGGATTTCTAGTGACATCTAGTAGTAACCAGACAATCATGTGATAAGGTTTATAGACAAAATGTTAGTAAGAATTCATTATAAATCATGGATTTTCCTTCTCTCCAGAGCCGTCCACTTAGTGCGACACAAATACACAAGCCAGCTATTCGCTATGAAGAAGCTGGACAAGGAGAACGTGAATATTCCAAGAAGACTTGAACGTGCCTTTCTAGAGAGGGACATCCTAACATTTGCTGATTGTCCCTTTGTGGCCTCCATGTTGTGCTCCTTTCCAACTCCTCATCATCTGTGTATGGTCATGGAGTATGCAGCAGGTAAGTCATATCCATTGTGCCTATATCCAGCCTCAATCTGCTTATCTCTAGCATCTTCTCCATAATCTGAATGTGACCACATGGACGGATACATGTCCATACTGCATTTACTATAAGTTATCTGTTACCAAGATGCCAGGAAAATCATTATCTCTGTGAAAGTCTCTGGTGAATGTCCTCACTGAGAATGGCAAAAATATCCACTGAGGATAAAAGGAGGATTTGACTCAATTCTAACAGTTTGTATAGATGAGCATTTCACAGAGTAATGAATAAGAGGCTTGCAGATGAGGCACGGCTCTGTCTTTTTATATTGGGTCACTCTGCTTTATACGCTCTACATTAGGCCTCTTTCACGCTTCAGTATTTCTGGTACGTGAGGTGACAGTTTACCACACGTACTGGAGACACTGACACATGTGCGCACATGTCAGTGTTTCCACGGACCGTGTGTCCATGTGATCCACACGTAGACATGTCTGTTTTTGGCCAGCAGGACGGATCACACAGACCCATTCAAGTCAATGGTTCAGTGTAAACACATACTGCACACGGATGCCATCCGTGTGACATGTGTCGGCGCCTGGGAATTAGCGATAAAGTTAGCGCCGGGTGCTAAACGCTGCCCTCATCATTGTCCCCTGCCGGCGCTGCGATCAGAACCAGCAGGGGTTAATGATGAGGGTTGTCTTCTCCCAGTGTATTTCTACCTGTAAAAATAAGAATAAAAAAAAAATCTATACCCTCACCTGTCCTAAATGTCCCCCACTGTAATCCATGAGACCGCTCAGCAGAGGAGCCGGGGAGAATGACTCCTGCAGCGAGCGGCCCCGAATCTGCGCTGAGCTCAGCGAGCGGTGTCCTGTCACTCACTGAGCTCAGCTGAGGTCTGGCGTCGCTCGCTGCAGGAGTCATTCTCCCCAGCTCCTCTGCTGAGTAGTCGCATGGATTACAGCAGGAGATACTTAGGACAGGTAGGTGAGTATAAGGGTTTTTTTTTATTTTATTCTTATTTTTACAGGTGGAGACACCGGGAGCAGACTACAACTCTCATTATTAACTCCTGCTGGTGCTGATCGCAGTGCCGGCAGGGGAAAATGATGAGCGCAGCGTTCAGTACCCGGCTTTTGGGAATAACGCTAACTGTACACTGATTCCCAAACGCCGGTACGTGTGCTCCTGATGCGGCACACGGACATCTCCGACACAGGTTTTTCCGGTACCAGAAATATCCGGACGTGTGAAACCGGCCTTATACAGTATATAAAGCAAAACCACAAATGAGACTGCTAACACCTTTAACTAATTATATATTTATTTATTGCAAGATACATAGTATATATAGCTCATACTTTTTTGGCCAGAATAGTGTCTCTTTTTTGTATGAGTTACCTTGTTATTTTTAAATATTTATTCCACGTGACTAATAAAGATTCATGCTTTTATATGGGATGTTGCTTCATTGCACTTATTTGTGCAGCTCTTGCACCTTTGTGGTTTTGCTTCATAGACATTTAGTGCAGTCCTAGTTACTATTCGGGTATGCTCCAATGGAGGGTTTTTTGCATTATTATACAGTATATCTCTGTGTATGACGTCCTGCCCCAATGTCTCCGCTCATTTCTCATTCACACTCCTCATGGGTCATTTACATTGTAACAAACCCTCTCCTGTCATATTTGCTTTCTGCTGTAGGAGGAGACTGTGGCAGTTTTATGAAGAACTATGGGTGTTTACCTGTCCCCTTGGCTCGTCTGTACATTGCAGAAACGGTTCTAGCTGTGGAATATCTGCACAGCTATGGTGTAATGCACAGAGACCTGAAGCCTGAAAAGTAAGTGACACTTGTAGTATAAGAAAGGGGTAAAAAGATATCGTTTATTATACAAACTATTTGCAACTTGGGGCTGACATCCTCTTTTTTTCACAGCCTCCTGATAACGTCAACTGGTCATATTCAAGTTACAGATTTTGGGCTTTCCAAACTCTGCCTCATGAGACCAACATCAGAGATCTACAAGGCTCCAATTGAGGACATCACCAGAGAGTTCCATGATAAGGAGGTAGGCAGGAACTTGTTCTTTACTCATCTCCTCCATTTCTCCTTCTCTTATACTTTCTCATCTAGAAAACGTTTCCACTGATGTTATTTGTCACAATTATGTTCTCTGATCATTATCTCATTCCTCTGTTTTTTCCAGATTGCTGGCTCCCCTCATTACATAGCCCCAGAAGTTATCTTAAAGGAAGGCTATGGAAGGCCAGCTGACTGGTGGTCAATTGGGATCATCCTATATACATTTCTTGTAGGACGTGTACCATTTTATGGGCCTTCCAAATATGACATTTACAGCCATATTGTCAGGGGTAAGTAAAATAATCTGATTGCTGTGTAATGTCATTGTTATTTGAATAGATTAGTTGTGTGATTTAGTTACTTTTGTTAATATAAAAGATTTTTGTTTTGATAAAATAAATTAAGATGTTTCATTTTCTGTAATATTTGCTTTTTACATAACAGATGACATATATTGGAAACTTACTAATTCGGCTTTTCCAGCCACAGCTCGGGATATCATCATTGAGCTGCTCAGAAAAGATCCAGCACAAAGACTTGGGACAGGTAATGTATATAATACTATTATTAATGACTTATTACACCTCTGTGAACAGAAAATGAATAATGAGGATCAGCACTGAGGTTTTGTTCTCTACCAGCTTGGCCATTCCCCATTCTTCATGCTAAGACTTTCAGTACATCTACTTCACTTCGGCTCTGTTACGTCAACCGTTCAGATTAACGCCCCCTTCACACGTCCGTATAAAATCAGTACTGAAACCAGTACCGGAAAAAAACAGTACTAGTGTCATCAGTGTTTTGAATCAGTGTGCCATCAGTGTGCCATCAGTGTTTTTCCGGTACGGCAAAGAAAAAGAAATGATAAAGTATCTCTTATACTTTGTAATGTTAAACAGATACAGCGTAAGGAAGGCACACAAATGGCACACGGATGCCATCTGTGTGATGTACGTGTTTTTCAGGGTCCCATAGACTTGTATTGGCACTTGTCATCTGTGCTGCCACAAAAAAACAGCAGCATAGATGATAATGGGTACGGGTGGCATACGTGAAAGAAAAATGGATGCCACATGTAGTGCAAACACGGATATGTGTAGGAGGCCTAAGAAACTTGTCTCTTTGACAATAACTATATCACTATTCATTGTTTTCCTTTTCAAGGAGGAGCAAATGAGATCAAATTTCATCCATTCCTGCGTAACTTAGATTTTGACAACCTTCTAAGTCAGAAGTCGCTGTTCATTCCTGATCTTGAGTCAGAAGAGGATACCATCTACTTTGACAGTAAGTAGAATGAGACATCATCTGCAGAAAGCTGCTGTGTGTCTTGTATTTCATTTTAAGTGAGAATCAGTCCCCACCTTGATTCATGATCAAATGGTGACTGTTCAGGACAAAGTATTATGCTAATAATCTCGATTAACTCTTGTACTTTTCAGCTCGATGTAGCAGACATCAACATATTGATTCAGATGAGGGGGACACAAGTGAAGATAATGACTGGCCGGAAAGCCAAAACTTTCTATCATCTTCGCATAGGCTTTCTAAAGCAAGTATGTGACCAATAAGATCCATACAACCTGTAATTAAAATAAAATTGTAAAATATTAAAATATTTTTTTTTCCTCTTTGTATTAGCTCTGTTCCATCCATACCAAGATGATGAACAATGAAGAACCCAAGTCACCTCCAGGGTATTCACCAGAAAGTGCAAAACAGTCAGACATGTGAGCAAATTATTTTTATGGGGTCCATTCTGATATGTGTTCACAACACCAAATTCAAGACGAGTGTAAGTCGATACTAAATCCAGTATCGATGACCACATGATTGCTGATCACCATGTTTCTGACTTGTGATAACGCTGGTGATGAAAGTTGATAACTATGACCAGCTTTAATTTCCAGTTCATTACAGGAAAATAAATATTGCTAGTGATTCTCCATTCTTGCTGGTAGAAGAGGGTCTTGAGCACAGCATCCCCTTCATGTTATTCAGATGTCCTAATGGGCTTTGCAGACAGGTGTTGTATCCGTATCTATTGTTTTCACTTGTAATTTATATGTTTTTCTTCTACCAAACAGACAGAAAGATTCTCCCCCCTCTAAGTCTGAAGACAACCAGACGCAGAAAGATTCTCCCCCTTCTAAATCTGATGACAACCAGACACAGAGAGATTCTCCCCCCTCTAAGTCTGATGACAACCAGACGCAGAAAGATTCTCCCCCTTCTAAATCTGAGGATGACAACCAGACACAGAGAGATTCTCCCCCCTCTAAGTCTGATGACAACCAGACGCAGAAAGATTCTCCCCCCTCTAAATCTGATGACAACCAGACGCAGAAAGATTCTCCCCCCTCTAAGTCTGATGACAACCAGACGCAGAAAGATTCTCCCCCCTCTAAATCTGATGACAACCAGACGCAGAAAGATTCTCCCCCCTCTAAATCTGATGACAACCAGACGCAGAAAGATTCTCCCCCCTCTAAATCTGATGACAACCAGACGCAGAAAGATTCTCCCCCCTCTAAATCTGATGACAACCAGATGCAGAAAGATTCTCCCCCCTCTAAATCTGATGATGATAAGCAGAGGCAGAAAGATTCTTCCCCCTCTAAATCTGATGACAACCAGACGTAGAAAGATTCTTCCCCCTCTAAGTCTGATGATGACAAGCAGTGTTTCACTGCTGAAGGCAGACAGTCATCCATATTGTCAGGTATGTATAGCTCTATAGGTCATTCTATTGCAGCCTGTGTCAAAAAGTGTAATGTGAAAACAGCCCAACATTTCATTTTATAAAAATCCTCACTCTTAGGCTGTGTGCCCACGATGCGTTTTTCAAGCGTTTACGCTGCGGAATTTCTACAGCGTAAACACTTGGGAAACGCTTGGTAAACCTTCCCCCATGGTCTCCAATGCAATTCCGCACTTTCAATGCCCATGCTGCGTATTTTTCCGCAGCGTTTATGCTGCGCTCAAAAATACGCAGCATGTCCATTAATTTTGCGGACGCGCAGCGTAATCGCCGCCATTGACTTGCATTAGAACGCGCTAATTCCGCAAGACTGCATCTGTACTTGCGTAATTGGCGCTTTCTAATGTGCGGATGGTACCCAAGTCTGGAGGAGAGGAGACTCTCATCCAGACCTGGGTACCATAGAATCTGTAAAGAAAAGAATTTAAAATAAAAAATAAAGCTTATAATCACCTTCCGATGTCCTCCCAGTGTTTTGTCCACGCCGTCCGGTCTCTTGCAATGCTCGCGCTGTTGTGAAGGACCTGTCATGACGTCACTGAGTCATGTGACCCATCACATGACTCAATGACGTCACCGCAGGTCCTTCACAGCACCGCGAGCATTGCAAGAGACCGGACGCAGCAGAGATGACACCGGGAAGACACCGGAAGGTGAGTATAATCTTTTTTTTTTCATTTTTTACCATTCTTATTCTTTTTTTTAACTATTACTCGGTCACACTATATAAATCCATGCCGGTTGCATGGATTTAAATAGTGTGACCAACTTGTCAAGCACTTTTCCAAGTGATGCTCAAAATCGTTTGGAAAACTTCTTGAAAAAACGCATGCGAAAGCGCATGTAAAAATGCTGAAAAAACGCTTCTCTCTGGCAGAAAAAACGCATGTAAATCTGCATGTAAATCTGCAAACCTGGCCCGCAGGGTGGTTATATTTGACCCACGACAACAGAACCACCACCACTATTTGGGGCCATTATTCTGTATGGAGGACAATGTGGGGCCCATTATACTGTACGGAGGACTATGTGGGGCCATTATTCTGTATGTAGGATTATGTGGGGTCCAAGTTTTTCATTTTGGCCCTCTGTGTGTTTGAGTGTGACATCCCTGCTCTAATATGTAGTCCCATTACTTACATTAGTTATGTCTCTTTGTCTCCTCTCACAGGTTCCACCTTCCGCCGGCTGATATCATCTTGCCGGCGTGGATTATCCAGGGTTGCTCGCTCCATCAGACAAAGCTGCATATTTGCTCCCTGTCATCGGAGCAACACAAACATCTCAATGTGAAAAACCCTTCATGTCTAGTGCCTAGTACAGCATGTCCACCATTAAAGATGCACCTGTGTGGAAGGACTTGTACCATCTACCTGTGGCCTTCTGACCAGCAAGTAACATCTGCAGAAGAAGGCCCTCCAAGAACATCTGTTCATTCTTCCATGTAATTCTTAATAAAAAAAAAACTAAAAAGAATCATTTCAAATTGATTAATGTCCCTTTGCATTTAATGTAATACTACTGACATTTATGGCATATCAATACTAAACATCATATATGTCTGATGAGAGAATATCGTTTCCATGTTTCATGTTAATCCTCTAATCCTCAGCCAAAAGTGGAAGAGAAGACCAGTGATTCTGTTACATCTACGAATGACAGTCAATCCAGGGAAAAACACCTTCTGATCCATACATTTTTCAGGCACTCTGATCCTTTTACTTTCATGTGGCTCTACTTAAGGTTTATGTATAAGAACCAGTTGGATTCAGTACTGGGCATCCTGGGGGTCCCAGCAGCCACATCCCAATTGTTCAACTAAAAAAGACATACTGTATTATAGTGTGATATATATATATATATATATATACACACTGTGTGCAGAATTATTAGGCAAATGAGTATTTTGATCACATGATACTTTTTATACATGTTGTCCTACTCCAAGCTGCATAGGCTTGAGAGCCAACTACCAATTAAGTAAATCTGGTGATGTGCATCTCTGTAATGAGGAGGGGTGTTGGCTAATGACATCAACACCCTATATAAGGTGTGCTTAATTATTAGGCAACTTCCTTTCCTTTGGCAAAATGGGTCAGAAGAGAGATTTGACGGGCTCTGAAAAGTCCAAAATTGTGAGATGTCTTGCAGAGGGATGCAGCAGTCTTGAAATTTCCAAACTTTTGAAGCGTGATCACCGAACAATCAAGCGTTTCATGGCAAATAGTCAACAGGGTCGCAAGAAGCGTGTTGGCCAAAAAAGGCACAAAATAACTGCCCATGAATTGAGGAAAATCAAGCGTGAAGCTGCCAAGATGCCATTCACCACCAGTTTTGCCATATTTCAGAGCTGCAATGCTACTGGAGTATCAAAAAGCACAAGGTGTGCGATACTCAGGGACATGGCCAAGGTAAGGAAGGCTGAAAAACGACCACCTTTGAACAAGAAGCATAAGATAAAACGTCAAGAATGGGCCAAGAAATATCTTAAGACTGATTTTTCAAAGGTTTTATGGACTGATGAAATGAGAGTGACTCTTGATGGGCCAGATGGATGGGCCAGAGGCTGGATCAGTAAACGGCAGAGAGCTCCACTCCGACTCAGATGCCAGCAAGGTGGAAGTGGGGTACTGGTATGGGCTGGTATCATCAAAGATGAACTTGTGGGACCTTTTCGGGTTGAGGATGAAGTGAAGCTCAACTCCCAGACCTACTGCCAGTTTCTGGAAGACAACTTCTTCAAGAAGTGGTACAGGAAGAAGTTGGTATCGTTCAAGAAAAACATGATTTTCATGCAGGACAACTCTCCATCACATGCATCCAACTACTCCACAGCGTGGCTGGCCAGTAAAGGTCTAAAAGAAGAAAAAATAATGACATGGGCCCCTTGATCACCTGATCTGAACCCCATAGAGAACCTGTGGTCCATCATAAAATGTGAGATCTACAGGGAGGGAAAACAGTACACCTCTCGGAACAGGGTCTGGGAGGCTGTGGTGGCTGCTGCACGCAATGTTGATCGAAAACAGATCAAGCAACTGACAGAATCTATGGATGGAAGGCTGTTGAGTGTCATCATAAAGAAAGGTGGCTATACTGATCACTAATTTTTGGGGTTTTTGTCTTTGCATGTCAGAAATGTTTATTTCTATATTTTGTGCACTGATATTGGTTTACCTGGTGAAAATAAACAAGTGAGATGGGATTATATTTGGTTTTTATTAAATTGTCTAATAATTCTGCACAGTAATAGTTACCTGCACAAACAAATATCCTCCTAAGATAGCCAAATCTTAAAAAAACCACTCCAACTTCCAAAAATATTAAGCTTGGATATTTATGAGTCTTGTGGGTTGATTGAGAACATAGTTGTTGATCAACAATAAAAATAATCCTCTAAAATACAATTTGCCTAATAATTCTGCACACCGCGTATATCTATATATATAATCGTCTTATCCCGTCTGTCTGTCTGTCTGTCGGGGAAATCCCGCGTCACTGATTGGTCCAGCAGCGGCCAATCAGCGACGCGGGATTTCAGAAAAAAGATGGCGGCCGTTAGAGGCTCATCTGCGGGACGGAGCTCAGCGGCGATGCAGCCGGGAGATGACTGGTGCGAGGCTCTCATCTCCCGGCCGCTAGCAGCAGAAGAACCCCGACCGGCGAGCAGCCGCTCATCTCCCGGCTTCTCGCAGCGGAAGTAGCCGCACAGGCAGTGGCGTTGACCTCCATGCGGCTAGGGTGTCAAGGGAGGACCGGGGAGCGGCGCTGCGGGTCGGGATACTTCTGCTGCGAGAAGCCGCTCATCTCCCGGCTTCTCGCAGCGGAAGTAGCCACACAGGCAGCGGCGCTCCCCGGTCCTCACCAATACGATTCTGCTCCCCGGTCCTCACCTATACGATTCGCTGATTGGTCGCGGTCTCTGGCCGCGACCAATCAGTGATCTTGGCGCAAAAGTTAAACACCGCTGTGCTGATTGGTCGCGGCCGCTGCCCGCGACCAATCACCGATTTGGACGCCACATTTAAATAGCGGCCACGACCAATCACCGATCTTGGCGCAACATTTAAACACTGCTGTGCTGATTGGTCACAGACGCTGCCCGCGACCAATCAGCGATTTTGGCGCCAAATTTAAACACTGCTGTGCTGATTGGTCGCGGACGCTGCCCGCGACCAATCAGCGATTTTGGCGCCAAATTTAAACAATGCTCTGCTGACTGGTCGCGGATGCCAGCCACGACCAATCAGCGAGATTGGCGCCAAATTTATACAACGCTCTGCTAATTGGTCGCGGACACCAGCCACGACCAATCAGCGAGATTGGCGCCAAATTTAAACAATGCTCTGGCGCCAAATTTAAACAACGCTCTGCTGATTGGTCGCGGCCGCCAGCCGACCGCGACCAATCAGCGAGATTGGCGCCAAATTTAAACACCACTCTGCTGATTGCGCCCAGTCGGCCGCATACATATTCTAGAATACCCGATGCGTTAGAATTGGGGCACCATCTAGTATATATATAAATATATTCACTTGTGGAAAACCCTTTTAACTAGGGCTGTGGTGTCAGTAAGTCAAATTTCCAACTATAATAATTACTAATACCAAATATACTGCAACAAATAATAGTAAATATTCAGCAATTTATGCATGAAAATAATTTATAATATACAATATTAACAATATATAAGTATTTACATTTTTTTCTACCTGCAGTTGGAGTTGGTACGTTCTTCTGATACTAACTCCACAGCTCGGCTTTTCCTTCTTTCCTGCTCCTCTAACATAAAAGTACAGCAATTAATTACGACAAGTTAATCATTTAAATGCTGCTGTCAATCTCTGACAGCAGCACGTAAATGTAACCAGTGCCACTGCTTCCATTTACCAGCTCCCATCTGTGCCCTGTGACATGATCTCGGGGGCTGATGGGTCACTAGGACAGTGAGGGCCCTGTGCCCGCTGTCTTGGTGCTCCTCTGGAGCTCATCTATATGCTGAGCTTCAAAGGAGACCGAGATTTAGGCTACCGTCCCACTATCAGTATTTGGTCCAATTTCACCACAAATGGATTTTTTTCCCCATTTTTAGTACATTGAATAGTAAAATGAATCATTCAAAACTACAAGTAACCCCAAAGTCATGCCAGTTTCCATGGCCCAGAAGATTCTCTGAAGGAAGAGTGTCATTGGGTGACTGCTTCTTTGGTAAATACCATAAACATTAGCACTTAAAAAGGTCCATATGTCTGGAACCGTATAGATGATTTCGAAAGAAACAAAAAAAAGCTCAGTGATAAGAAACAGATGATGGTTATTAATGGAACACACTAACTGGGTCACATTTAAAAGTGGTGTACCCCAGGAGTCAGTATTGGGACTTCTATTTAATACAATTATTAATGACCTTTTGGGGGGTATACAGAGTAAAATTTCAATATTTTCAGATGATCGTAAACTCTGCAAGGTTATCAGTACATAGGAGGATAATGTAATATTACAGAGGGATTTATGTAAGCTTGAGGTTTGGGCTGAAAAATGGCAATTGAAGTTTAATGTAGATAAATGTTCTTGCTTGGGACAAATTACAATGTACAATTATGTACTAAACACTGGGAAAACCATCACTGGAAAAGACTTGGGTGTATGGGTGGACAGCAAACTCAACTTTAATAACCAGTGCTAGGCCGCTGCTGCCAAGGCAAATAGAACCATGGAAGCATTAAAAGAGGCATAGATGCTTATGATAAGAACATAGTTTTGTCTGTATACAAGTCACTAATTCAGCCACATTTAGAATACTGTGTATAATTTTGGTCTTTGGTGTATAAGACGGACATAGTTGAACTAGGACGTATGCAGACAAATGCAACCAAGGTTATTAAGGGAATTGGTGCACTGCAATTCCAAGACAGGTTATCAAAGTTAGGGTTATTCAGTTTGGAATAATGAAGGTTTAAGGGTGATCTTATTACAATGTACAAATATAAGAAGAAACAGTATAGAGATCTTATTAAGGAACTTTTTACATATAGACCTTCAACGATGACAAGGAGGCACCCTCTCCTACTAGAAGAAAGATGGTTTCTCAGTCATCATAGATGGCGATTCTTTACTCTAAGAATAGTGAAATTACGGGACTTTCGGGAACATAAACATCACAGTAAAAGATAATGCCTTACCAACACCAGGTCAGATTACCAGTGCACCGCAGGATGCAGCAAGCCTCCATGATAAAGGCGGGGGCAGCACATGTGCAAAATACTAATGCCGACAGCCACTCACTAACCTACCAATTCTTGGAGGGGGTGGCTGTGTAGTATTATGCATGCACACCGATGGAGTTGTGAGCTTGCGTATTTTGGCCAAAATATCGTCCAATACCTCATGTGGTGTACTTATCTTATATACTATTTTTCATCTTTTTTGCACATCTTTTTGCAGGATGCAGCCAGGCCTCTTTAGTGTTGGCTGGGTGAATTGGGGCGTCTGTCCTGTGGGGGTGCATGTATATAGTTCTGGGCAACCCGCCTGATCTAATACTATGGGCGTCATCAATACGCTGCAAGCAAGACATCAATAGGCTGCAAGCCAGACACTGTGTATCACACATATCTGTGTGACTGGCGCCCTATGCAGACTCCATCGGTGTGCATGTATAATACTACACAGCCACCCCCTCCATGAATTGGTAGGTTAGTGAGTGGCTGTCTGCATCAGTATTTTGCACATGTGCTGCCCCCGCCTTTATCATGGAGGCTTGCTGCATCCTGCAGTGCATTGGTAATCTGACCTGGTGTTGGTAAGGCATTATCTTTTACTGTGATGTTTTTTGAAATTATGTCCAATGTTCACCATTTTTAATATTCAGACTTTCGGGAACATCATATTGTAATTGTTGATTTACTAAACAAGTTCAAGTATGGCCCGGATGCTTTTGTTGAAAAATATATTACAGGTTATGGGAACTAGATTCTGTGATAGGACGTTCATCCAGGGAATTAGTCTAATTGCCATTAGTGGAGTTGGGAAGGATTTTTTCGTTAATAGGGGGCAATTAGCATCTGCCTCATGGGTCTTTTGCCTTCCTTTGTATCAACATGTTAGGTTATAGGTAGAACACAATGGATGTCTTCTTTCAATGTACTGTGTGGGGAAATGTATTGTCAGGGGGAATCATACTGTACATCATGCTGTGTGTAATAGGACCGTGGGGGCATCATATTGAGTGTGATAGCCACTGTGGGGCCATGAAAGTGGTATCATACTGTGTGTAGGCATATATGAGGAATTGGACTAGATTAGAATACTGGCATTCGAGAAAGAATGTCACACCGATTGTACTCCCGGGATTATGGTGTGCTGTGTAATAATATATGGTAGCAGGACCCCTCTAGTCTTCATTCCAGGTATACTAACTGCTCAGTGTTACATTGATTTGGTCGTGGAACCAGTGATATGGACATTTCTTAAACGTGCCTCAGTAACTATTTTTCAACATGGAAATGTTAAGCTACATGTTGCAGGTGCTACTGTGAGCAGCATGCTTGACTTAAACATGATACCATGGCCAGAAGCATCTCCGGATTTGACTCCCATCAAGCACTTCATTGGTCGAGCATTGCAAAAGGAGTTGCCGTCAGCAGATCTTGATGATTTGTGTGCCCAAGTGCATTCATTATTCCTCTCTGCTCTGCCTTGCTCACCGCTCCGGCGGTTCCTCTCTGCTCTGCCTTGTCCACCGCTCCGGCGGTTTCGCCCTGCTCTGCCTTGCTCACCGCTCTGGCGGTTCCTCCTGCTCTGCCTTGCCCACCGCTCCGGCGGTTTCGCCCTGCTCTGCCTTGCTCACCGCTCTGGCGGTATCTCTCTGCTCTGCCTTGCCTACCGTTCCAGCGGTTCCTCTCTGCTCTGCTTGTCTACCGCATCTGCGGTTCTGTTCCTGAATCCCAGTTTGTACTGGACCCTATCCAGCCTGCGCTCCAACCTGCTAGTGCCTCCCTGTCTGCACTCCAGCCGTGTTTGCCAGTACCCCCCTGTCTGCATACCAGCCGTGCCTTGCCAGTGCCCTTCTGTCTGCATACCAGCCGTGCTTGCCAGTATCCTCTTGTCTGCACTCTAGCCGTGCCTGCCAATACCCAACTGTCTGTGTGCCAGCCTAACCTGCCCGTTCCTGCATTCCCCGGTGTGGGTCAACAGCTGTGACCGGGGTCTAACCTGGAGTAGCACCTGGTCCCTCTGCTCGGTTCCTCCTTGGTTCACGGAGTCGTTAGCCTCCGTGCGACCTTGGTCGGATCGGGTAGATACTTAGTTATGCCCCTCCAGGCACTCCTCGGTTCATGGTACAGTGGGATCACTAATCACGCTCACGCCAGTCAGTCCAGGCACGAGTGTAACAGTTTTATTTATGTTGTATCGTGTTTGAAGGTTGCCTTTTCCTGATGGCAGGTTTCAGCTCTTTCCAAAGATGCTCAATAGGATTTAGGTCAGGGCTCATAGAAGGCCACTTCAGAATAGTTGAAAGTTTTCCTCTTAGCCGTTCTTGGGTGTTATAAGCTGTGTGTTTTGGGTCATTATCCTGTTGCAAGACCCATGACTGAGACCAAGCTTTCTGACAATGGGTAGCACATTTCTCTCTAGAATCCCTTGATAGTCTTGAGATTACATTTTACCCTGCACAGATTCAAGACACCCTGTGCCAGATGCAGCAAAGCAGCCCGAGAACATAACAGAGCTCCTCCATGTTTCACAGTAGGGACAGTGTTCTTTTCTTGATATGCTTCACTTTTCCGTCTGTGAACATAGTGCTGATGTGCCTTGCCAAAAACTTCAATGTTTGTCTCATCTGTCCATAGGACATTCTCCCAGAAGCTTTGTGGCTTGTCAACATGTAGTTTGGCAAATTCCAGTTTGGCTTTTTTATGAAATTTTTTTCAACAATGG
>NW_027362772.1:82437744-82465244 GCF_046119375.1 Phyllobates terribilis
CTCGTACAGTATAATGGGCACCACATATCTCCATACAGAATACTGGCCCCCATATAAGGCCGCATACGGAATACTGGCCCCCATATAAGGCTCCATAAAGGAATACTGGCCCCCATATAAGGCCCCATACGGAATACTGGCCCCCATATAAGGCCCCATATGGAATACTGGCCCCCATATAAGGCCCCATACGGAATACTGGCCCCCATGTAAGGCCCCATACGGAATACTGGCCCCCATATAAGGCTCCATACGGAATACTGGCCCCCATATAACGCTCCATACGGAATACTGGCCCCCATATAAGGCTCCATGAGAATGTGTGTAGATTACCGGAAAATCAACCGTATCACACACAAAGATGCGTACCCCTTACCAAGGATAGAGGAGTCTTTGGCTGCTTTAAGATCTGCTAACTTCTTCTCTACTTTGGATCTCACTAGCGGGTCCTGTCAGGTTCCTGTAGCAGAGGCGGACCGGCAGAAGACCGCATTCACCACCCCGATGGGACTTAGCGAGTTTACCTGCATGCAGTTTGGACTCTGCAACGCACCAGGAACCTTCCAACGGTTGATGGAATGCTGTCTGGGACACCGAAACTTTGAGACGGTCCTGTTATACCTGGACGATGTCATCGTCTACTCCAAGACCTACGAGGACCACCTGAAACACCTGGCAGAAGTGTTCGAAGTCCTGGCAAACTACGGCCTGAAGGTGAAACCCTCCAAGTGTCACCTCCTGAAACCAAAGGTGCAGTACCTGGGACACGTGGTGAGTGCTGACGGAGTGGCTCCCGACCCTGATAAGATCACCACAATTAAGGAATGGCCAAGCCCCTCCAGCGTAAAGGAAGTGCGGCAGTTCCTCGGGTTGGTAGGCTACTACCGAAGGTTCATTCCGGGTTTCACCAAAAAGGCAGCTCCTATGCAGGACCTCCTGATAGGCCAGTCCAGGAAGGCCAAGAACCAGAAGCCGCCCTTCAGATGGGAGAAGTTGGAAGAAGAGTCCTTCCGCCAGCTGAAGATGGCCCTCAAGGGGGATGAAATCCTGGCGTACCCTGATTACAGCCAGCCCTTTATCCTCTACACCGACGCAAGTAACATCGGGCTAGGAGCCGTACTGTCCCACATCCAGCAGGGGAAAGAACGGGTAATTGCTTACGCCAGCCGAAAACTGCGACCCACCGAAAGAAACCCTGAGAATTACAGCTCATTCAAGCTAGAATTCCTGGCAGTGGTGTGGGCAGTCACCGAACGCTTTAAGCACTACCTCGCCTCTTCCCGGTTCACCGTGTACACGGATAACAACCCGTTGACACACCTGGATACGGCAAGACTCGGTGCCCTGGAGCAGAGATGGATGGCCCGCCTGTCCAACTTTGAGTTCACAATCAAATACCGGGCAGGACGCTCCAATACCAACGCGGATGCCTTGTCCAGAATGCCAAACCTACCGGACGTGGGGGAAGATCCAGAGGAACTGGAAGAAGTTGAACTTCCCGCGTTCCACCGGCATGGGACTATCCAGTATTCCCACCGTGTAAGGAGTAAGCAATCCGCTACGTTCAACCCCTTACCTCATTACAACTGGGCGGAAACGCAAGACAGTGACCCCGCCGTCCGACTGGTGAAGGAGATGCTGACTCAGCCAGATGCCCGCCTTGACCCAGACGCTCCGGAGGAGGCCAAGCAACTGTGGATTGAGAAGAGTCGACTGTTCCTTTACAAGGGGAAGTTGTGCCGCAGAATGGTTAACTCCCGGACGCATGAACTGATCTGGCAAGTAGTGGTGCCAAGAAGAGACGCGGCTATGGTGCTGGAGGCATACCACAACGGAGCTGGGCACTTCGGATGGAAGAAGCTGGAGTTCCTGCTGCGTGCGCGGTTCCACTGGGTAGGCATGAGAGGAATCATCGAGAGGTGGTGCAGAGACTGTGGCCCGTGCCACCTAAGAAGGAAGGACCGTGCCAGCCAGAAGACTCCCTTGCAGCCCATCATCACCCGACAGCCACTGGAACTGGTAGCCCTGGACCATGTGAAACTGGCTCCAAGCAGATCTGGGTATGTCTACGCCCTCACAATCGTAGATCATTACTCCCGGTTCCTGGTGGTGGTCCCGGTCAAGGACTTAACGGCTCAAACAGCAGCTAGAGCTTTCCAGCAGCACTTCTGCCGTCCACACGGATACCCAGAGCAGGTGCTGACGGACCAAGGACCAGCCTTTGAAGCGGAAGTCTTCCAGGAGTTCTGTACTCTGTATGGCTGCCGGAAGATAAGAACAACACCCTATCATCCGCAAACCAGTGGGCTCTGCGAGAAAATGAACCAGGTGGTGCTAGATCTTCTGAAAACATTGCCCCTGGAAGAACGCAGTCTGTGGCCTGAGAAACTGCCTGATCTGGTGGACCTATACAACCACATCCTGGTAGGTTCTACCAACTGTACCCCGGCTTACCTAATGAGAGCAAGACCTGGTAAGCTTCCTGTTGATCTGGAGATGGGAGTCCTGACACCCGAGGACACTTCACCAGAAGCAGACTGGGACACAGAAAGGCAGCAGCAGTACCGGAAAGTACAGGAGAGCGTGGAGCGAAGTCTCTGTCAAGCTAGAGAAAGACAGGAGAAGACTTACAACCAGTATGCTCCCGCTGTTCCCCTGGTACCTGGAGAGCAGGTCTTGAAGAGGAAGAGACGCCTCCACAAGTTGGACGACCAGTGGGAGAAGGACCCGTACACCGTACTGCCCTCAAGCCATGAGAACCCGAAAGTCTGCATAATCAGTAAGGACGGAGGAGAAACCACAGCCATTGTCTCCCGAGATCACCTGAAGAAGTGTCCCGAACAGCTACGAAGCCCTGAAGAAGAACAAGAAGACCCTCGACCCGCAGAGGAAAGGGAAGATATGGTCAGTACTGTGCTCGGAGACTTCCCTCGGTCTTGGACTCAAGTCAATGGCGCTGTTGTGGTACCCGTCCTCACCTTCCTCCAACCAGCATCTCAAGTACCTACAGAGAAACAGGTAGAGCTGGAAGAGCAGCCGGTCCAGGAGGCAGAAGACCCCACACAAGCAGACCAGGAGGATCAACCCTCTGCTTATAGTGAGCCTGCCGTGCCCCTAGTGAGCCAAAGAGCCCGTAGACAGCTGCCCAGTTTACCTTTGACAGCTCCTACACCCCGTAGCTCAGGACCAGTCAGTCAGCTCCGTAGGTCCACTAGAGCCACTTGAGGCCAGTTGCCCGTACGTTGGAGGATCTAAGTGTTTAGACTGTTTATTTGTATTTACCTGTTTTCTGTTACCTGTAAATAATTGTGTATTTTTAGTTATTTTATAGGTGTCATTTAGGGATTATCCGGAATCCTTTGTACATATGTTTGGAGCGTAACCCAGGAAAGGACAAAGACTGTTAAGGACTCGGGGCAGGACAGACCCCTACCTGGTTACGGCTCCCGGTCTCTTGGTGAAATGGACACCTTTGTTTTCTTCAAAGACTGCACCCGGTTGCGGACATGCCGTGACCATCCTAATGTGTTCTTCTTTATTGTACTGTTTCTGTTTTTACTTGTTATGTTTTACAAAAATATGTTTAGTCCCGGAGTACTAAATTTTACTAGGGGGGAATGTGGCACCCCAGGGGTCTGGTTTCCACAGTAATAGCAATATTACGTCTGTGAGCAGGTGGGAGGTTTCCTGGTCAGACATCCTATGCATGCCACACCTCCTGCCCAGTCCTGGGAGGGGAAGAACTTCCCCTATATAAAGCTGGGGCTGAGGCAGGGTTAGAAGAGAGTGAGAGAACACAGACAGAGACACAGTCTGGTCTGTAGTGGAGCAGCTTTAGGAGCAAGAAAGATCAGGAGCTCTGTGGGAGCTGTGCTAAAAGAGATCAGGGGCTGGAAGCTGTAGAGCTCGCCCTGATTGAAGAGTTCTTACCGGACCCGGAGTCCGAGGCTGTGGGGACTAATCCTTACCCAGCAGCAGAAACCGCCCGGCAGGGGATTTCAGGTCCTCTGGCCAAGAAACCCGAAGGCACGGTCACACGCAAGGGACCAGCACCGCCGTCGTGGAGCAGAAGCTACCAGAAGGCCCCGGGTGGATCAGGGAAATGCTGTAGATATAGTATATCTTGACTTCAGCAAAGCATTTGACAAAGTATCTCACACCATCCTTATTGAAAAAATGACCAAGTATGCAATGGACCAGGCAACTGTTAGGTGGATTCATAACTGGCTTAGTGATCGGACTCAAAGGGTGGTTGTAAATGGCTTCACATCCAGCTGGATGAATGTCTCAAGTGGGGTACCACAGGGCTCCGTCCTGGGACCTGTATTGTTCAACATCTTTATCAATGATTTAGATGAAGGAATTGAGGGTAAACTGATTAAATTTGCTGATGACACAAAGCTAGGAGGGATAGCTAATACTAGAGAAGAGAGAGAGAGGATTCAAAAAGACCTAAATAAACTGGAGCAGTGGGCAGCAACCAATAGAATGGTTTTTAACAGGGAAAAATGCAAAGTACTACATCTGGGCAATAAAAATGAAAAAAGCATATACAGAATGGGAGGAATAGAGCTAAGCAACAGTACATGTGAAAAAGACTTAGGTATACTAATAGATCATAGACTGAACATGAGTCAACAGTGTGATGCAGCAGCAAAAAAGGCAAATACAATTCTGGGATGTATTAACAGATGCATACAGTCTAGATCACGTGAAGTCATTATCGGTCTTTACTCCTCTTTGGTCAGACCTCATCTGGAATACTGTGTACAGTTTTGGGCACCACATTTTAAAAAAGACATAGACAAACTGGAGCAAGTTCAGAGAAGAGCGACCAGAATGGTGACTGGTCTGCAAACCATGTCCTATGAGGAACGGTTGCAGGATTTGGGAATGTTTAGCTTGCAAAAAAGAAGACTGAGAGGAGACTTAATAGCTGTCTACAAATATGTCAAGGGCTGTCACATTGTAGAAGGATCATCTTTATTCTCATTTGCACAAGGAAAGACTAGAAGCAATGGGATGAAACTAAATGGGAGGAGACACAGATTAGATATTAGAAAAAACTTTTTGACAGTTAGGGTGATTAATGAGTGGAACAGGCTGCCACGAGAGGTGGTGAGTTCCCCTTCAATGGACGTCTTCAAACAGAGGCTGGACAGACATCTGTCTGAGATGATTTAGTGAATCCTGCTTTGAGCAGGGGGTTGGACCAGATGACCCAGGAGGTCCCTTCCAACTCTACCATTCTATGATTCTATGATTCTATGAGTCACCGGCCATACGGGTGAGCACCACACGGTACACTCAGGGACGTGGGCTACTTTTACCAGCCTCTAGCAAGGTAGCCAGAAGAGTACGATTAGTTGGGGAGGCCTACAACTCCGCCTGGCCAGGGAAGATTCCATCTGCTCACGGACTGACCAGGCCCCGATCGCTAGCCAGTACTCCGGGAGGGTCTACCTTTGCCACCAGTAAAGACCCTGAACTACACCGCACCGTCTCTGAGTGTTTCATCATCCACATCCGCTGCCCTGAGGCCATACCCCTCCCGTTGGGGGTTATACCATCCCCGCTGCACAACCGTACCACCGGCCTCAGCGGTCTGCCCTGCAGCGGCGGTCTCATGACTGCATTCAACGGGTGGCGTAGTCGAGCAATATAACATCTACTGCTAAATACTGCCGCTCAGTTTGACTCCCTGGGCACGGACCGGGTCACCGCCACGAGACTACTACCCCCATCTGATCCGGCTCCGGGTAAGCCCCCGTGCGCGCGATGCCGCACGACACAGCAGGCCCAGGGGCGCGTCAGAAGCTTTAACCCCTTTCTGATATTGTGCATAATAATACGTCCCTGTGCCCTGGGCCTTATGGACCAGGTACGTATTATTACGACACAGGCTGTGCGGGATCAATCGCCACCGGTTGTCAGCTGATTTTGACAGCTGACACCCGGCACTTTAACCCCCTAAATGCTGCGATCGCAGCATTTAGCAAGTGAGTGGAGGGACAGAAGCACCTCTGCTCTTGGATCGGAGACCCTGCGCTGTCCTCACGGGGTCCCGATCGTTGCCATGGTGACACGATGTCATCATGACGACACCTGTGTCACCAGGCACCAGCAAGTTAGTTTGACCATGCGCAGTGCATGATCAAACTAGCTTGTGTCTGCAGCACTGACAGTTTACAAGGTATAGCAGTGATCCTGCACTGCTATACCTTAGAACTGCGATCAGCCTGCTGAAAGTGAAAGTCCCATAGTGGGACAAAGTAAAAAAAGTGAAAAAAAAGTTGTAAAAATATTTTTTTAAAAATAAAAAAATAATAAAAAAATAAAATATTATTATGAAGAAAAACAATAAGAGTACACATATTTAGTATCGCCGCATCCGGAACGACCTGATCTATAAAACTGTCCCACTAGTTAACCCCTTTAGTGAACACAGTAAAAAAAAAATAATCAAAAAACGGTGCTTTATCATCATACCAACGAACAAAAAGTGGAATAAAACGCGATCAAAGAGACGAATATAAATAAAAATTATACCACTGAAAACATCATCTTGTCCCACAAAAAGCAAGCCACCATACAGCTCCATCAACCAAAAAATAAAAAAGTTATAGCTCTTAGAATAAAGCGATTTTTTCTATGAAATAGTTTTTATTGTGTAAAAGCGCCAAAACATAAAAAAAGATATAAATGCAGTATGGCTGTAAATGTACTGACCCGAGGAATAAAGCTGCCTTATTAATTTTACCACACGCAGAGCTGCATAAAAAAAACTAAAAAAACAATTACTGAATTGTTGGTTTTTGTTTATTCTGCCTCCCAAAAATCAGAATAGAAAGCGATCAAAAAATGTCACATGCCCGAAAATGGTACCAATAAAAACATCAACTTGTCCCGCAAAATACAAGCTATCACATAACTCTATCGACCGAAATATGGAAAAATTATAGCTCTGAAAATATGGCGATGCAAAAACTAGTCTTTGCAAAAAAAAAAGTTTAGTGTGTGACAGCTGCCAAATGTAAAAACCCGATATGAATCTGGTATCACTGTAATCGCACCGACCCGAAGAATAAAGTCATCTAATCACTTAAACCGCACGAGGAACGGTGTAAATAAATAAATAAAACCAATTCTTCACCTGCTGTTGGTTTGTTCATTCAGCCTCCCAGAGTTCGCAATATGGCTCTGCCCACATTTATCCTGTGCTCTACGCTCAGCGCTTACACCGGGGTTTCCATGTAAATCTCTGAAATACGTGATCCAGACGGAGCCTCCGGCGGAAGATTCCCTGTAATGAGGCAGATGGAGGCACCGTCTGGCCTGTGATCCCACGGTGTCCGTCTTTTTATTAGGCGTGAATAAAAGTGCCATCGGCCACAGTTTTGCGAGCCTCTGATAAAAAGAACACCGCTGAACAGAGGCCACACAGAGTCCAGAGTAATTAACAAATAAAGTAGCACACTGCAAGGCTAAGTATGTAAACATGAAATATGGAATATGAATAGCATTACTGCTGTAGAAAATAGAAATAAATGAGAAATCTTAGCACATAAATTGGCCAATTCATGTGTATCTGGCAGCCGCGGTAAGGCGTTTCTCAGTGCCAGGACCCTACCAATGTGAATACCTCTCTAAGGGACAGGTACACATGAATTGGCCAATTTATGCGCTAAGATTTCTCATTTATTTCTATTTTCTATAGCAGTAATGCTATTTATATTCCATATTTCATGCTTACATACTTAGCATTGCAGTTTGCTACTTTATTTGTTAATTGTATATGGAGGTAGCTTCTCCTAGTAAGCACCTGTTCACACCTATTTCTCGTATTAGAAGTGCCATCAGTTTTTTCTGTTTACAGAGTCCAGAGTTAGGCCGGTTTCACATGTCCTGATATTTCCAGTATCGGAAAAACCGGTACGGGAGATATACGTGTCCATGTGCACCTGTGTGGCAACCGTGTGCCGCATCAGGAGCGCACATTCCGCCACCTGGGAATCAGCAGTACAGTTACCGCTGTTCCCAATCACCGGGTGCTGAATGCTGCCCTCATCATTGTAACCTGCTGGCGCTGTGATCAGCACAACCAAGGGACAATGATGAGAGTAGTAGTCTGCTCCCGCTGTGTCCTAGTGTAAAAATAAGAATAAAATTAAAAAATCCTTATACTCACCTGCCTATCAAAGTAAAAGTGAAGTACCCATAGCTCTTTCTTACATTCAAGCATCTGATGCTGATGCTCAGTCTATGTAGATGGCATCTTAGCTGTTGCTAGGCAACTTCCTTATAAGGTGAGATGCACCTGTAAGATTCCATCACAAGATTCCATCATGACATCACTGCTATTATGACATCATAATTCACAACCACTACTTATACAAGCGTTTACACTTCAGTGTCACTTTGATACCCCGGTGTCATTGTTGTCAGTGTTTAGCTACTTATCTAGTGATATACTGATTGCGCATTTCATTGAAATGTCTGGAATTTCTCCAGACAGACTTCAGGAGTTGGCACTACTCCAGGGGATTCTTACCACCTATACCCCTAACTGTGTGCTACCACTACCCGATGGCGTCCTCAGCTTCACTTACCGGCTGGTTATGGAGCTTGTACGGGACTGCTTGACCAAATACTACCAAGGTCGTATTACCTCAGAATATCTTCAGCATTTACAGCAGAACATCAGGACATTAGTACAACAGGTAAATAGCAGACAATCTGCACAAATTATTATTATTATGTCTAGTTGGTCTCCCTTACTGTATAGTGGTATTATTGGTAGTAATAAAATTTAGACTTTCTTCAGTGTCAGGCAGGGTCATATTTGTAATAGAGATCCCCATTTTGGGAAGAGGGTGTAAAAGTGCAGCATGAGCCTGTATGATTCAAATGTCAGGGCTAGATTTCATTCCTAGTCCAGTCCTTGTCCCTTAGTAAAGACACTTCATTTAGCACCTTAATCCGGATTTCTTATAAATATGTAATTATGATTTTTATTGTGTATAACAAATATTAATAATTTATCTCAGACCATAGAACTAGCCTCACTGATTAGAAATGTAAAGTACCCACAGTTCTTTCTTACATTCAAGCATCTGGTACTGATGCACAAACTATGGTTTTGCCACCTTAACTATTGCTAGGAAACTTCCTTTCACGGTGAGATGCCCCGTTAAGATTCCATCACAAGATTCCATCACGACATCACTGCTATTATGACATCATAATTCACCACCACTAATTATACAAGTGTTTTTATGCTGTATAAAAAATAATAATAATAATAATACAAATCAAATAATAATAATGGAATACAAGTTTATTTACAGAAAATTGTTCTTTAGATCGACACCAATATAATATATAAAATGTACCAAATGTGTAGTAATTGTAGCTGCAGATAGACAGGAGTAAAATGGTGACATAAATGGCCTCCTCCATTCTGCACTTTCTCTCATGATTTTCCTTTTGTATTTATTTCCATCTTTATAGGCTGAAGAAAAAGCCCAAAGTGGAAAATTGGCCTTTTTTAAACAACTGGCCCAAAATGTCCTGAATATACTGGAGAGTCCGGCCCGCTCACTGGAGCACCTGGTAAGAGCCATCATCTTCTATATCACATGTCCTTGTCCCCTCCAGGCAGGCACAGGATATTTCATGACCGCCTGTCCCTGCGGCTCCATCATCTGTGATGGCAGTCTGTACTCAGCGGTGGGAGTTTGTATTTCTGCCTCTGTTTTGCTCGATCATCACAATCTTCCTTCTTGTAAATGATGCAATTCTGATAACAGAGATCAGTTGTATATACAAGTACCTTATATATTATCGTTGATTTACTGGAGGGAGTGGCTGTGTATAGTCCGTCCAATACTGAAATTACCAGTAAATCCAATGTTTAGTCCTTCCTATCTATTGTATATGATAATTTAGTATTTGTGAAATGTTATACTAATTGTACATATTATAACCATCAGGAAACATCCGAAGGTGACTCCGAAGAGGGGCAAACCGTGAACATGCCTGACCCTAATATTAGTCAGTTAGAGCTAAAAACTGATCTGATTGAAGGTAAGCCGATCATCTAATATTTTACATTCAAATATCCAGATATTATAGAGAATGGCAGAGAATATGTAGATTTACTCTTCATTCCCTGTAATGGAGAGGGATCATGTAATTCTACTTCACGCCTGTGTGGTCTTCTCGGCTCCAAAATGAGGGTCATAGATCCCCAATCATGTAATTGTTCAAAAATACCATATTTTGAAGACTATAAGATGCACCGGACCATAAGAAGCAGGTGAAATTTTGGAGCGGAAAATAGGAAAAACATTTTTTTAATAAAATGGTGGAGCAACTTATAATCCAATTTTGTGGTAACTTTTCTAGGGGAAAGGCGGCGGAAAGATGGCAGCAGCAGGAGTGGGGCGATGCTGCACTGAAGTCCCTGCACTTCCATGGTTTTCAATCTGGTGGACCTTGGGAAAATCTCCACCGGAGGTGGCGCATGCACAGATTGAGATCTCGGGAGACAAGATCTCAATCTGCATGCGCCATCTCCAGAATCCATTTTTCCGAAGTCCACCACACTGAAAATCATGGAAGTGCGGAGTCTCCGGCGACATTTTCTGAAAGCCCAGGGGCCGCTGCATCCTTGCACCGCCGAACACCCCCTCCTCCCAGCCTGGGGCCCACAGCATCGGCCCACTCCTGCCGCCGCCAGCTTCCTGCAGCAGTGACCCTGCGTCCTGGGGCCTCGCTTCACCGCAACCCCCCCCCCCCCTCAGTAAGCTACGTTGGGATAAGACGCACCCCCATTTTACAGAAAAAAGTGTGTCTTATAACTTGAAAAATACGGTAATCAGATCCTGAACAATCGCCCAGTGTATCTATCTCTGGATGTGCCATAAATACTGTATATTTAGTATGTGCAGAATACCAGATATCTAGTTTTTATATCATTTACAGAGATCTTGTCATGTCCTTCATTATATGGATGTGTTATATATTAAGTACTGATATAGACTGATACATGACATCTTTTCATTATTTTATCATTATTTTAGAAATAACTGTGTCGACGGCCAGTACTGATGGTGGAATATGTGAGACACCAGAGATCCACGAATCTGCCAGTGTAAGTATCAGAGGAGACGTCTGTTTATCATCAGATAACGGGGTATGAATTACACATATAATATTATACCCCAGATGACAATGGGATATCTTTGCTTTTATGTAGATCAGATCTATTGTGAGTAATGATGGCATTGTTATTCTGCCTCTTCTGTGTGATGCCCCTTATCATACCCTGCAGTACAGTGATATCTATGCATGGGGAATATCCCCTTAAAATATAATACTGTCTGTGGAGGGTCCGGCTTGCATCATGTCCTCTACATCTGCTGCAATGTAATCAGCGTGGACATAATATAGAGGAGAAGTTCCTGCATCTGGAGCTTTTATTTTCCTGCAGATTCTATGTCTTAATGTCATTTCTTATTATTTCTAGGCCTTGACCGGATCATTGAACTTGGAGACAAGTCCTAGTAAGACCGACTTTAAACCAATCAAACTGATCAGCAGTGGAGCTTATGGGTGAGCTTTATGTTTGCATAATATACATTTCCTAGTGTTCCTTATGACAATGCTTCTGTCTCTGTGCCCAGCCCGTACAACAGAGAAATGCTCTGAGTCCATACTGTCCACAAGAGATGAGCGAATCAGGCAAAATTCTAATTTGCTTGTTCACGTGGACTTGTGAAAATACGATTCAAGGAGAAATTAATGTCCCTTATTATGCTCTGGGGCCTCACCAGGCCCCAGAACATAATAAGCATAAGAAACATACTTATACTCCCCTTACTGCTCAATTCTCTAGCCCCTCCACTTCTCACCGTCACCCGTCCGGTCCTCACTGCCTCTTCAGTTTGCCACCGCTCACGCTATGCAAGGACTTCAGGCTTTGAGAAGGTCTGAGAGAGTTCTATGCAAGAGCATAAAAAGTCACAACATTGTGACACCGTGACTGTTCTTGCGCTTGTGCATAATCCTCCCAGATCTCATCAATGTTGGAAGTCCCGTCCCAGTATGAGAGGCATTTGGATTTCAGCATTAGCAGCAGAGATTTGAGGATGCGGCAAGGAACGGACGGTTGAGGCGGAGGGGCCGTAGAAGTGAGTATAAAAATTTGTTTATTTTTAAACTTTTTTATGGCCTTTCAAGATTTTGAAAATGGTGGCCAACGCTTGACATTTTGCTAAATCCATGAGTAAGCAAATTACAAAAAACAAAACAAACAAAAAAACAAAACGCCATTTTGGTGAATGCAGAATTTTGCAAAATCTGAGTAGAATTTAATTCCACTCAAATGTGTTAGCTCATGTCTACTGGCCACATCTATATGTCATTATTTAGGTCAGTTAGGACGTGACATAGATGAGGACCTCGCATAGGTCATCATTTATGTTGTGTAACTTGATGGATTTCTACATGGATTTCTAGTGACATCTAGTAGTAACCAGACAATCATGTGATGAGGTTTATAGACAAAATGTTAGTAAGAATTCATTATAAATCATGGATTTTCCTTCTCTCCAGAGCCGTCCACTTAGTGCGACACAAATACACAAGCCAGCTATTCGCTATGAAGAAGCTGGACAAGGAGAACGTGAATATTCCAAGAAGACTTGAACGTGCCTTTCTAGAGAGGGACATCCTAACATTTGCTGATTGTCCCTTTGTGGCCTCCATGTTGTGCTCCTTTCCAACTCCTCATCATCTGTGTATGGTCATGGAGTATGCAGCAGGTAAGTCATATCCATTGTGCCTATATCCAGCCTCAATCTGCTTATCTCTAGCATCTTCTCCATAATCTGAATGTGACCACATGGACGGATACATGTCCATACTGCATTTACTATAAGTTATCTGTTACCAAGATGCCAGGAAAATCATTATCTCTGTGAAAGTCTCTGGTGAATGTCCTCACTGAGAATGGCAAAAATATCCACTGAGGATAAAAGGAGGATTTGACTCAATTCTAACAGTTTGTATAGATGAGCATTTCACAGAGTAATGAATAAGAGGCTTGCAGATGAGGCACGGCTCTGTCTTTTTATATTGGGTCACTCTGCTTTATACGCTCTACATTAGGCCTCTTTCACGCTTCAGTATTTCTGGTACGTGAGGTGACAGTTTACCACACGTACTGGAGACACTGACACATGTGCGCACATGTCAGTGTTTCCACGGACCGTGTGTCCATGTGATCCACACGTAGACATGTCTGTTTTTGGCCAGCAGGACGGATCACACAGACCCATTCAAGTCAATGGTTCAGTGTAAACACATACTGCACACGGATGCCATCCGTGTGACATGTGTCGGCGCCTGGGAATTAGCGATAAAGTTAGCGCCGGGTGCTAAACGCTGCCCTCATCATTGTCCCCTGCCGGCGCTGCGATCAGAACCAGCAGGGGTTAATGATGAGGGTTGTCTTCTCCCAGTGTATTTCTACCTGTAAAAATAAGAATAAAAAAAAAATCTATACCCTCACCTGTCCTAAATGTCCCCCACTGTAATCCATGAGACCGCTCAGCAGAGGAGCCGGGGAGAATGACTCCTGCAGCGAGCGGCCCCGAATCTGCGCTGAGCTCAGCGAGCGGTGTCCTGTCACTCACTGAGCTCAGCTGAGGTCTGGCGTCGCTCGCTGCAGGAGTCATTCTCCCCAGCTCCTCTGCTGAGTAGTCGCATGGATTACAGCAGGAGATACTTAGGACAGGTAGGTGAGTATAAGGGTTTTTTTTTATTTTATTCTTATTTTTACAGGTGGAGACACCGGGAGCAGACTACAACTCTCATTATTAACTCCTGCTGGTGCTGATCGCAGTGCCGGCAGGGGAAAATGATGAGCGCAGCGTTCAGTACCCGGCTTTTGGGAATAACGCTAACTGTACACTGATTCCCAAACGCCGGTACGTGTGCTCCTGATGCGGCACACGGACATCTCCGACACAGGTTTTTCCGGTACCAGAAATATCCGGACGTGTGAAACCGGCCTTATACAGTATATAAAGCAAAACCACAAATGAGACTGCTAACACCTTTAACTAATTATATATTTATTTATTGCAAGATACATAGTATATATAGCTCATACTTTTTTGGCCAGAATAGTGTCTCTTTTTTGTATGAGTTACCTTGTTATTTTTAAATATTTATTCCACGTGACTAATAAAGATTCATGCTTTTATATGGGATGTTGCTTCATTGCACTTATTTGTGCAGCTCTTGCACCTTTGTGGTTTTGCTTCATAGACATTTAGTGCAGTCCTAGTTACTATTCGGGTATGCTCCAATGGAGGGTTTTTTGCATTATTATACAGTATATCTCTGTGTATGACGTCCTGCCCCAATGTCTCCGCTCATTTCTCATTCACACTCCTCATGTGTCATTTACATTGTAACAAACCCTCTCCTGTCATATTTGCTTTCTGCTGTAGGAGGAGACTGTGGCAGTTTTATGAAGAACTATGGGTCCCCTTGGCTCGTCTGTACATTGCAGAAACGGTTCTAGCTGTGGAATATCTGCACAGCTATGGTGTAATGCACAGAGACCTGAAGCCTGAAAAGTAAGTGACACTTGTAGTATAAGAAAGGGGAAAAAAGATATCGTTTATTATACAATCTATTTGCAACTTGGGGCTGACATCCTCTTTTTTTCACAGCCTCCTGATAACGTCAACTGGTCATATTCAAGTTACAGATTTTGGGCTTTCCAAACTCTGCCTCATGAGACCAACATCAGAGATCTACAAGGCTCCAATTGAGGACATCACCAGAGAGTTCCATGATAAGGAGGTAGGCAGGAACTTGTTCTTTACTCATCTCCTCCATTTCTCCTTCTCTTATACTTTCTCATCTAGAAAACGTTTCCACGGATGTTATTTGTCACAATTATGTTCTCTGATCATTATCTCATTCCTCTGTTTTTTCCAGATTGCTGGCTCCCCTCATTACATAGCCCCAGAAGTTATCTTAAAGGAAGGCTATGGAAGGCCAGCTGACTGGTGGTCAATTGGGATCATCCTATATACATTTCTTGTAGGACGTGTACCATTTTATGGGCCTTCCAAATATGACATTTACAGCCATATTGTCAGGGGTAAGTAAAATAATCTGATTGCTGTGTAATGTCATTGTTATTTGAATAGATTAGTTGTGTGATTTAGTTACTTTTGTTAATATAAAAGATTTTTGTTTTGATAAAATAAATTAAGATGTTTCATTTTCTGTAATATTTGCTTTTTACATAACAGATGACATATATTGGAAACTTACTAATTCGGCTTTTCCAGCCACAGCTCGGGATATCATCATTGAGCTGCTCAGAAAAGATCCAGCACAAAGACTTGGGACAGGTAATGTATATAATACTATTATTAATGACTTATTACACCTCTGTGAACAGAAAATGAATAATGAGGATCAGCACTGAGGTTTTGTTCTCTACCAGCTTGGCCATTCCCCATTCTTCATGCTAAGACTTTCAGTACATCTACTTCACTTCGACTCTGTTACGTCAACCGTTCAGATTAACGCCCCCTTCACACGTCCGTATAAAATCAGTACTGAAACCAGTACCGGAAAAAAACAGTACTAGTGTCATCAGTGTTTTGAATCAGTGTGCCATCAGTGTGCCATCAGTGTTTTTCCGGTACGGCAAAGAAAAAGAAATGATAAAGTATCTCTTATACTTTGTAATGTTAAACAGATACAGCGTAAGGAAGGCACACAAATGGCACACGGATGCCATCTGTGTGATGTACGTGTTTTTCAGGGTCCCATAGACTTGTATTGGCACTTGTCATCTGTGCTGCCACAAAAAAACAGCAGCATAGATGATAATGGGTACGGGTGGCATACGTGAAAGAAAAATGGATGCCACATGTAGTGCAAACACGGATATGTGTAGGAGGCCTAAGAAACTTGTCTCTTTGACAATAACTATATCACTATTCATTGTTTTCCTTTTCAAGGAGGAGCAAATGAGATCAAATTTCATCCATTCCTGCGTAACTTAGATTTTGACAACCTTCTAAGTCAGAAGTCGCTGTTCATTCCTGATCTTGAGTCAGAAGAGGATACCATCTACTTTGACAGTAAGTAGAATGAGACATCATCTGCAGAAAGCTGCTGTGTGTCTTGTATTTCATTTTAAGTGAGAATCAGTCCCCACCTTGATTCATGATCAAATGGTGACTGTTCAGGACAAAGTATTATGCTAATAATCTCGATTAACTCTTGTACTTTTCAGCTCGATGTAGCAGACATCAACATATTGATTCAGATGAGGGGGACACAAGTGAAGATAATGACTGGCCGGAAAGCCAAAACTTTCTATCATCTTCGCATAGGCTTTCTAAAGTAAGTATGTGACCAATAAGATCCATACAACCTGTAATTAAAATAAAATTGTAAAATATTAAAATATTTTTTTTTCCTCTTTGTATTAGCTCTGTTCCATCCATACCAAGATGATGAACAATGAAGAACCCAAGTCACCTCCAGGGTATTCACCAGAAAGTGCAAAACAGTCAGACATGTGAGCAAATTATTTTTATGGGGTCCATTCTGATATGTGTTCACAACACCAAATTCAAGACGAGTGTAAGTCGATACTAAATCCAGTATCGATGACCACATGATTGCTGATCACCATGTTTCTGACTTGTGATAACGCTGGTGATGAAAGTTGATAACTATGACCAGCTTTAATTTCCAGTTCATTACAGGAAAATAAATATTGCTAGTGATTCTCCATTCTTGCTGGTAGAAGAGGGTCTTGAGCACAGCATCCCCTTCATGTTATTCAGATGTCCTAATGGGCTTTGCAGACAGGTGTTGTATCCGTATCTATTGTTTTCACTTGTAATTTATATGTTTTTCTTCTACCAAACAGACAGAAAGATTCTCCCCCCTCTAAGTCTGAAGACAACCAGACGCAGAAAGATTCTCCCCCTTCTAAATCTGATGACAACCAGACACAGAGAGATTCTCCCCCCTCTAAGTCTGATGACAACCAGACGCAGAAAGATTCTCCCCCTTCTAAATCTGAGGATGACAACCAGACACAGAGAGATTCTCCCCCCTCTAAGTCTGATGACAACCAGACGCAGAAAGATTCTCCCCCCTCTAAATCTGATGACAACCAGACGCAGAAAGATTCTCCCCCCTCTAAGTCTGATGACAACCAGACGCAGAAAGATTCTCCCCCCTCTAAATCTGATGACAACCAGACGCAGAAAGATTCTCCCCCCTCTAAATCTGATGACAACCAGACGCAGAAAGATTCTCCCCCTTCTAAATCTGATGACAACCAGACACAGAGAGATTCTCCCCCCTCTAAGTCTGATGACAACCAGACGCAGAAAGATTCTCCCCCTTCTAAATCTGAGGATGACAACCAGACACAGAGAGATTCTCCCCCCTCTAAGTCTGATGACAACCAGACGCAGAAAGATTCTCCCCCCTCTAAATCTGATGACAACCAGACGCAGAAAGATTCTCCCCCCTCTAAATCTGATGACAACCAGACGCAGAAAGATTCTCCCCCCTCTAAATCTGATGACAACCAGATGCAGAAAGATTCTCCCCCCTCTAAATCTGATGATGATAAGCAGAGGCAGAAAGATTCTTCCCCCTCTAAATCTGATGACAACCAGACGCAGAAAGATTCTTCCCCCTCTAAGTCTGATGATGACAAGCAGTGTTTCACTGCTGAAGGCAGACAGTCATCCATATTGTCAGGTATGTATAGCTCTATAGGTCATTCTATTGCAGCCTGTGTCAAAAAGTGTAATGTGAAAACAGCCCAACATTTCATTTTATAAAAATCCTCACTCTTAGGCTGTGTGCCCACGATGCGTTTTTCAAGCGTTTACGCTGCGGAATTTCTACAGCGTAAACACTTGGGAAACGCTTGGTAAACCTTCCCCCATGGTCTCCAATGCAATTCCGCACTTTCAATGCCCATGCTGCGTATTTTTCCGCAGCGTTTATGCTGCGCTCAAAAATACGCAGCATGTCCATTAATTTTGCGGACGCGCAGCGTAATCGCCGCCATTGACTTGCATTAGAACGCGCTAATTCCGCAAGACTGCATCTGTACTTGCGTAATTGGCGCTTTCTAATGTGCGGATGGTACCCAAGTCTGGAGGAGAGGAGACTCTCATCCAGACCTGGGTACCATAAAATCTGTAAAGAAAAGAATTTAAAATAAAAAATAAAGCTTATAATCACCTTCCGATGTCCTCCCAGTGTTTTGTCCACGCCGTCCGGTCTCTTGCAATGCTCAATAAGGACCCATCACATGACTCAATGACGTCACCGCAGGTCCTTCACAGCACCGCGAGCATTGCAAGAGACCGGACGCAGCAGAGATGACACCGGGAAGACACCGGAAGGTGAGTATAATCTTTTTTTTTTCATTTTTTACCATTCTTATTCTTTTTTTTAACTATTACTCGGTCACACTATATAAATCCATGCCGGTTGCATGGATTTAAATAGTGTGACCAACTTGTCAAGCACTTTTCCAAGTGATGCTCAAAATCGTTTGGAAAACTTCTTGAAAAAACGCATGCGAAAGCGCATGTAAAAATGCTGAAAAAACGCTTCTCTCTGGCAGAAAAAACGCATGTAAATCTGCATGTAAATCTGCATACGTTTTTTTCTGCCAGAGAGAGGCAAAAACGCTCTGCATCAAATCTGCTACGTGGGCACATAGCCTCATAGGTTATAATTTTTAATGCATAAGAAGCCATTCAGTCTTCTGCCAAACTGATTCTGAATACTGCACCCATGGCTCCATCTAGGCCTATACTGATCCTTATCACCTTAAGAATGCACTGAGGTTTTAGCTAACTTATTTTAAGATATTACTTGCAGGATGCCGCAGTGTTATCATGTTAATAAGGGGACATAGTTCCCTGGCTAGACACCACATATCGGAAAACCTACAGGTTTCATATTAATCAGTTCACAAGGCAATCTAATTCTCAGACCCTCAGGTGGTTTTATGTATATATGACATATTCTCTCTATTATGGTGCAATAATCAATTACCGGGACTACAGGGTACAAGAATAACAGAATTCTATATAAAGATACAAAGCTAATCTTTTAGGAGTTTATAATATACATCTTTTTCTTGTTTTTTTTATCAGAATCACCAGTTCAGGGGAAAAGAAAATCTGCATCGAAAGATCGACAAAAAACAGAGAAGGTAGAAGAGAGAAGAAGTAGAAGAGGTAAGTGTAACAATAAGCTCCATGTTGCATGATGTCAGTCAGTGAGAAGGAGTCATGTGGAGCAGATATTATCTGTAGGATTACTGACAATGACCCCGTACATCTGTATGGATACGACTCCTCTATCATCCTGTCACAGTGACACTACAGTAGTATCCTCTAATACATACATGTCAAACTCTGGCCCGTGGACCAAACCTGGCCCGCAGGGTGGTTATATTTGACCCACGACAACAGAACCACCACCACTATTTGGGGCCATTATTCTGTATGGAGGACAATGTGGGGCCCATTATACTGTACGGAGGACTATGTGGGGCCATTATTCTGTATGTAGGATTATGTGGGGTCCAAGTTTTTCATTTTGGCCCTCTGTGTGTTTGAGTGTGACATCCCTGCTCTAATATGTAGTCCCATTACTTATATTAGTTATGTCTCTTTGTCTCCTCTCACAGGTTCCACCTTCCGCCGGCTGATATCATCTTGCCGGCGTGGATTATCCAGGGTTGCTCGCTCCATCAGACAAAGCTGCATATTTGCTCCCTGTCATCGGAGCAACACAAACATCTCAATGTGAAAAACCCTTCATGTCTAGTGCCTAGTACAGCATGTCCACCATTAAAGATGCACCTGTGTGGAAGGACTTGTACCATCTACCTGTGGCCTTCTGACCAGCAAGTAACATCTGCAGAAGAAGGCCCTCCAAGAACATCTCTTCATTTTTCCATGTAATTCTTAATAAAAAAAAAACTAAAAAGAATCATTTCAAATTGATTAATGTCCCTTTGCATTTAATGTAATACTACTGACATTTATGGCATATCAGTACTAAACATCATATATGTCTGATGAGAGAATATCGTTTCCATGTTTCATGTTAATCCTCTAATCCTCAGCCAAAAGTGGAAGAGAAGACCAGTGATTCTGTTACATCTACGAATGACAGTCAATCCAGGGAAAAACACCTTCTGATCCATACATTTTTCAGGCACTCTGATCCTTTTACCTTCATGTGGCTCTACTTAAGGTTTATGTATAAGAACCAGTTGGATTCAGTACTGGGCATCCTGGGGGTCCCAGCAGCCACATCCCAATTGTTCAACTAAAAAAGACATACTGTATTATAGTGTGATATATATATATATATACACACTGTGTGCAGAATTATTAGGCAAATGAGTATTTTGATCACATGATACTTTTTATACATGTTGTCCTACTCCAAGCTGCATAGGCTTGAGAGCCAACTACCAATTAAGTAAATCTGGTGATGTGCATCTCTGTAATGAGGAGGGGTGTTGGCTAATGACATCAACACCCTATATAAGGTGTGCTTAATTATTAGGCAACTTCCTTTCCTTTGGCAAAATGGGTCAGAAGAGAGATTTGACGGGCTCTGAAAAGTCCAAAATTGTGAGATGTCTTGCAGAGGGATGCAGCAGTCTTGAAATTTCCAAACTTTTGAAGCGTGATCACCGAACAATCAAGCGTTTCATGGCAAATAGTCAACAGGGTCGCAAGAAGCGTGTTGGCCAAAAAAGGCGCAAAATAACTGCCCATGAATTGAGGAAAATCAAGCGTGAAGCTGCCAAGATGCCATTCACCACCAGTTTTGCCATATTTCAGAGCTGCAATGCTACTGGAGTATCAAAAAGCACAAGGTGTGCGATACTCAGGGACATGGCCAAGGTAAGGAAGGCTGAAAAACGACCACCTTTGAACAAGAAGCATAAGATAAAACGTCAAGAATGGGCCAAGAAATATCTTAAGACTGATTTTTCAAAGGTTTTATGGACTGATGAAATGAGAGTGACTCTTGATGGGCCAGATGGATGGGCCAGAGGCTGGATCAGTAAACGGCAGAGAGCTCCACTCCGACTCAGATGCCAGCAAGGTGGAAGTGGGGTACTGGTATGGGCTGGTATCATCAAAGATGAACTTGTGGGACCTTTTCGGGTTGAGGATGAAGTGAAGCTCAACTCCCAGACCTACTGCCAGTTTCTGGAAGACAACTTCTTCAAGAAGTGGTACAGGAAGAAGTTGGTATCGTTCAAGAAAAACATGATTTTCATGCAGGACAACTCTCCATCACATGCATCCAACTACTCCACAGCGTGGCTGGCCAGTAAAGGTCTAAAAGAAGAAAAAATAATGACATGGGCCCCTTGATCACCTGATCTGAACCCCATAGAGAACCTGTGGTCCATCATAAAATGTGAGATCTACAGGGAGGGAAAACAGTACACCTCTCGGAACAGGGTCTGGGAGGCTGTGGTGGCTGCTGCACGCAATGTTGATCGAAAACAGATCAAGCAACTGACAGAATCTATGGATGGAAGGCTGTTGAGTGTCATCATAAAGAAAGGTGGCTATACTGATCACTAATTTTTGGGGTTTTTGTCTTTGCATGTCAGAAATGTTTATTTCTATATTTTGTGCACTGATATTGGTTTACCTGGTGAAAATAAACAAGTGAGATGGGATTATATTTGATTTTTATTAAATTGTCTAATAATTCTGCACAGTAATAGTTACCTGCACAAACAAATATCCTCCTAAGATAGCCAAATCTTAAAAAAACCACTCCAACTTCCAAAAATATTAAGCTTGGATATTTATGAGTCTTGTGGGTTGATTGAGAACATAGTTGTTGATCAACAATAAAAATAATCCTCTAAAATACAATTTGCCTAATAATTCTGCACACCGCGTATATCTATATATATAATCGTCTTATCCCGTCTGTCTGTCTGTCTGTCTGTCGGGGAAATCCCGCGTCACTGATTGGTCCAGCAGCGGCCAATCAGCGACGCGGGATTTCAGAAAAAAGATGGCGGCCGTTAGAGGCTCATCTGCGGGACGGAGCTCAGCGGCGATGCAGCCGGGAGATGACTGGCGCGAGGCTCTCATCTCCCGGCCGCTAGCAGCAGAAGAACCCCGACCGGCGAGCAGCCGCTCATCTCCCGGCTTCTCGCAGCGGAAGTAGCCGCACAGGCAGTGGCGTTGACCTCCATGCGGCTAGGGTGTCAAGGGAGGACCGGGGAGCGGCGCTGCGGGTCGGGATACTTCTGCTGCGAGAAGCCGCTCATCTCCCGGCTTCTCGCAGCGGAAGTAGCCACACAGGCAGCGGCGCTCCCCGGTCCTCACCAATACGATTCTGCTCCCCGGTCCTCACCTATACGATTCGCTGATTGGTCGCGGTCTCTGGCCGCGACCAATCAGTGATCTTGGCGCAAAAGTTAAACACCGCTGTGCTGATTGGTCGCGGCCGCTGCCCGCGACCAATCACCGATTTGGACGCCACATTTAAATAGCGGCCACGACCAATCACCGATCTTGGCGCAACATTTAAACACTGCTGTGCTGATTGGTCACAGACGCTGCCCGCGACCAATCAGCGATTTTGGCGCCAAATTTAAACACTGCTGTGCTGATTGGTCGCGGACGCTGCCCGCGACCAATCAGCGATTTTGGCGCCAAATTTAAACAATGCTCTGCTGACTGGTCGCGGATGCCAGCCACGACCAATCAGCGAGATTGGCGCCAAATTTATACAACGCTCTGCTAATTGGTCGCGGACACCAGCCACGACCAATCAGCGAGATTGGCGCCAAATTTAAACAACGCTCTGCTGACTGGTCGCGGATGCCAGCCACGACCAATCAGCGAGATTGGCGCCAAATTTATACAACGCTCTGCTAATTGGTCGCGGACACCAGCCACGACCAATCAGCGAGATTGGCGCCAAATTTAAACAATGCTCTGGCGCCAAATTTAAACAACGCTCTGCTGATTGGTCGCGGCCGCCAGCCGACCGCAACCAATCAGCGAGATTGGCGCCAAATTTAAACACCACTCTGCTGATTGCGCCCAGTCGGCCGCATACATATTCTAGAATACCCGATGCGTTAGAATTGGGACACCATCTAGTATATATATAAATATATTCACTTGTGGAAAACCCTTTTAACTAGGGCTGTGGTGTCAGTAAGTCAAATTTCCAACTATAATAATTACTAATACCAAATATACTGCAACAAATAATAGTAAATATTCAGCAATTTATGCATGAAAATAATTTATAATATACAATATTAACACTATATAAGTATTTACATTTTTTTCTACCTGCAGTTGGAGTTGGTACGTTCTTCTGATACTAACTCCACAGCTCGGCTTTTCCTTCTTTCCTGCTCCTCTAACATAAAAGTACAGCAATTAATTACGACAAGTTAATCATTTAAATGCTGCTGTCAATCTCTGACAGCAGCACGTAAATGTAACCAGTGCCACTGCTTCCATTTACCAGCTCCCATCTGTGCCCTGTGACATGATCTCGGGGGCTGATGGGTCACTAGGACAGTGAGGGCCCTGTGCCCGCTGTCTTGGTGCTCCTCTGGAGCTCATCTATATGCTGAGCTTCAAAGGAGACCGAGATTTAGGCTACCGTCCCACTATCAGTATTTGGTCCAATTTCACCACAAATGGATTTTTTTCCCCATTTTTAGTACATTGAATAGTAAAATGAATCATTCAAAACTACAAGTAACCCCAAAGTCATGCCAGTTTCCATGGCCCAGAAGATTCTCTGAAGGAAGAGTGTCATTGGGTGACTGCTTCTTTGGTAAATACCATAAACATTAGCACTTAAAAAGGTCCATATGTCTGGAACCGTATAGATGATTTCGAAAGAAACAAAAAAAAGCTCAGTGATAAGAAACAGATGATGGTTATTAATGGAACACACTAACTGGGTCACATTTAAAAGTGGTGTACCCCAGGAGTCAGTATTGGGACTTCTATTTAATACAATTATTAATGACCTTTTGGGGGGTATACAGAGTAAAATTTCAATATTTTCAGATGATCGTAAACTCTGCAAGGTTATCAGTACATAGGAGGATAATGTAATATTACAGAGGGATTTATGTAAGCTTGAGGTTTGGGCTGAAAAATGGCAATTGAAGTTTAATGTAGATAAATGTTCTTGCTTGGGACAAATTACAATGTACAATTATGTACTAAACACTGGGAAAACCATCACTGGAAAAGACTTGGGTGTATGGGTGGACAGCAAACTCAACTTTAATAACCAGTGCTAGGCCGCTGCTGCCAAGGCAAATAGAACCATGGAAGCATTAAAAGAGGCATAGATGCTTATGATAAGAACATAGTTTTGTCTGTATACAAGTCACTAATTCAGCCACATTTAGAATACTGTGTATAATTTTGGTCTTTGGTGTATAAGACGGACATAGTTGAACTAGGACGTATGCAGACAAATGCAACCAAGGTTATTAAGGGAATTGGTGCACTGCAATTCCAAGACAGGTTATCAAAGTTAGGGTTATTCAGTTTGGAATAATGAAGGTTTAAGGGCGATCTTATTACAATGTACAAATATAAGAAGAAACAGTATAGAGATCTTATTAAGGAACTTTTTACATATAGACCTTCAACGATGACAAGGAGGCACCCTCTCCTACTAGAAGAAAGATGGTTTCTCAGTCATCATAGATGGCGATTCTTTACTCTAAGAATAGTGAAATTACGGGACTTTCGGGAACATAAACATCACAGTAAAAGATAATGCCTTACCAACACCAGGTCAGATTACCAGTGCACCGCAGGATGCAGCAAGCCTCCATGATAAAGGCGGGGGCAGCACATGTGCAAAATACTAATGCCGACAGCCACTCACTAACCTACCAATTCTTGGAGGGGGTGGCTGTGTAGTATTATGCATGCACACCGATGGAGTTGTGAGCTTGCGTATTTTGGCCAAAATATCGTCCAATACCTCATGTGGTGTACTTATCTTATATACTATTTTTCATCTTTTTTGCACATCTTTTTGCAGGATGCAGCCAGGCCTCTTTAGTGTTGGCTGGGTGAATTGGGGCGTCTGTCCTGTGGGGGTGCATGTATATAGTTCTGGGCAACCCGCCTGATCTAATACTATGGGCGTCATCAATACGCTGCAAGCAAGACATCAATAGGCTGCAAGCCAGACACTGTGTATCACACATATCTGTGTGACTGGCGCCCTATGCAGACTCCATCGGTGTGCATGTATAATACTACACAGCCACCCCCTCCATGAATTGGTAGGTTAGTGAGTGGCTGTCTGCATCAGTATTTTGCACATGTGCTGCCCCCGCCTTTATCATGGAGGCTTGCTGCATCCTGCAGTGCATTGGTAATCTGACCTGGTGTTGGTAAGGCATTATCTTTTACTGTGATGTTTTTTGAAATTATGTCCAATGTTCACCATTTTTAATATTCAGACTTTCGGGAACATCATATTGTAATTGTTGATTTACTAAACAAGTTCAAGTATGGCCCGGATGCTTTTGTTGAAAAATATATTACAGGTTATGGGAACTAGATTCTGTGATAGGACGTTCATCCAGGGAACTAGTCTAATTGCCATTAGTGGAGTTGGGAAGGATTTTTTCGTTAATAGGGGGCAATTAGCATCTGCCTCATGGGTCTTTTGCCTTCCTTTGTATCAACATGTTAGGTTATAGGTAGAACACAATGGATGTCTTCTTTCAATGTACTGTGTGGGGAAATGTATTGTCAGGGGGAATCATACTGTACATCATGCTGTGTGTAATAGGACCGTGGGGGCATCATATTGAGTGTGATAGCCACTGTGGGGCCATGAAAGTGGTATCATACTGTGTGTAGGCATATACAGTCATATGAAAAAGTTTGGGCACCCCTATTAATCTTAAGCTTAATGTTTTATAAAAATAGGTGTTTTTGCAACAGCTATTTCAGTTTGATATATGTAATAACTGTTGGACACAGTAATGTTTCTGCCTTGAAATGAGGTTTATTGTACTAACAGAAAATGTGCAATCTGCATTCAAACTAAATTTGACAGGTGCATAAGTATGGGCACCCTTATAATTTTCTTGTTTTAAATACTCCTACCTACTTTTTACTGACTTACTAAAGCACGTTTTTTGGTTTTGTAACCTCATTGAGATTTGAACTTCTTAGCCAGGTGTATGCAATCATGAGAAAAGCTACTTAAAGTGGCTACTTGCAAGTTGTTCTCCTGTTTGAATCTCCTCTGAAGAGTGTCATCATGGGCTCCTCAAAACAACTGTCAAATGATCTGAAAACAAAGATTATTCAACATAGTTGTTCAGGGGAAGGATACAAAAAGCTGTCTCAGAGATTTAACCTGTCAGTTTCCACTGTGAGGAACATAGTAAGGAAATGGAAGAACACAGGGACAGTTCTTGTTAAGGCCAGAAGTGGCAGGCCAAGAAAAACATCAGAAAGGCAGAGAAGAAGAATGGTGAGATCAGTCAAGGACAATCCTCAGACCACCTCCAGAGAGCTGCAGCATCAACTTGCTGCAGATGGTGTCACTGTGCATCGGTCAACTATACAACGCACTTTGCACAAGGAGAAGCTGTATGGGAGAGTGATGCGAAAGAAGCCGTTTCTGCAAGCACGCCACAAACAGAGTCGGCTGAGGTATGCAAAAGCACATTTGGAGAAGCCAATTTCTTTTTGGAAGAAGGTCCTGTGGACTGATGAAACCAAGATTGAGTTGTTTGGTCATACAAAAAGGCGTTATGCATGGCGGCAAAAAAACACAGCATTCCAAGAAAAACACTTGCTACCCACAGTAAAATTTGGTGGAGGTTCCATCATGCTTTGGGGCTGTGTGGCCAATGTCGGCACTGGGAATCTTGTTAAAGTTGAGAAACTCATGGATTCCACTCAGTATCAGCAGATTCTTGACAATAATGTTCAAGAATCAGTGATAAAGTTGAAGTTACGCAGGGGATGGATCTTTCAGCAAGACAATGATCCAAAACACCGCTCCAAATCTACTCAGGCATTCATGCAGAGGAACAATTACAGTGTTCTGGAATGGCAATCCCAGTCCCCAGACCTGAATATCATTGAACATCCGTGGGATCATTTGAAGAGGGCTGTCCATGCTCGGCGACCATCAAATTTAACTGAACTGGAATTGTTTTGTAAAGAGGAATGGTCAAAAATACCTTCATCCAGGATCCAGGAACTCATTAAAAGCTACAGGAAGCGACTAGAGGCTGTTATTTTTGCAAAAGGAGGATCTACTAAATATTAATGTCACTTTTCTGGTGAGGTGCCCATACTTATGCACCTGTCAAATTT
>NW_027362772.1:82470244-82505244 GCF_046119375.1 Phyllobates terribilis
GCCTCCATATAATGCTCCATGCAGGCTGTTACCCCCCACATAATGCCCCATACAGGCTGTCTCCCCCCTTATAATGCTCCATGCAAGCTGTTACCCCCCACATAATGCCCCATACAGGCTGTCCCCCCACCGTATAATGCTCCATGCAGGCTGTTCCCCCCACATAATGCACTAAGCAGGCTGTCCCCCCCCCTTATAGTGCCGCCTTGCAGGCTGTTCCCCCCTTATATTGCCCCATGCAGGCTGTCACCCCTCCTCTTTATAATGCCCCATGCAAGATGTCACCCCCTCTCTCTATAATGCCCCAAACAGGATGTCACCCCCCCTCTTTATAATCCCCAATCAGGATGTCACCCCCCCTCTTTATAATGCCCCATTCAGGATGTCACCCCCTCTCTTCATAATGCCCCATGCAGGATGTCACTCCCCTCTGTTTATAATGCCCCATGCAGGATGTCACCCCCTCTCTTTATAATGCCCCATGCAGGATGTCACCCCCTCTCTTTATAATGCCCCATGCAGGATGTCACCCCCTCTCTTTATAATGCCCCATGCAGGATGTCACCCCCTCTCTTTACAATGTCCTATGCAGGATGTCACCCCCCTCTCTTTATAATGCCCCATGCAGGATGTCAGCCCCCCTCTCTTTATAATGCCCCATGCAGGATGTCACCCCCTCTCTTTATAATGCCCCATGCAAGATGTCACCCCCCTCTCTTTATAATGCCCCATGCAGGATGTCACCCCCTCTCTCTATAATGCCCATGCAGGCTGTCACCCCCTCTCTCTATAATGCCCCATGCAGGATGTCACCCCCCCTCTCTTTATAATGCCCATTGCAGGATGTCACCCCCCCTCTCTTTATAATGCCCCATGCAGGATGTCACCCCCCCTCTCTTTATAATGCCCCATGCAGGATGTCACCCCCCCATATTATGCCCCATGCAGGATGTCACCCCCCCCCCATATTATGCCCCATGCCTCCATACATTAAAAAAAAAATCAAATACTCACCTCCCTCCTCACCTGCTGCAGCTGCTCGGGTCGGGACTCCAGCGTTGGCGGCGTCTTTCCGCTCTGTGCTCCCTGTGACAGCTCAGGGGGAGGGCGCGGTGGAAAGACTTCACCGCACCCTCTGACCTGAGACGTCACAGAGAGTGCAGAGCAGGAAGACGGCGGATCTGCAGAGGCACGGGGAGAGGTAAGTATCCGGCTGCCGGGGCCCTGAGCAAGCGGGAGAGAAGGGCGGGCGCTGACACCGCTCTCCTCCGCCCATAGCCCAACGGGGTGCGCGACCGCCAGTGGGCCCCCCTGCCTGCTCAGGGCCCCGGCACTTGCCCGGGTGCGCCGGGTGCTGACGCCGGCCCTACTTATATCCTACCTGCCTTTTCAATCATAGGGGCGTGCTTGTCATATTCAGTCAAGGGCGAGCGCAGCATTCACTCACTGCTGGCGCCGTCCATGTATTTGAATCCTGTTCCTGACCAGCGCTGATATTGTGGGACGCAGGCGCACTTGTAGATGTCCGGCCGCCTGCGCAGTGAGGCTCTGTGATTACCAGATTCACTGCGCATGCTCTGGGAACATAGCGCGTTAAAGCGCATGCGCAGTGAGGCTGTGTGATTATGACTTTTTCTTCACTTTGAAAATTGTTTAAGTTGGCTGAGGGACTGGGTGGTTTACCTAGGACAAGGAATGGCCATGTGTAAGAAAAACCGCTACTGATTGTAAATTACAGATTCTGTTAACTACAATAAATAAGTTGGTTAACAAGAAACACTTTGATATAGTGCACTACACAATACAGTTCTCTTTTACACACTGTATAGTTTGCTAAAAGGCACACGTTTTAGTGGGAGAGGCCGAAAAATGAACGAGTAATACAACCGTTTATGGATGCTGTAGTGTGGACCCCTAGAGTCAATTCTCCTGGTGGGCCCTAGGCACCCCAGTCCGACCCTGTATGAGGCCTTTACATGGTATCAACGCCTGCGATGAGAACGCCACATCATAGTAATAGCAGAATCACAAATATAAGATTATATGAACAGATTAAAGCAAGATTTCTATTGCTGGCTGCAGAATGAGTTAACTGGGATATCATCAGTGAGTTTGATCTGACTGGAGAAGTAACTACTCTTGTTTTTATTCTTTTGAGCTCCATTCAGCTAATTTATGATTTATCACCTTCCCTGAGCATACATGGAAATCATGGGGTCCCATAGCAGAAGTAATAATTAAGCCCCCACAAAAAAACATTAATATTCAGCGGGGTCACAGAAGAGCATACCTCACAAGTTTGCAACCCTTCCATAGTAATTTTGCCCCAATTGAAGCCCCCTAGTGTTCCCACGTACTAAGATACTCCTTTAATGGCCAAAAATGTGCCCCCAAACACAGTAAGATACCCCCACAGTGAATTTCTCCACTGTACCCTCCACACATACAGTATGATGACTCTACAGTACCCCCGCAAAGTATGATAAACCCCAGTGACCTCTACACAGTATGATGGCCCCCGCATAACCCTCCACACAGTATAATGGACCCCGCACAGCCCTCCACACTGTATAATGGTCCTCATACAGTGTAATGGCCCCCACTATCCACCCAAGCAGTATAATGACCCCCATCAGCCACTTATACAGTATAATGCCCCTCACCACACAGCCCTCCAAATAGTATAATGGCCCAAACACAACGCTCCAAATAAAATAATAGTCCTCACATAAGCCTCTAAACAATATAATAGTCCCCACCCAGCCCTCCAAATAATATAATGGACCCCACATAGGCCTCCAAATAGTATAATAGTCCCCATACAGCTCTTCAAATAATAGAACGGTCCCCACATAGCCCTCCAAATAGTATGATAGCCTGACACATAGCCATTCAAATAGTAGTATAATGGCCCCCACAGAGCACTACAAATAGTATGATGCTCCCCACATAATCCTCCAAATAGTAGAATGATGGCCCCCACATAGTTCTCCAAATAGTATGATGGTCCCCAAGACAGCCCTAAAATTAGTATTTTAGCACCCCAAATATGATGATGCCCCCCAAATAACCCTTCAAATAATATGATGGCCTCCAAGTAGCCCTACAAATAGTATCATGGCCTTCCAGTTTGCCCTCCAAATAATATGATGGCCCTCACAAACTACTTATTAATTAAAAAAAAAATACTCACCTCTCCCCATTCCCCTGCTGTTCTGGTCTTTGCAGCATGTGGTTTGAAACTATGCTCAGCTCGGCACAGTGGACGCGATTTTGGGACGTTATCACGTCCACTGAGCTGAGACATCAGAAGCACAGAGGAGAATAATGGAGGAGGGAGCAGACGGTTCCCTCCTCCATCATTCCTTTCAATTGTATCTGCATCCAGAATGTGGATACAGTTGAAAGTGTGATGCTGGATGCGGGGGGCCCGATGCCTGTGCTGACATCGCCACCTGTCTCACAGTTGCAAAGCAGCTGCGGGGTCTGCCGTTATTAGCGGTATGCCAGTGCCATTGTTATGTGACATGAGCCCCGGGAGAGCCAGTGCCGAGACAGCTGGTACAACACCAACACCGAAGGTGAATATAAGTGTTATTTTACTGGGGAGAAACATAGGGATTTAGAAGGGGTTGTCTGATTAGTGGACATCCCCTTTAAGTAATCAAGTTCATTAAAGGGGTTGTCCACTACTGCACATCCCCAGCTTATTACATTTAGGACTTCAGCACCGCTTTTTCCGGACATTGCTATGACTTGTTATGTCCTCTGCAGCCAATTAGCAGATGTTGGTCAATAGTCTGTCAGGACGGACATCTGCTCTGAAGAAATAGAGTTTTTGAGACTTGTAGACATTATGGAATAACGTCCATAAAAATATCCCAAGCCGGTATTGGTCCTCCAAGAAGCATGAAGCCCTCGCTGCTACTAACTTACTCCCATACCTGGATCTACCTAGATGATGAAAACACTTGGACTGTAAGGTACAAATCAGGTGAAATTATGAAACCTGGAGGGAATGTCACTTCAGGTTGTGCGTAGATATCCGTAGATAGAAGTCGTTATTTATCCGCCATTAATGAAATGTTTTGTCCATTTTTGCTCCACAAATCTGAGGCCGATGAATGGGGGAATGGCACCAATGCTATGGAGAATGCCTTGAAAATTGAAAAGGGCGTAAATAAGGCTCTGCTGGACCTCCACAAGATTGCTATGGACCATGCGGACCCTCATGTAAGTGACTCCCCCATAGCGTATAGATACCGCGTGTTCATTTTATAAAATATCCTCCATGAAGGAACAGTTCATGTATCTTCTGTGACCTCCATATTGTGCTGTTCCTGGAAATGTAATACCACCCGACTACTAGATGTCACGTTCCCCTTTATAATGGGGGGTGTTCCAACACAAGCTGCATATTATGGCACTGTTATAAAGCTATGGGACAATTCATTAGTGTATTTGCACCTTTTTTTTCTAGTTTTTAGTGTTTTTCATTTGCGCCTTGTTCTTCTTTTAATTTGCGCCTTTTTGAAGTCTGCAGCGTTCCCTTTTTTTTCATTGATCATTATGGGGTTTCCGGCTAATTATCTAATTGTGACTTTTTAAAAAGTTGTCACATTTTTACTCAAATATATTTCAAGTGATTTTGTGTTCTGTAGTCCGGGAAGTTTTTTTGCACAAACTTTGCAACCACTTTCAGGAATTTGGCACAAAAAAATCAAATGATACAAAAGAGAAAAGGGACTTGAAAAAATACAATGTTGTATTGGGCCCTATGACGGCACAGCACAGATTTTAGTAAAGGTTTTGCAGGATTACTAAGAGGGGTTCACATGCTATCAATTGTTAAAAAAACAAGCAAAATGATGACTCGGACCCTCTGATTTTCGAGGTATAAGACTACGTCCCCACAATGAGCTTCTAGTGAGTTTTAGATATAGCAGATTTTCTGCCCCATTAAGTAAAATAGGTTACTTGAATTTTTTTCGAAAATATACAGCATAAAAAACTCACCCAAAACTCATTGTGAGAACGTAGCCTAAGGGTATGTGCACATCATTTAGACGCCGGTGAGTTGTCCTTGGTGAAGCTCTGCCACCGGTGGTTTTCACTCTATACTTTAAAGGGAACCAGTCATGTCCCTAAACGCTATTAACCTGCAGATATGGGGTTAATCTGCAGGTTTATAAAGCTGCCGGGCGTCTTACTGAAAGGCCGGCTACCGGGAGGAAATGCACTTTATTCCCCACGGCAGCCTCCAGCTTTCAGTCATAGAGGCGCGGCCGGCGTGGCTTCAGTCATTGTTCAGTACATAGTGAGCGGCGGCTATAACCGCACCCTGGCACTGACTGACAGCCGGCTAAGCGGCCCCTGTAACCGCTCCCTGTAAAGACTGACAGCCGCATCTGTACTGATGTACTGCTGAGCTGTCAGTCAGTGCCGGGGCGTTGTTACAGCTGCCGATCACTGTATATTGAGCGGTGTCTGAAGTTGCGCTGGAAGTGTGGCACCCCAGGGGTCTGGTTTCCACAGTAATAGCAATATTACGTCTGTGAGCAGGTGGGAGGTTTCCTGGTCAGACATCCTATGCATGCCACACCTCCTGCCCAGTCCTGGGAGGGGAAGAACTTCCCCTATATAAAGCTGGGGCTGAGGCAGGGTTAGAAGAGAGTGAGAGAACACAGACAGAGACACAGTCTGGTCTGTAGTGGAGCAGCTTTAGGAGCAAGAAAGATCAGGAGCTGTGTGGGAGCTGTGCTAAAAGAGATCAGGGGCTGGAAGCTGTAAAGCTCGCCCTGATTGAAGAGTTCTTACCGGACCCGGAGTCCGAGGCTGTGGGGACTAATCCTTACCCAGCAGCAGAAACCGCCCGGCAGGGGATTTCAGGTCCTCTGGCCAAGAAACCCGAAGGCACGGTCACACGCAAGGGACCAGCACCGCCGTCGTGGAGCGGAAGCTACCAGAAGGCCCCGAGTCACCGGCCATACGGGTGAGCACCACACGGTACACTCAGGGACGTGGGCTACTTTTACCCGCCTCTAGCAAGGTAGCCAGAAGAGTACGATTAGTTGGGGAGGCCTACAACTCCGCCTGGCCAGGGAAGATTCCATCTGCTCACGGACTGACCAGGCCCCGATCGCTAGCCAGTACTCCGGGAGGGTCTACCTTTGCCACCAGTAAAGACCCTGAACTACACCGCACCGTCTCTGAGTGTTTCATCATCCACGTCCGCTGCCCTGAGGCCATACCCCTCCCGTTGGGGGTTATACCATCCCCGCTGCACAACCGTACCACCGGCCTCAGCGGTCTGCCCTGCATGACCGCATTCAACGGGTGGCGTAGTCGAGCAATATAACATCTACTGCTAAATACTGCCGCTCAGTTTGACTCCCTGGGCACGGACCGGGTCACTGCCACGAGACTACTACCCCCATCTGATCCGGCTCCGGGTAAGCCCCCGTGCGCGCGATGCCGCACGACACAGCAGGCCCAGGGGCGCGTCAACTTTTGGCGTAGTCGGCAGGATTCCGTGCCCGCAACCACCGGGTACTGCGCGCCTGAAAAAGAGACTTTTAAACTTACCTGTGGTGAAGATTCCCGCCATCCGACGCCATCTTCCACCTCCTTCCCGCCATCCGTGGAGTTTTCCCGCCGTTGGACGCCATCTTCTGCCTTCTTCCCGCCATCCGTGGAGTTTTCCCGCCGTTGGACGCCATCTTGAAGACGCCGCGCAGGAAGAAGAGGGGCGTGGACTCCGAAAAGCCCGCGAGAACTGAAGCCCCGCCTCACGTCCGGACGTTGCGTAAGGTCCTGGAAGGAGCCCAGCAGACGCCGACGTCATAGGAGTGCGACGGAAGGTCCTCGACCCTGACGATCCACTGCGGAGCCGCGGCCTACGGAAGAGGATCATCGCAAGGTAGGCCACGGTCCACTAGGGGGGAGGAAGATGTCGGATACGGAGGAGAGCTTCACTGCCGCAGCCACCGCCAGCGCCACCGCTGCTGCGGTCATGCCTTTCACTATGCCCTATATCCCGGGGCAGCCTGGCTACCCCAGTACTCAGGGGAGTCACATACCCTGAATGACTTTAGAGAAAAGCTGGATAGCCTCTTCCAGGTGTACCCCCTCACAGAAGAGCAAAAAGTGAGCATCCTGGTGGCCCAACTAACCGGGGCAGCCCAAAGGGAGGTAAAGTCCTGGCCGCCTGGGAGGAGGACTGTCGCAGGGATATTAACCCGGCTGAAGGACACCTTTGATACCCGCACCTCAGCTGAGATTAAGCTTAGATTCTACGGGTGCAAACAGCGAGCACATGAGAATATAAGGGACTATGCACTAAACCTACAAGAGGCCCTGAGAGCCATTAAGCAGACCGACCCTGACGGCGTGGGAAACGAGGACAGGCTGTTGACCGAACAATTTATAGAGGGACTATATTGCAATGCCCACCGAACCCAGTTGCGGGCAATGGCCTTACAGGATCCTCATCTGGACTTTGCACAGTTCAAGGACAGAGCCATTCGGGTGCTCCGAGAACCGGCACCGGGTGGCGTTGTGACCCACAGGCGCCCTACTACCGCTTACCACCAGGAGGCGGCGCCCTTGTCGGCAGGGCCTGTGGGGGCTGATGCGCAGGCTTTGAACAATGACCCGGCTCCAGACCTGCACCATCAGGTCCAAGAGCTAGCTAAAAGCGTAGCTGCGCTAACCCGAACTGTGCAGTCTTTACAGGTTGCTGCTCCAGGGAAGATCCAGCTGGCATCCGGACCGGAGGACATCCCGTGGCGTCGACCAAGGAGGACCCCACCGGCCAGAGGAAGACCCAGCGACCGATACAACGAGGACGGACAGCCCATCTGCCGCCGCTGCAATCAACCCGGACATATGGCAAGGTACTGTCCTTTAAACTGGCACAACCTCGGGTAGAGGGCCAACCCCTAGGAATAAGATCACCAGGCCCATCGAACTGGCGTGACAAATATGTGGGAGGACGTCCAGTCTTGCCTGTGGTACTGGATGGCATTCCTATGAGTGCCCTACTTGACACCGGGTCACAGGTCACCACCATCCCGTACGTGCTCTTCAAGCAGTACTGGAATGACTCGGATATAACCCGCTACCCTGACGACGACTTGAGTATCATCGCCAGCAATGGTCAACCCGTGCCACAGATCGGATTCAAAGAGATGACCATTAAAATCGGTAGAGTCGAACTGGCAGCACAGGGACTGATCATTGTAGACATTGACAAGCGCGAGAGTCACCCAAAGATAACGCTAGGAACTAATGTGATTGAAAATTGTCTTGCAGAGGTGATTTTCATTTTACAGCAGGTTGCCAAGAACGCCAGCTCCGGCCAGCAGCGAGTGCTCCAAAAAGAGATCCGGGCACTGATGCGGCGGCAACAGGTGGAACTCTCCGGTGGTGAGATTGGAAGCGTGAGAATGTGTGACCCTTTCCCTATTGCCATGCCCCCAAAAAGTGAAATGATGATTTGGTGCCGGGCAGCTATTGGTCTAAGAGGTAGAGACTACCAAGCAATGGTAGAACCCGTCTACTCAGACAGTAGGCCCACCATTTTGACAGCACGGGGGGTGGTTGATGTACGCCATGGGAGGGTGCCCGTTCGCATAATAAACATCGGGAAGAGAGAAGTACACCTGCCCCGGTATGCCACGCTAGCTAAATTGTTCACCATAAACCAGAATTCTGTACAGGCCGTGGAACCCTTGCCTCCATCTCAACCAGAGGAAGGTAACGGCTCTAAGAAAACAATAGAGGACTGGTGTCAGCAACTACATTTGGGTACTGACTCCACTCCCTCACACCAGAAACAGGGAGTCTATCGGGTGGTTCAAGAGTACGAGAGAGTGTTTAGTAAACACCCGTTAGACTTCGGGCGAGTAAAGGGGGTAGAACACCATATCCCCACGGGAGACCATCCTCCCATAAAGGAGAGATACCGACCCGTACCCCCTGCACACTACCAATACGCCAAGGGGATGCTTAGAGACATGAAGGAGGCTGGGGTAATTAGGGATAGCTGTAGCCCCTGGGCAGCTCCACTGGTTTTGGTTAAAAAGAAAGACAACACCATGAGAATGTGTGTAGATTACCGGAAAATCAACCGTATCACACACAAAGATGCGTACCCCTTACCAAGGATAGAGGAGTCTTTGGCTGCTTTAAGATCTGCTAACTTCTTCTCTACTTTGGATCTCACTAGCGGGTCCTGTCAGGTTCCTGTAGCAGAGGCGGACCGGCAGAAGACCGCATTCACCACCCCGATGGGACTTAGCGAGTTTACCTGCATGCAGTTTGGACTCTGCAACGCACCAGGAACCTTCCAACGGTTGATGGAATGCTGTCTGGGACACCGAAACTTTGAGACGGTCCTGTTATACCTGGACGATGTCATCGTCTACTCCAAGACCTACGAGGACCACCTGAAACACCTGGCAGAAGTGTTCGAAGCCCTGGCAAACTACGGCCTGAAGGTGAAACCCTCCAAGTGTCACCTCCTGAAACCAAAGGTGCAGTACCTGGGACACGTGGTGAGTGCTGACGGAGTGGCTCCCGACCCTGATAAGATCACCACAATTAAGGAATGGCCAAGCCCCTCCAGCGTAAAGGAAGTGCGGCAGTTCCTCGGGTTGGTAGGCTACTACCGAAGGTTCATTCCGGGTTTCACCAAAAAGGCAGCTCCTATGCAGGACCTCCTGATAGGCCAGTCCAGGAAGGCCAAGAACCAGAAGCCGCCCTTCAGATGGGAGAAGTTGGAAGAAGAGTCCTTCCGCCAGCTGAAGATGGCCCTCAAGGGGGATGAAATCCTGGCGTACCCTGATTACAGCCAGCCCTTTATCCTCTACACCGACGCAAGTAACATCGGGCTACGAGCCGTACTGTCCCACATCCAGCAGGGGAAAGAACGGGTAATTGCTTACGCCAGCCGAAAACTGCGACCCACCGAAAGAAACCCTGAGAATTACAGCTCATTCAAGCTAGAATTCCTGGCAGTGGTGTGGGCAGTCACCGAACGCTTTAAGCACTACCTCGCCTCTTCCCGGTTCACCGTGTACACGGATAACAACCCGTTGACACACCTGGATACGGCAAGACTCGGTGCCCTGGAGCAGAGATGGATGGCCCGCCTGTCCAACTTTGAGTTCACAATCAAATACCGGGCAGGACGCTCCAATACCAACGCGGATGCCTTGTCCAGAATGCCAAACCTACCGGACGTGGGGGAAGATCCAGAGGAACTGGAAGAAGTTGAACTTCCCGCGTTCCACCGGCATGGGACTATCCAGTATTCCCACCGTGTAAGGAGTAAGCAATCCGCTACGTTCAACCCCTTACCTCATTACAACTGGGCGGAAACGCAAGACAGTGACCCCGCCGTCCGACTGGTGAAGGAGATGCTGACTCAGCCAGATGCCCGCCTTGACCCAGACGCTCCGGAGGAGGCCAAGCAACTGTGGATTGAGAAGAGTCGACTGTTCCTTTACAAGGGGAAGTTGTGCCGCAGAATGGTTAACTCCCGGACGCATGAACTGATCTGGCAAGTAGTGGTGCCAAGAAGAGACGCGGCTATGGTGCTGGAGGCATACCACAACGGAGCTGGGCACTTCGGATGGAAGAAGCTGGAGTTCCTGCTGCGTGCGCGGTTCCACTGGGTAGGCATGAGAGGAATCATCGAGAGGTGGTGCAGAGACTGTGGCCCGTGCCACCTAAGAAGGAAGGACCGTGCCAGCCAGAAGACTCCCTTGCAGCCCATCATCACCCGACAGCCACTGGAACTGGTAGCCCTGGACCATGTGAAACTGGCTCCAAGCAGATCTGGGTATGTCTACGCCCTCACAATCGTAGATCATTACTCCCGGTTCCTGGTAGTGGTCCCGGTCAAGGACTTAACGGCTCAAACAGCAGCTAGAGCTTTCCAGCAGCACTTCTGCCGTCCACACGGATACCCAGAGCAGGTGCTGACGGACCAAGGACCAGCCTTTGAAGCGGAAGTCTTCCAGGAGTTCTGTACTCTGTATGGCTGCCGGAAGATAAGAACAACACCCTATCATCCGCAAACCAATGGGCTCTGCGAGAAAATGAACCAGGTGGTGATAGATCTTCTGAAAACATTGCCCCTGGAAGAACGCAGTCTGTGGCCTGAGAAACTGCCTGATCTGGTGGACCTATACAACCACATCCTGGTAGGTTCTACCAACTGTACCCCGGCTTACCTAATGAGAGCAAGACCTGGTAAGCTTCCTGTTGATCTGGAGATGGGAGTCCTGACACCCGAGGACACTTCACCAGAAGCAGACTGGGACACAGAAAGGCAGCAGCAGTACCGGAAAGTACAGGAGAGCGTGGAGCGAAGTCTCTGTCAAGCTAGAGAAAGACAGGAGAAGACTTACAACCAGTATGCTCCCGCTGTTCCCCTGGTACCTGGAGAGCAGGTCTTGAAGAGAAAGAGATGCCTCCACAAGTTGGACGACCAGTGGGAGAAGGACCCGTACACCGTACTGCCCTCAAGCCATGAGAACCCGAAAGTCTGCATAATCAGTAAGGACGGAGGAGAAACCACAGCCATTGTCTCCCGAGATCACCTGAAGAAGTGTCCCGAACAGCTACGAAGCCCTGAAGAAGAACAAGAAGACCCTCGACCCGCAGAGGAAAGGGAAGATATGGTCAGTACTGTGCTCGGAGACTTCCCTCGGTCTTGGACTCAAGTCAATGGCGCTGTTGTGGTACCCATCCTCACCTTCCTCCAACCAGCATCTCAAGTACCTACAGAGAAACAGGTAGAGCTGGAAGAGCAGCCGGTCCAGGAGGCAGAAGACCCCACACAAGCAGACCAGGAGGATCAACCCTCTGCTTATAGTGAGCCTGCCGTGCCCCTAGTGAGCCAAAGAGCCCGTAGACAGCTGCCCAGTTTACCTTTGACAGCTCCTACACCCCGTAGCTCAGGACCAGTCAGTCAGCTCCGTAGGTCCACTAGAGCCACTAGAGGCCAGTTGCCCGTACGTTGGAGGATCTAAGTGTTTAGACTGTTTATTTGTATTTACCTGTTTTCTGTTACCTGTAAATAATTGTGTATTTTTAGTTATTTTATAGGTGTCATTTAGGGATTATCCGGAATCCTTTGTACATATGTTTGGAGCGTAACCCAGGAAAGGACAAAGACTGTTAAGGACTCGGGGCAGGACAGACCCCTACCTGGTTACGGCTCCCGGTCTCTTGGTGAAATGGACACCTTTGTTTTCTTCAAAGACTGCACCCGGTTGCGGACATGCCGTGACCATCCTAATGTGTTCTTCTTTATTGTACTGTTTCTGTTTTTACTTGTTATGTTTTACAAAAATATGTTTAGTCCCGGAGTACTAAATTTTACTAGGGGGGAATGTGGCACCCCAGGGGTCTGGTTTCCACAGTAATAGCAATATTACGTCTGTGAGCAGGTGGGAGGTTTCCTGGTCAGACATCCTATGCATGCCACACCTCCTGCCCAGTCCTGGGAGGGGAAGAACTTCCCCTATATAAAGCTGGGGCTGAGGCAGGGTTAGAAGAGAGTGAGAGAACACAGACAGAGACACAGTCTGGTCTGTAGTGGAGCAGCTTTAGGAGCAAGAAAGATCAGGAGCTCTGTGGGAGCTGTGCTAAAAGAGATCAGGGGCTGGAAGCTGTAGAGCTCGCCCTGATTGAAGAGTTCTTACCGGACCCGGAGTCCGAGGCTGTGGGGACTAATCCTTACCCAGCAGCAGAAACCGCCCGGCAGGGGATTTCAGGTCCTCTGGCCAAGAAACCCGAAGGCATGGTCACACGCAAGGGACCAGCACCGCCGTCGTGGAGCAGAAGCTACCAGAAGGCCCCGGGTGGATCAGGGAAATGCTGTAGATATAGTATATCTTGACTTCAGCAAAGCATTTGACAAAGTATCTCACACCATCCTTATTGAAAAAATGACCAAGTATGCAATGGACCAGGCAACTGTTAGGTGGATTCATAACTGGCTTAGTGATCGGACTCAAAGGGTGGTTGTAAATGGCTTCACATCCAGCTGGATGAATGTCTCAAGTGGGGTACCACAGGGCTCCGTCCTGGGACCTGTATTGTTCAACATCTTTATCAATGATTTAGATGAAGGAATTGAGGGTAAACTGATTAAATTTGCTGATGACACAAAGCTAGGAGGGATAGCTAATACTAGAGAAGAGAGAGAGAGGATTCAAAAAGACCTAAATAAACTGGAGCAGTGGGCAGCAACCAATAGAATGGTTTTTAACAGGGAAAAATGCAAAGTACTACATCTGGGCAATAAAAATGAAAAAAGCATATACAGAATGGGAGGAATAGAGCTAAGCAACAGTACATGTGAAAAAGACTTAGGTATACTAATAGATCATAGACTGAACATGAGTCAACAGTGTGATGCAGCAGCAAAAAAGGCAAATACAATTCTGGGATGTATTAACAGATGCATACAGTCTAGATCACGTGAAGTCATTATCGGTCTTTACTCCTCTTTGGTCAGACCTCATCTGGAATACTGTGTACAGTTTTGGGCACCACATTTTAAAAAAGACATAGACAAACTGGAGCAAGTTCAGAGAAGAGCGACCAGAATGGTGACTGGTCTGCAAACCATGTCCTATGAGGAACGGTTGCAGGATTTGGGAATGTTTAGCTTGCAAAAAAGAAGACTGAGAGGAGACTTAATAGCTGTCTACAAATATGTCAAGGGCTGTCACATTGTAGAAGGATCATCTTTATTCTCATTTGCACAAGGAAAGACTAGAAGCAATGGGATGAAACTAAATGGGAGGAGACACAGATTAGATATTAGAAAAAACTTTTTGACAGTTAGGGTGATTAATGAGTGGAACAGGCTGCCACGAGAGGTGGTGAGTTCCCCTTCAATGGACGTCTTCAAACAGAGGCTGGACAGACATCTGTCTGAGATGATTTAGTGAATCCTGCTTTGAGCAGGGGGTTGGACCAGATGACCCAGGAGGTCCCTTCCAACTCTACCATTCTATGATTCTATGATTCTATGAGTCACCGGCCATACGGGTGAGCACCACACGGTACACTCAGGGACGTGGGCTACTTTTACCAGCCTCTAGCAAGGTAGCCAGAAGAGTACGATTAGTTGGGGAGGCCTACAACTCCGCCTGGCCAGGGAAGATTCCATCTGCTCACGGACTGACCAGGCCCCGATCGCTAGCCAGTACTCCGGGAGGGTCTACCTTTGCCACCAGTAAAGACCCTGAACTACACCGCACCGTCTCTGAGTGTTTCATCATCCACATCCGCTGCCCTGAGGCCATACCCCTCCCGTTGGGGGTTATACCATCCCCGCTGCACAACCGTACCACCGGCCTCAGCGGTCTGCCCTGCAGCGGCGGTCTCATGACTGCATTCAACGGGTGGCGTAGTCGAGCAATATAACATCTACTGCTAAATACTGCCGCTCAGTTTGACTCCCTGGGCACGGACCGGGTCACCGCCACGAGACTACTACCCCCATCTGATCCGGCTCCGGGTAAGCCCCCGTGCGCGCGATGCCGCACGACACAGCAGGCCCAGGGGCGCGTCAGAAGCTTTAACCCCTTTCTGACATTGTGCATAATAATACGTCCCTGTGCCCTGGGCCTTATGGACCAGGTACGTATTATTACGACACAGGCTGTGCGGGATCAATCGCCACCGGTTGTCAGCTGATTTTGACAGCTGACACCCGGCACTTTAACCCCCTAAATGCTGCGATCGCAGCATTTAGCAAGTGAGTGGAGGGACAGAAGCACCTCTGCTCTTGGATCGGAGACCCTGCGCTGTCCTCACGGGGTCCCGATCGTTGCCATGGTGACACGATGTCATCATGACGACACCTGTGTCACCAGGCACCAGCAAGTTAGTTTGACCATGCGCAGTGCATGATCAAACTAGCTTGTGTCTGCAGCACTGACAGTTTACAAGGTATAGCAGTGATCCTGCACTGCTATACCTTAGAACTGCGATCAGCCTGCTGAAAGTGAAAGTCCCATAGTGGGACAAAGTAAAAAAAGTGAAAAAAAAGTTGTAAAAATATTTTTTTAAAAATAAAAAATAATAAAAAAATAAAATATTATTATGAAGAAAAACAATAAGAGTACACATATTTAGTATCGCCGCATCCGGAACGACCTGATCTATAAAACTGTCCCACTAGTTAACCCCTTTAGTGAACACAGTAAAAAAAAAAGAATAAAAAAACGGTGCTTTATCATCATACCAACGAAGAAAAAGTGGAATAAAACGCGATCAAAGAGACGAATATAAATAAAAATTATACCACTGAAAACATCATCTTGTCCCGCAAAAAGCAAGCCACCATACAGCTCCATCAGCCAAAAAATAAAAAAGTTATAGCTCTTAGAATAAAGCGATTTTTTCTATGAAATAGTTTTTATTGTGTAAAAGCGCCAAAACATAAAAAAATATATAAATGCAGTATGGCTGTAAATGTACTGACCCGAGGAATAAAGCTGCCTTATTAATTTTACCACACGCAGAGCTGCATAAAAAAAACTAAAAAAACAATTACTGAATTGTTGGTTTTTGTTTATTCTGCCTCCCAAAAATCAGAATAGAAAGCGATCAAAAAATGTCACATGCCCGAAAATGGTACCAATAAAAACATCAACTTGTCCCGCAAAATACAAGCTATCACATAACTCTGTCGACCGAAATATGGAAAAATTATAGCTCTGAAAATATGGCGATGCAAAAACTAGTCTTTGCAAAAAAAAAAGTTTAGTGTGTGACAGCTGCCAAATGTAAAAACCCGATATGAATCTGGTATCACTGTAATCGCACCGACCCGAAGAATAAAGTCATCTAATCACTTAAACCGCACGAGGAACGGTGTAAATAAATAAATAAAACCAATTCTTCACCTGCTGTTGGTTTGTTCATTCAGCCTCCCAGAGTTCGCAATATGGCTCTGCCCACATTTATCCTGTGCTCTACGCTCAGCGCTTACACCGGGGTTTCCATGTAAATCTCTGAAATACGTGATCCAGACGGAGCCTCCGGCGGAAGATTCCCTGTAATGAGGCAGATGGAGGCACCGTCTGGCCTGTGATCCCACGGTGTCCGTCTTTTTATTAGGCGTGAATAAAAGTGCCGTCGGCCACAGTTTTGCGAGCCTCTGATAAAAAGAACACCGCTGAACAGAGGCCACACAGAGTCCAGAGTAATTAACAAATAAAGTAGCACACTGCAAGGCTAAGTATGTAAACATGAAATATGGAATATGAATAGCATTACTGCTGTAGAAAATAGAAATAAATGAGAAATCTTAGCACATAAATTGGCCAATTCATGTGTATCTGGCAGCCGCGGTAAGGCGTTTCTCAGTGCCAGGACCCTACCAATGTGAATACCTCTCTAAGGGACAGGTACACATGAATTGGCCAATTTATGCGCTAAGATTTCTCATTTATTTCTATTTTCTATAGCAGTAATGCTATTTATATTCCATATTTCATGCTTACATACTTAGCATTGCAGTTTGCTACTTTATTTGTTAATTGTATATGGAGGTAGCTTCTCCTAGTAAGCACCTGTTCACACCTATTTCTCGTATTAGAAGTGCCATCAGTTTTTTCTGTTTACAGAGTCCAGAGTTAGGCCGGTTTCACATGTCCTGATATTTCCAGTATCGGAAAAACCGGTACGGGAGATATACGTGTCCATGTGCACCTGTGTGGCAACCGTGTGCCGCATCAGGAGCGCACATTCCGCCACCTGGGAATCAGCAGTACAGTTACCGCTGTTCCCAATCACCGGGTGCTGAATGCTGCCCTCATCATTGTAACCTGCTGGCGCTGTGATCAGCACAACCAAGGGACAATGATGAGAGTAGTAGTCTGCTCCCGCTGTGTCCTAGTGTAAAAATAAGAATAAAATTAAAAAATCCTTATACTCACCTGCCTATCAAAGTAAAAGTGAAGTACCCATAGCTCTTTCTTACATTCAAGCATCTGATGCTGATGCTCAGTCTATGTAGATGGCATCTTAGCTGTTGCTAGGCAACTTCCTTATAAGGTGAGATGCACCTGTAAGATTCCATCACAAGATTCCATCATGACATCACTGCTATTATGACATCATAATTCACAACCACTACTTATACAAGCGTTTACACTTCAGTGTCACTTTGATACCCCGGTGTCATTGTTGTCAGTGTTTAGCTACTTATCTAGTGATATACTGATTGCGCATTTCATTGAAATGTCTGGAATTTCTCCAGACAGACTTCAGGAGTTGGCACTACTCCAGGGGATTCTTACCACCTATACCCCTAACTGTGTGCTACCACTACCCGATGGCGTCCTCAGCTTCACTTACCGGCTGGTTATGGAGCTTGTACGGGACTGCTTGACCAAATACTACCAAGGTCGTATTACCTCAGAATATCTTCAGCATTTACAGCAGAACATCAGGACATTAGTACAACAGGTAAATAGCAGACAATCTGCACAAATTATTATTATTATGTCTAGTTGGTCTCCCTTACTGTATAGTGGTATTATTGGTAGTAATAAAATTTAGACTTTCTTCAGTGTCAGGCAGGGTCATATTTGTAATAGAGATCCCCATTTTGGGAAGAGGGTGTAAAAGTGCAGCATGAGCCTGTATGATTCAAATGTCAGGGCTAGATTTCATTCCTAGTCCAGTCCTTGTCCCTTAGTAAAGACACTTCATTTAGCACCTTAATCCGGATTTCTTATAAATATGTAATTATGATTTTTATTGTGTATAACAAATATTAATAATTTATCTCAGACCATAGAACTAGCCTCACTGATTAGAAATGTAAAGTACCCACAGTTCTTTCTTACATTCAAGCATCTGGTACTGATGCACAAACTATGGTTTTGCCACCTTAACTATTGCTAGGAAACTTCCTTTCACGGTGAGATGCCCCGTTAAGATTCCATCACAAGATTCCATCACGACATCACTGCTATTATGACATCATAATTCACCACCACTAATTATACAAGTGTTTTTATGCTGTATAAAAAATAATAATAATAATAATACAAATCAAATAATAATAATGGAATACAAGTTTATTTACAGAAAATTGTTCTTTAGATCGACACCAATATAATATATAAAATGTACCAAATGTGTAGTAATTGTAGCTGCAGATAGACAGGAGTAAAATGGTGACATAAATGACCTCCTCCATTCTGCACTTTCTCTCATGATTTTCCTTTTGTATTTATTTCCATCTTTATAGGCTGAAGAAAAAGCCCAAAGTGGAAAATTGGCCTTTTTTAAACAACTGGCCCAAAATGTCCTGAATATACTGGAGAGTCCGGCCCGCTCACTGGAGCACCTGGTAAGGAGCCATCATCTTCTATATCACATGTCCTTGTCCCCTCCAGGCAGGCACAGGATATTTCATGACCGCCTGTCCCTGCGGCTCCATCATCTGTGATGGCAGTCTGTACTCAGCGGTGGGAGTTTGTATTTCTGCCTCTGTTTTGCTCGATCATCACAATCTTCCTTCTTGTAAATGCTGCAATTCTGATAACAGAGATCAGTTGTATATACAAGTACCTTATATATTATTGTTGATTTACTGGAGGGAGTGGCTGTGTATAGTCCGTCCAATACTGAAATTACCAGTAAATCCAATGTTTAGTCCTTCCTATCTATTGTATATGATAATTTAGTATTTGTGAAATGTTATACTAATTGTACATATTATAACCATCAGGAAACATCCGAAGGTGACTCCGAAGAGGGGCAAACCGTGAACATGCCTGACCCTAATATTAGTCAGTTAGAGCTAAAAACTGATCTGATTGAAGGTAAGCCGATCATCTAATATTTTACATTCAAATATCCAGATATTATAGAGAATGGCAGAGAATATGTAGATTTACTCTTCATTCCCTGTAATGGAGAGGGATCATGTAATTCTACTTCACGCCTGTGTGGTCTTCTCGGCTCCAAAATGAGGGTCATAGATCCCCAATCATGTAATTGTTCAAAAATACCATATTTTGAAGACTATAAGATGCACCGGACCATAAGAAGCAGGTGAAATTTTGGAGCGGAAAATAGGAAAAACATTTTTTTAATAAAATGGTGGAGCAACTTATAATCCAATTTTGTGGTAACTTTTCTAGGGGAAAGGCGGCGGAAAGATGGCAGCAGCAGGAGTGGGGCGATGCTGCACTGAAGTCCCTGCACTTCCATGGTTTTCAATCTGGTGGACCTTGGGAAAATCTCCACCGGAGGTGGCGCATGCACAGATTGAGATCTCGGGAGACAAGATCTCAATCTGCATGCGCCATCTCCAGAATCCATTTTTCCGAAGTCCACCACACTGAAAATCATGGAAGTGCGGAGTCTCCGGCGACATTTTCTGAAAGCCCAGGGGCCGCTGCATCCTTGCACCGCCGAACACCCCCTCCTCCCAGCCTGGGGCCCACAGCATCGCCCCACTCCTGCCGCCGCCAGCTTCCTGCAGCAGTGACCCTGCGTCCTGGGGCCTCGCTTCACCGCAACCCCCCCCCCCCTCAGTAAGCTACGTTGGGATAAGACGCACCCCCATTTTACAGAAAAAAGTGTGTCTTATAACTTGAAAAATACGGTAATCAGATCCTGAACAATCGCCCAGTGTATCTATCTCTGGATGTGCCATAAATACTGTATATTTAGTATGTGCAGAATACCAGATATCTAGTTTTTATATCATTTACAGAGATCTTGTCATGTCCTTCATTATATGGATGTGTTATATATTAAGTAATGATATAGACTGATACATGACATCTTTTCATTATTTTATCATTATTTTAGAAATAACTGTGTCGACGGCCAGTACTGATGGTGGAATATGTGAGACACCAGAGATCCACGAATCTGCCAGTGTAAGTATCAGAGGAGACGTCTGTTTATCATCAGATAACGGGGTATGAATTACACATATAATATTATACCCCAGATGACAATGGGATATCTTTGCTTTTATGTAGATCAGATCTATTGTGAGTAATGATGGCATTGTTATTCTGCCTCTTCTGTGTGATGCCCCTTATCATACCCTGCAGTACAGTGATATCTATGCATGGGGAATATCCCCTTAAAATATAATACTGTCTGTGGAGGGTCCGGCTTGCATCATGTCCTCTACATCTGCTGCAATGTAATCAGCGTGGACATAATATAGAGGAGAAGTTCCTGCATCTGGAGCTTTTATTTTCCTGCAGATTCTATGTCTTAATGTCATTTCTTATTATTTCTAGGCCTTGACCGGATCATTGAACTTGGAGACAAGTCCTAGTAAGACCGACTTTAAACCAATCAAACTGATCAGCAGTGGAGCTTATGGGTGAGCTTTATGTTTGCATAATATACATTTCCTAGTGTTCCTTATGACAATGCTTCTGTCTCTGTGCCCAGCCCGTACAACAGAGAAATGCTCTGAGTCCATACTGTCCACAAGAGATGAGCGAATCAGGCAAAATTCTAATTTGCTTGTTCACGTGGACTTGTGAAAATACGATTCAAGGAGAAATTAATGTCCCTTATTATGCTCTGGGGCCTCACCAGGCCCCAGAACATAATAAGCATAAGAAACATACTTATACTCCCCTTACTGCTCAATTCTCTAGCCCCTCCACTTCTCACCGTCACCCGTCCGGTCCTCACTGCCTCTTCAGTTTGCCACCGCTCACGCTATGCAAGGACTTCAGGCTTTGAGAAGGTCTGAGAGAGTTCTATGCAAGAGCATAAAAAGTCACAACATTGTGACACCGTGACTGTTCTTGCGCTTGTGCATAATCCTCCCAGATCTCATCAATGTTGGAAGTCCCGTCCCAGTATGAGAGGCATTTGGATTTCAGCATTAGCAGCAGAGATTTGAGGATGCGGCAAGGAACGGACGGTTGAGGCGGAGGGGCCGTAGAAGTGAGTATAAAAATTTGTTTATTTTTAAACTTTTTTATGGCCTTTCAAGATTTTGAAAATGGTGGCCAACGCTTGACATTTTGCTAAATCCATGAGTAAGCAAATTACAAAAAACAAAACAAACAAAAAAACAAAACGCCATTTTGGTGAATGCAGAATTTTGCAAAATCTGAGTAGAATTTAATTCCACTCAAATGTGTTAGCTCATGTCTACTGGCCACATCTATATGTCATTATTTAGGTCAGTTAGGACGTGACATAGATGAGGACCTCGCATAGGTCATCATTTATGTTGTGTAACTTGATGGATTTCTACATGGATTTCTAGTGACATCTAGTAGTAACCAGACAATCATGTGATGAGGTTTATAGACAAAATGTTAGTAAGAATTCATTATAAATCATGGATTTTCCTTCTCTCCAGAGCCGTCCACTTAGTGCGACACAAATACACAAGCCAGCTATTCGCTATGAAGAAGCTGGACAAGGAGAACGTGAATATTCCAAGAAGACTTGAACGTGCCTTTCTAGAGAGGGACATCCTAACATTTGCTGATTGTCCCTTTGTGGCCTCCATGTTGTGCTCCTTTCCAACTCCTCATCATCTGTGTATGGTCATGGAGTATGCAGCAGGTAAGTCATATCCATTGTGCCTATATCCAGCCTCAATCTGCTTATCTCTAGCATCTTCTCCATAATCTGAATGTGACCACATGGACGGATACATGTCCATACTGCATTTACTATAAGTTATCTGTTACCAAGATGCCAGGAAAATCATTATCTCTGTGAAAGTCTCTGGTGAATGTCCTCACTGAGAATGGCAAAAATATCCACTGAGGATAAAAGGAGGATTTGACTCAATTCTAACAGTTTGTATAGATGAGCATTTCACAGAGTAATGAATAAGAGGCTTGCAGATGAGGCACGGCTCTGTCTTTTTATATTGGGTCACTCTGCTTTATACGCTCTACATTAGGCCTCTTTCACGCTTCAGTATTTCTGGTACGTGAGGTGACAGTTTACCACATGTACTGGAGACACTGACACATGTGCGCACATGTCAGTGTTTCCACGGACCGTGTGTCCATGTGATCCACACGTAGACATGTCTGTTTTTGGCCAGCAGGACGGATCACACAGACCCATTCAAGTCAATGGTTCAGTGTAAACACATACTGCACACGGATGCCATCCGTGTGACATGTGTCGGCGCCTGGGAATTAGCGATAAAGTTAGCGCCGGGTGCTAAACGCTGCCCTCATCATTGTCCCCTGCCGGCGCTGCGATCAGAACCAGCAGGGGTTAATGATGAGGGTTGTCTTCTCCCAGTGTATTTCTACCTGTAAAAATAAGAATAAAAAAAAAATCTATACCCTCACCTGTCCTAAATGTCCCCCACTGTAATCCATGAGACCGCTCAGCAGAGGAGCCGGGGAGAATGACTCCTGCAGCGAGCGGCCCCGAATCTGCGCTGAGCTCAGCGAGCGGTGTCCTGTCACTCACTGAGCTCAGCTGAGGTCTGGCGTCGCTCGCTGCAGGAGTCATTCTCCCCAGCTCCTCTGCTGAGTAGTCGCATGGATTACAGCAGGAGATACTTAGGACAGGTAGGTGAGTATAAGGGTTTTTTTTAATTTTATTCTTATTTTTACAGGTGGAGACACCGGGAGCAGACTACAACTCTCATTATTAACTCCTGCTGGTGCTGATCGCAGTGCCGGCAGGGGAAAATGATGAGCGCAGCGTTCAGTACCCGGCTTTTGGGAATAACGCTAACTGTACACTGATTCCCAAACGCCGGTACGTGTGCTCCTGATGCGGCACACGGACATCTCCGACACAGGTTTTTCCGGTACCAGAAATATCCGGACGTGTGAAACCGGCCTTATACAGTATATAAAGCAAAACCACAAATGAGACTGCTGACACCTTTAACTAATTATATATTTATTTATTGCAAGATACATAGTATATATAGCTCATACTTTTTTGGCCAGAATAGTGTCTCTTTTTTGTATGAGTTACCTTGTTATTTTTAAATATTTATTCCACGTGACTAATAAAGATTCATGCTTTTATATGGGATGTTGCTTCATTGCACTTATTTGTGCAGCTCTTGCACCTTTGTGGTTTTGCTTCATAGACATTTAGTGCAGTCCTAGTTACTATTCGGGTATGCTCCAATGGAGGGTTTTTTGCATTATTATACAGTATATCTCTGTGTATGACATCCTGCCCCAATGTCTCCGCTCATTTCTCATTCACACTCCTCATGTGTCATTTACATTGTAACAAACCCTCTCCTGTCATATTTGCTTTCTGCTGTAGGAGGAGACTGTGGCAGTTTTATGAAGAACTATGGGTGTTTACCTGTCCCCTTGGCTCGTCTGTACATTGCAGAAACGGTTCTAGCTGTGGAATATCTGCACAGCTATGGTGTAATGCACAGAGACCTGAAGCCTGAAAAGTAAGTGACACTTGTAGTATAAGAAAGGGGAAAAAAGATATCGTTTATTATACAATCTATTTGCAACTTGGGGCTGACATCCTCTTTTTTTCACAGCCTCCTGATAACGTCAACTGGTCATATTCAAGTTACAGATTTTGGGCTTTCCAAACTCTGCCTCATGAGACCAACATCAGAGATCTACAAGGCTCCAATTGAGGACATCACCAGAGAGTTCCATGATAAGGAGGTAGGCAGGAACTTGTTCTTTACTCATCTCCTCCATTTCTCCTTCTCTTATACTTTCTCATCTAGAAAACGTTTCCACTGATGTTATTTGTCACAATTATGTTCTCTGATCATTATCTCATTCCTCTGTTTTTTCCAGATTGCTGGCTCCCCTCATTACATAGCCCCAGAAGTTATCTTAAAGGAAGGCTATGGAAGGCCAGCTGACTGGTGGTCAATTGGGATCATCCTATATACATTTCTTGTAGGACGTGTACCATTTTATGGGCCTTCCAAATATGACATTTACAGCCATATTGTCAGGGGTAAGTAAAATAATCTGATTGCTGTGTAATGTCATTGTTATTTGAATAGATTAGTTGTGTGATTTAGTTACTTTTGTTAATATAAAAGATTTTTGTTTTGATAAAATAAATTAAGATGTTTCATTTTCTGTAATATTTGCTTTTTACATAACAGATGACATATATTGGAAACTTACTAATTCGGCTTTTCCAGCCACAGCTCGGGATATCATCATTGAGCTGCTCAGAAAAGATCCAGCACAAAGACTTGGGACAGGTAATGTATATAATACTATTATTAATGACTTATTACACCTCTGTGAACAGAAAATGAATAATGAGGATCAGCACTGAGGTTTTGTTCTCTACCAGCTTGGCCATTCCCCATTCTTCATGCTAAGACTTTCAGTACATCTACTTCACTTCGGCTCTGTTACGTCAACCGTTCAGATTAACGCCCCCTTCACACGTCCGTATAAAATCAGTACTGAAACCAGTACTGGAAAAAAACAGTACTAGTGTCATCAGTGTTTTGAATCAGTGTTTTGAATCAGTTTGCCATCAGTGTTTTTCCGGTACGGCAAAGAAAAAGAAATGATAAAGTATCTCTTATACTTTGTAATGTTAAACAGATACAGCGTAAGGAAGGCACACAAATGGCACACGGATGCCATCTGTGTGATGTACGTGTTTTTCAGGATCCCATAGACTTGTATTGGCACTTGTCATCTGTGCTGCCACAAAAAAACAGCAGCATAGATGATAATGGGTACGGGTGGCATACGTGAAAGAAAAATGGATGCCACATGTAGTGCAAACACGGATATGTGTAGGAGGCCTAAGAAACTTGTCTCTTTGACAATAACTATATCACTATTCATTGTTTTCCTTTTCAAGGAGGAGCAAATGAGATCAAATTTCATCCATTCCTGCGTAACTTAGATTTTGACAACCTTCTAAGTCAGAAGTCGCTGTTCATTCCTGATCTTGAGTCAGAAGAGGATACCATCTACTTTGACAGTAAGTAGAATGAGACATCATCTGCAGAAAGCTGCTGTGTGTCTTGTATTTCATTTTAAGTGAGAATCAGTCCCCACCTTGATTCATGATCAAATGGTGACTGTTCAGGACAAAGTATTATGCTAATAATCTCGATTAACTCTTGTACTTTTCAGCTCGATGTAGCAGACATCAACATATTGATTCAGATGAGGGGGACACAAGTGAAGATAATGACTGGCCGGAAAGCCAAAACTTTCTATCATCTTCGCATAGGCTTTCTAAAGTAAGTATGTGACCAATAAGATCCATACAACCTGTAATTAAAATAAAATTGTAAAATATTAAAATATTTTTTTTTCCTCTTTGTATTAGCTCTGTTCCATCCATACCAAGATGATGAACAATGAAGAACCCAAGTCACCTCCAGGGTATTCACCAGAAAGTGCAAAACAGTCAGACATGTGAGCAAATTATTTTTATGGGGTCCATTCTGATATGTGTTCACAACACCAAATTCAAGACGAATGTAAGTCGATACTAAATCCAGTATCGATGACCACATGATTGCTGATCACCATGTTTCTGACTTGTGATAACGCTGGTGATGAAAGTTGATAACTATGACCAGCTTTAATTTCCAGTTCATTACAGGAAAATAAATATTGCTAGTGATTCTCCATTCTTGCTGGTAGAAGAGGGTCTTGAGCACAGCATCCCCTTCATGTTATTCAGATGTCCTAATGGGCTTTGCAGACAGGTGTTGTATCCGTATCTATTGTTTTCACTTGTAATTTATATGTTTTTCTTCTACCAAACAGACAGAAAGATTCTCCCCCCTCTAAGTCTGAAGACAACCAGACGCAGAAAGATTCTCCCCCTTCTAAATCTGATGACAACCAGACACAGAGAGATTCTCCCCCCTCTAAGTCTGATGACAACCAGACGCAGAAAGATTCTCCCCCTTCTAAATCTGAGGATGACAACCAGACACAGAGAGATTCTCCCCCCTCTAAGTCTGATGACAACCAGACGCAGAAAGATTCTCCCCCCTCTAAATCTGATGACAACCAGACGCAGAAAGATTCTCCCCCCTCTAAGTCTGATGACAACCAGACGCAGAAAGATTCTCCCCCCTCTAAATCTGATGACAACCAGACGCAGAAAGATTCTCCCCCCTCTAAATCTGATGACAACCAGACGCAGAAAGATTCTCCCCCCTCTAAATCTGATGACAACCAGATGCAGAAAGATTCTCCCCCCTCTAAATCTGATGATGATAAGCAGAGGCAGAAAGATTCTTCCCCCTCTAAATCTGATGACAACCAGACGCAGAAAGATTCTTCCCCCTCTAAGTCTGATGATGACAAGCAGTGTTTCACTGCTGAAGGCAGACAGTCATCCATATTGTCAGGTATGTATAGCTCTATAGGTCATTCTATTGCAGCCTGTGTCAAAAAGTGTAATGTGAAAACAGCCCAACATTTCATTTTATAAAAATCCTCACTCTTAGGCTGTGTGCCCACGATGCGTTTTTCAAGCGTTTACGCTGCGGAATTTCTACAGCGTAAACACTTGGGAAACGCTTGGTAAACCTTCCCCCATGGTCTCCAATGCAATTCCGCACTTTCAATGCCCATGCTGCGTATTTTTCCGCAGCGTTTATGCTGCGCTCAAAAATACGCAGCATGTCCATTAATTTTGCGGACGCGCAGCGTAATCGCCGCCATTGACTTGCATTAGAACGCGCTAATTCCGCAAGACTGCATCTGTACTTGCGTAATTGGCGCTTTCTAATGTGCGGATGGTACCCAAGTCTGGAGGAGAGGAGACTCTCATCCAGACCTGGGTACCATAGAATCTGTAAAGAAAAGAATTTAAAATAAAAAATAAAGCTTATAATCACCTTCCGATGTCCTTCCAGTGTTTTGTCCACGCCGTCCGGTCTCTTGCAATGCTCGCGCTGTTGTGAAGGACCTGTCATGACGTCACTGAGTCATGTGACCCATCACATGACTCAATGACGTCACCGCAGGTCCTTCACAGCACCGCGAGCATTGCAAGAGACCGGACGCAGCAGAGATGACACCGGGAAGACACCGGAAGGTGAGTATAATCTTTTTTTTTTCATTTTTTACCATTCTTATTCTTTTTTTTAACTATTACTCGGTCACACTATATAAATCCATGCCGGTTGCATGGATTTAAATAGTGTGACCAACTTGTCAAGCACTTTTCCAAGTGATGCTCAAAATCGTTTGGAAAACTTCTTGAAAAAACGCATGCGAAAGCGCATGTAAAAATGCTGAAAAAACGCTTCTCTCTGGCAGAAAAAACGCATGTAAATCTGCATGTAAATCTGCATACGTTTTTTTCTGCCAGAGAGAGGCAAAAACGCTCTGCATCAAATCTGCTACGTGGGCACATAGCCTCATAGGTTATAATTTTTAATGCATAAGAAGCCATTCAGTCTTCTGCCAAACTGATTCTGAATACTGCACCCATGGCTCCATCTAGGCCTATACTGATCCTTATCACCTTAAGAATGCACTGAGGTTTTAGCTAACTTATTTTAAGATATTACTTGCAGGATGCCGCAGTGTTATCATGTTAATAAGGGGACATAGTTCCCTGGCTAGACACCACATATCGGAAAACCTACAGGTTTCATATTAATCAGTTCACAAGGCAATCTAATTCTCAGACCCTCAGGTGGTTTTATGTATATATGACATATTCTCTCTATTATGGTGCAATAATCAATTACCGGGACTACAGGGTACAAGAATAACAGAATTCTATATAAAGATACAAAGCTAATCTTTTAGGAGTTTATAATATACATCTTTTTCTTGTTTTTTTTATCAGAATCACCAGTTCAGGGGAAAAGAAAATCTGCATCGAAAGATCGACAAAAAACAGAGAAGGTAGAAGAGAGAAGAAGTAGAAGAGGTAAGTGTAACAATAAGCTCCATGTTGCATGATGTCAGTCAGTGAGAAGGAGTCATGTGGAGCAGATATTATCTGTAGGATTACTGACAATGACCCCGTACATCTGTATGGATACGACTCCTCTATCATCCTGTCACAGTGACACTACAGTAGTATCCTCTAATACATACATGTCAAACTCTGGCCCGTGGACCAAACCTGGCCCGCAGGGTGGTTATATTTGACCCACGACAACAGAACCACCACCACTATTTGGGGCCATTATTCTGTATGGAGGACAATGTGGGGCCCATTATACTGTACGGAGGACTATGTGGGGCCATTATTCTGTATGTAGGATTATGTGGGGTCCAAGTTTTTCATTTTGGCCCTCTGTGTGTTTGAGTGTGACATCCCTGCTCTAATATGTAGTCCCATTACTTACATTAGTTATGTCTCTTTGTCTCCTCTCACAGGTTCCACCTTCCGCCGGCTGATATCATCTTGCCGGCGTGGATTATCCAGGGTTGCTCGCTCCATCAGACAAAGCTGCATATTTGCTCCCTGTCATCGGAGCAACACAAACATCTCAATGTGAAAAACCCTTCATGTCTAGTGCCTAGTACAGCATGTCCACCATTAAAGATGCACCTGTGTGGAAGGACTTGTACCATCTACCTGTGGCCTTCTGACCAGCAAGTAACATCTGCAGAAGAAGGCCCTCCAAGAACATCTCTTCATTCTTCCATGTAATTCTTAATAAAAAAAAAAACTAAAAAGAATCATTTCAAATTGATTAATGTCCCTTTGCATTTAATGTAATACTACTGACATTTATGGCATATCAGTACTAAACATCATATATGTCTGATGAGAGAATATCGTTTCCATGTTTCATGTTAATCCTCTAATCCTCAGCCAAAAGTGGAAGAGAAGACCAGTGATTCTGTTACATCTACGAATGACAGTCAATCCAGGGAAAAACACCTTCTGATCCATACATTTTTCAGGCACTCTGATCCTTTTACCTTCATGTGGCTCTACTTAAGGTTTATGTATAAGAACCAGTTGGATTCAGTACTGGGCATCCTGGGGGTCCCAGCAGCCACATCCCAATTGTTCAACTAAAAAAGACATACTGTATTATAGTGTGATATATATATACACACTGTGTGCAGAATTATTAGGCAAATGAGTATTTTGATCACATGATACTTTTTATACATGTTGTCCTACTCCAAGCTGCATAGGCTTGAGAGCCAACTACCAATTAAGTAAATCTGGTGATGTGCATCTCTGTAATGAGGAGGGGTGTTGGCTAATGACATCAACACCCTATATAAGGTGTGCTTAATTATTAGGCAACTTCCTTTCCTTTGGCAAAATGGGTCAGAAGAGAGATTTGACGGGCTCTGAAAAGTCCAAAATTGTGAGATGTCTTGCAGAGGGATGCAGCAGTCTTGAAATTTCCAAACTTTTGAAGCGTGATCACCGAACAATCAAGCGTTTCATGGCAAATAGTCAACAGGGTCGCAAGAAGCGTGTTGGCCAAAAAAGGCGCAAAATAACTGCCCATGAATTGAGGAAAATCAAGCGTGAAGCTGCCAAGATGCCATTCACCACCAGTTTTGCCATATTTCAGAGCTGCAATGCTACTGGAGTATCAAAAAGCACAAGGTGTGCGATACTCAGGGACATGGCCAAGGTAAGGAAGGCTGAAAAACGACCACCTTTGAACAAGAAGCATAAGATAAAACGTCAAGAATGGGCCAAGAAATATCTTAAGACTGATTTTTCAAAGGTTTTATGGACTGATGAAATGAGAGTGACTCTTGATGGGCCAGATGGATGGGCCAGAGCCTGGATCAGTAAACGGCAGAGAGCTCCACTCCGACTCAGATGCCAGCAAGGTGGAAGTGGGGTACTGGTATGGGCTGGTATCATCAAAGATGAACTTGTGGGACCTTTTCGGGTTGAGGATGAAGTGAAGCTCAACTCCCAGACCTACTGCCAGTTTCTGGAAGACAACTTCTTCAAGAAGTGGTACAGGAAGAAGTTGGTATCGTTCAAGAAAAACATGATTTTCATGCAGGACAACTCTCCATCACATGCATCCAACTACTCCACAGCGTGGCTGGCCAGTAAAGGTCTAAAAGAAGAAAAAATAATGACATGGGCCCCTTGATCACCTGATCTGAACCCCATAGAGAACCTGTGGTCCATCATAAAATGTGAGATCTACAGGGAGGGAAAACAGTACACCTCTCGGAACAGGGTCTGGGAGGCTGTGGTGGCTGCTGCACGCAATGTTGATCGAAAACAGATCAAGCAACTGACAGAATCTATGGATGGAAGGCTGTTGAGTGTCATCATAAAGAAAGGTGGCTATACTGATCACTAATTTTTTGGGTTTTTGTCTTTGCATGTCAGAAATGTTTATTTCTATATTTTGTGCACTGATATTGGTTTACCTGGTGAAAATAAACAAGTGAGATGGGATTATATTTGGTTTTTATTAAATTGTCTAATAATTCTGCACAGTAATAGTTACCTGCACAAACAAATATCCTCCTAAGATAGCCAAATCTTAAAAAAACCACTCCAACTTCCAAAAATATTAAGCTTGGATATTTATGAGTCTTGTGGGTTGATTGAGAACATAGTTGTTGATCAACAATAAAAATAATCCTCTAAAATACAATTTGCCTAATAATTCTGCACACCGCGTATATCTATATATATAATCGTCTTATCCCGTCTGTCTGTCTGTCTGTCTGTCGGGGAAATCCCGCGTCACTGATTGGTCCAGCAGCGGCCAATCAGCGACGCGGGATTTCAGAAAAAAGATGGCGGCCGTTAGAGGCTCATCTGCGGGACGGAGCTCAGCGGCGATGCAGCCGGGAGATGACTGGCGCGAGGCTCTCATCTCCCGGCCGCTAGCAGCAGAAGAATCCCGACCGGCGAGCAGCCGCTCATCTCCCGGCTTCTCGCAGCGGAAGTAGCCGCACAGGCAGTGGCGTTGACCTCCATGCGGCTAGGGTGTCAAGGGAGGACCGGGGAGCGGCGCTGCGGGTCGGGATACTTCTGCTGCAAGAAGCCGCTCATCTCCCGGCTCCTCGCAGCGGAAGTAGCCACACAGGCAGCGGCGCTCCCCGGTCCTCACCAATACGATTCTGCTCCCCGGTCCTCACCTATACGATTCGCTGATTGGTCGCGGTCTCTGGCCACGACCAATCAGTGATCTTGGCGCAAAAGTTAAACACCGCTGTGCTGATTGGTCGCGGCCGCTGCCCGCGACCAATCACCGATTTGGACGCCACATTTAAATAGCGGCCACGACCAATCAGCGATTTTGGCGCCAAATTTAAACACTGCTGTGCTGATTGGTCGCGGACGCTGCCCGCGACCAATCAGCAATTTTGGCGCCAAATTTAAACAATGCTCTGCTGACTGGTCGCGGATGCCAGCCACGACCAATCAGCGAGATTGGCGCCAAATTTATACAACGCTCTGCTAATTGGTCGCGGACACCAGCCACGACCAATCAGCGAGATTGGCGCCAAATTTAAACAATGCTCTGGCGCCAAATTTAAACAACGCTCTGCTGATTGGTCGCGGCCGCCAGCCGACCGCGACCAATCAGCGAGATTGGCGCCAAATTTAAACACCACTCTGCTGATTGCGCCCAGTCGGCCGCATACATATTCTAGAATACCCGATGCGTTAGAATTGGGACACCATCTAGTATATATATAAATATATTCACTTGTGGAAAACCCTTTTAACTAGGGCTGTGGTGTCAGTAAGTCAAATTTCCAACTATAATAATTACTAATACCAAATATACTGCAACAAATAATAGTAAATATTCAGCAATTTATGCATGAAAATAATTTATAATATACAATATTAACACTATATAAGTATTTACATTTTTTTCTACCTGCAGTTGGAGTTGGTACGTTCTTCTGATACTAACTCCACAGCTCGGCTTTTCCTTCTTTCCTGCTCCTCTAACATAAAAGTACAGCAATTAATTACGACAAGTTAATCATTTAAATGCTGCTGTCAATCTCTGACAGCAGCACGTAAATGTAACCAGTGCCACTGCTTCCATTTACCAGCTCCCATCTGTGCCCTGTGACATGATCTCGGGGGCTGATGGGTCACTAGGACAGTGAGGGCCCTGTGCCCGCTGTCTTGGTGCTCCTCTGGAGCTCATCTATATGCTGAGCTTCAAAGGAGACCGAGATTTAGGCTACCGTCCCACTATCAGTATTTGGTCCAATTTCACCACAAATGGATTTTTTTCCCCATTTTTAGTACATTGAATAGTAAAATGAATCATTCAAAACTACAAGTAACCCCAAAGTCATGCCAGTTTCCATGGCCCAGAAGATTCTCTGAAGGAAGAGTGTCATTGGGTGACTGCTTCTTTGGTAAATACCATAAACATTAGCACTTAAAAAGGTCCATATGTCTGGAACCGTATAGATGATTTTGAAAGAAACAAAAAAAAGCTCAGTGATAAGAAACAGATGATGGTTATTAATGGAACACACTAACTGGGTCACATTTAAAAGTGGTGTACCCCAGGAGTCAGTATTGGGACTTCTATTTAATACAATTATTAATGACCTTTTGGGGGGTATACAGAGTAAAATTTCAATATTTTCAGATGATCGTAAACTCTGCAAGGTTATCAGTACATAGGAGGATAATGTAATATTACAGAGGGATTTATGTAAGCTTGAGGTTTGGGCTGAAAAATGGCAATTGAAGTTTAATGTAGATAAATGTTCTTGCTTGGGACAAATTACAATGTACAATTATCTACTAAACACTGGGAAAACCATCACTGGAAAAGACTTGGGTGTATGGGTGGACAGCAAACTCAACTTTAATAACCAGTGCTAGGCCGCTGCTGCCAAGGCAAATAGAACCATGGAAGCATTAAAAGAGGCATAGATGATTATGATAAGAACATAGTTTTGTCTGTATACAAGTCACTAATTCAGCCACATTTAGAATACTGTGTATAATTTTGGTCTTTGGTGTATAAGACGGACATAGTTGAACTAGGACGTATGCAGACAAATGCAACCAAGGTTATTAAGGGAATTGGTGCACTGCAATTCCAAGACAGGTTATCAAAGTTAGGGTTATTCAGTTTGGAATAATGAAGGTTTAAGGGCGATCTTATTACAATGTACAAATATAAGAAGAAACAGTATAGAGATCTTATTAAGGAACTTTTTACATATAGACCTTCAACGATGACAAGGAGGCACCCTCTCCTACTAGAAGAAAGATGGTTTCTCAGTCATCATAGATGGCGATTCTTTACTCTAAGAATAGTGAAATTACGGGACTTTCGGGAACATAAACATCACAGTAAAAGATAATGCCTTACCAACACCAGGTCAGATTACCAGTGCACCGCAGGATGCAGCAAGCCTCCATGATAAAGGCGGGGGCAGCACATGTGCAAAATACTAATGCCGACAGCCACTCACTAACCTACCAATTCTTGGAGGGGGTGGCTGTGTAGTATTATGCATGCACACCGATGGAGTTGTGAGCTTGCGTATTTTGGCCAAAATATCGTCCAATACCTCATGTGGTGTACTTATCTTATATACTATTTTTCATCTTTTTTGCACATCTTTTTGCAGGATGCAGCCAGGCCTCTTTAGTGTTGGCTGGGTGAATTGGGGCGTCTGTCCTGTGGGGGTGCATGTATATAGTTCTGGGCAACCCGCCTGATCTAATACTATGGGCGTCATCAATACGCTGCAAGCAAGACATCAATAGGCTGCAAGCCAGACACTGTGTATCACACATATCTGTGTGACTGGCGCCCTATGCAGACTCCATCGGTGTGCATGTATAATACTACACAGCCACCCCCTCCATGAATTGGTAGGTTAGTGAGTGGCTGTCTGCATCAGTATTTTGCACATGTGCTGCCCCCGCCTTTATCATGGAGGCTTGCTGCATCCTGCAGTGCATTGGTAATCTGACCTGGTGTTGGTAAGGCATTATCTTTTACTGTGATGTTTTTTGAAATTATGTCCAATGTTCACCATTTTTAATATTCAGACTTTCGGGAACATCATATTGTAATTGTTGATTTACTAAACAAGTTCAAGTATGGCCCGGATGCTTTTGTTGAAAAATATATTACAGGTTATGGGAACTAGATTCTGTGATAGGACGTTCATCCAGGGAACTAGTCTAATTGCCATTAGTGGAGTTGGGAAGGATTTTTTCGTTAATAGGGGGCAATTAGCATCTGCCTCATGGGTCTTTTGCCTTCCTTTGTATCAACATGTTAGGTTATAGGTAGAACACAATGGATGTCTTCTTTCAATGTACTGTGTGGGGAAATGTATTGTCAGGGGGAATCATACTGTACATCATGCTGTGTGTAATAGGACCGTGGGGGCATCATATTGAGTGTGATAGCCACTGTGGGGCCATGAAAGTGGTATCATACTGTGTGTAGGCATATATGAGGAATTGGACTAGATTAGAATACTGGCATTCGAGAAAGAATGTCACACCGATTGTACTCCCGGGATTATGGTGTGCTGTGTAATAATATATGGTAGCAGGACCCCTCTAGTCTTCATTCCAGGTATACTAACTGCTCAGTGTTACATTGATTTGGTCGTGGAACCAGTGATATGGACATTTCTTAAACGTGCCTCAGTAACTATTTTTCAACATGGAAATGTTAAGCTACATGTTGCAGGTGCTACTGTGAGCAGCATGCTTGACTTAAACATGATACCATGGCCAGAAGCATCTCCGGATTTGACTCCCATCAAGCACTTCATTGGTCGAGCATTGCAAAAGGAGTTGCCGTCAGCAGATGTTGATGATTTGTGTGCCCAAGTGCATTCATTATTCCTCTCTGCTCTGCCTTGCTCACCGCTCCGGCGGTTCCTCTCTGCTCTGCCTTGTCCACCGCTCCGGCGGTTTCGCCCTGCTCTGCCTTGCTCACCGCTCTGGCGGTTCCTCCTGCTCTGCCTTGCCCACCGCTCTGGCGGTATCTCTCTGCTCTGCCTTGCCTACCGTTCCAGCGGTTCCTCTCTGCTCTGCTTGTC
>NW_027362772.1:82507744-82730244 GCF_046119375.1 Phyllobates terribilis
GTGCTGGAGGACAGAGCCTGGATCTGTGTGTGAGAGATGCCAGTGGTCTTGGACGGGTGGAGGTCTGGAGACCACGTGTGGTCAAGCCTTAGAGTCACAGTGGTGAAATGGACTAAAAGCAGCTGAAAGCCGATAAAGGTAATACTCTTTATGTTATGGACATTTTCATGGACATTGTTTTATTACCTTGCGGAAGGCTGTAATTAGAGTCAAGTGGGCCGGTGTGCCACTTGGGCTCGTGGACATTATGTATGTGAAATACGGTTTATGAAGTGTAATAAACTGTGGATTGTGAAACACGGCAAAGTAGTTGCTGGTGTGCAGTGATTGACGCAGCAAAGCGAGTATCCCCCAGGATAATAAGTAGTGCTGCCTTACAATATATATACACACACATATACATACATGTGTATATATATATATATATATATATATATATATATGTGACACCCCAGGGGTCTGGTTGCCACAGTAATAGAGATATTATGTCTGAGAGCAAGTGGGAGGTTTCTCTGGTCAGGATCCCTAAACATGCAACACGGTCCGCCCAGACCTGGGAGGGGAGGAATCTGCCCTTTTAAACTGGGTCTGGGGCGGGATTAGAGTAGTCAGAGTGAAGCTGCAGACAGAGTCAGAGTCTGGAGAGGGAAAGTGAGATCAGGAGCTCTGGAGGAGCAGTAGCTGAAGTCCAGGGGCTGGAGCTGAGCAGAGCTCGCCCTGGACGAAGACACTAAAACCGGACACAGGAGTCCGAGGCTGTGGGGACTGATATACACCCAGCAGCAGAAAACAGCCGGCAGGGGATTCCAGGTCCTCTGGCCATAGAAGCCCGGAGGCTCAGTCACAAAGAAGGGACCAGCGCCGCCATCCAGGAGCGGAGGCTAACAGAAGGCCCCAAGTCACCAGCCATACGGGTGAGCACCACACGGTATACTCAGGGACGTGGGCTACTTGTAACCGCTGACAGCAAGGTAGCCAGGAAGAGTGCAGATAAACGGGGAGGCCTACAACTCCACCTGGCCAGGGGAACTCCTGCTTGCTCGCAGACTGACCAGGCCCCTTATACTAGCCAGTACTCCCTGGAGGGTCTGCCTTGTACCATCAGTAAAGACCCTAAACTGCACCTCCCGTCTCTGTGATTCCTTGCCGCTCCTGCACCATTAGCACTGGGACCCTCAGACCATCACTCCCATCATCTTCCAAATTAGCTGCCCTGAGGCAATACTTCTCCCGTGGGGAGTCATCCCATACTCGGCTGCGCAAACAACATCAGCCTCAGCGGTCTGCAGCGCAGCGGCGGTCCCCACTGACCGCAATCCACGGGTGGCGTAGTCGGACACTTATTACAATACAAATAGACTGCCACTGGTTTGACCACCCTGGGCACGGACCGGGTCACCGCCACACGGAGACTACAACCCCCAGCATTCTACAACAGGCCCGGTTCCGGGTTCCCCTGCACAACACAGGCCCAGGGGGTGCGTCATATATATATATATATATATATTACACTACCGTTCAAAAGTTTGGGGGTCACCCCCACAATTTTGTGTTTTCTATAATAACTCATACGTTTATTTATCAAATGAGTTGCAAAATGAATAGAAAATATTGTCCAGACATTGACAAGGTTAGAAATAATAATTTTTATTTGAAAGAATAATTTTCTCCTTCAAACTTTGCTTTTGTCAAAGAATGCTCCCTTTGCAGCAATTACAGCATTGCAGACCTGGCATTCTAGCTGTTAATTTGCTGAGGTAATCTTGAGAAATTTCCCCCCATGCTTCCTGAAGCCCCTCCCACAAGTTGGATTGGCTTGATGGGCACTTTTTGCGCACCATACGGTCAAGCTGCTCCCACAACACCTCAATGGGGTTGAGATCTGGTGACTGCGCTGGCCACTCCATTACAGATAGAAGACCAGCTGCCTGCTTCTTCCCTAAATAGGTCATGCATAATTTGGAGGTGTGCTGTTATAGGAAGAAATTGGCTCCAATCAAGCGCTGTCCACAGGGTATGTCATGGCGTTGCAAAATGGAGTGATAGCCTTCCTTATTCAAAATCCCATTTACCTTGTACAAATCTCCAACTTTACCAGCACCAAAGCAGCCCCAGACAAACACATTACCTCCACCAGGCTTGACAGATGGCGTCAGGCACTCTTCCAGAATCTTTTCAGTTGTTCTGCATCTCACAAATGTTCTTTTGTGTGATCCAAACACCTCAAACTTTGATGCGTCTGTCCATAAAACTTTTTTCCAATCTTCCTCTGTCCAATGTCTGTGTTCTTTTGCCCATATTAATCTTTTCCTTTTATTAGTCAGTCTCAGATATGGCTTTTTCTTTGCCACTTTGCCCTGAAGGCCAGTATCCTCTTACATGCCAAGAGTGTGCAAAGCAGTCATCAAAGCAAAAGGTGGCTACTTTGAAGAACCTAGAATATAAGACATATTTTCAGTTGTTTCACACTTTTTTGTTAAGTATATAATTCCACATGTGTTAATTCATCGTTTTGATGCCTTCAGTGTGAATGTACAATTTTCAAAGTCATGAAAATACAGAAAAATCTTTAAATGAGAAGGTGTGTCCAAACTTTTGGTCTGTACTGTATATGTCCAGGAAGACATGCACATTTTCTCTTAATTTTTTCTTTTTCCTTTAAAAATGTATTCTTTTGAGCTAAAGTAATGGACGGTATAGAGCCTGATGTTTTTTCATATACTGCTGAGGAAGAAGAACGGATCCTAGGTGCGCTGAAGGATGATGGGACTTTTTTAAGTACACCTTCCCTAGTGGATCTTAAACGTAAATATGAAAGTGATTCTAAAAGGATGATTATTCTACAACTGCATTTGGTTACTTTGGGACAGTATTATAAAGCTCGGAAAATACCACGGGGTTTACGTTCAAATATAAGACCCAATCTTTTTGGAAATAATGTGACTTTTTGCTCCCGTTTTTGTCAAATCTCCAATAGATATGCCTTGGATATAATTTTGTTGAATATTGACTTTTTACAACAGGAAATATTGAAAATGACAACTTACATTGTGGATACTGAGGAAAAATTGAAATCATTGCTCAAAATTGAGGAATGGGATTCCTTCAAGGATTTAATAATGACTAAGGTGCAGGGTTTGCGCATGGAATTTGAGGATGTAAAACGTCGTAAATGGAATCGAGATATGGAGGATTATCAAACTGGTCACATTTATAACTGGCAGAAGGGTGGATCTAATTCATCATGGAGTAAAAGAGGTTATTTAAGGACTGATAAAAGGCCTAACAAGCATGATATAAAAGGACATTTACAATTGTGTGATAATTTCTCCTTTAGACCTAGATCAGGAGCAACAGAGAGGATCCAACGGAAAAGAAGAGGGGGCAAACGGCACCGAAGACAACAGAAAAAAACAGGACAAAATCAAACCACGGCAGCAGAGACAAGTGATGACACGGAAAAAAGAAATGAACTCGTGGTAAATATCTCTAAAAAAAATTTGACCATATCACAGATGACTGTCTTGAATAAGGGTTTGTCATTTAGTATGAGCAAACATGTGGACTGGTTTCAGCTGGAGCTAGATCTCCAGAGATTTTTTTAGAAATGTCAAATTGAGAAATTGGTTTTCTGGTAGTGTGATTGTCCCTAAATGTATAACTAGTGAACTTAGTCTACAACAGGTTCAGGTGGCCAAAAGGGGTACCTTTACGCCACCTGTGAATCCTCCGGTAATTAATGCATTTATGGAAGCGGTACAGAGGGATGTGAAAGCATTGAGAGGGAACTCAAATAAAAGACTGAAATCTCCAAATTTGAGTACAGAGGAGATACGGGCTTTGCAGGACCATGTCCATGACAGCGACATCATTATAAAACCTGCCGATAAAGGTGGGGCTGTCGTCGTCATGGACAGGGTCATGTATATTGAAGAAATTAGAAGACAGTTGAGTGACAGTGAAGTTTATGTCAAGTTGGAAAAGGATCCAAAATTTCTATTTTTAAATTATTTGAAAGTTATTTTGGATGGGGATTTGGAAAATAATATAATTGATAAAGATCTTTATGATTATTTATACAGTATGTGGAGAATCCTACCACCCCTGTGATATATGTACTTCCTAAAATACATAAAAATCTTAATCATCCCCCGGGACGACCCATAGTCTCCGGGGTAAATTCATTAACGAGTAAAATTGGAATTTATCTTGATAGAATATTAAATCCATTGGCGAAAAATACTAAATCCTTTGTGAGAGATACCATGGATTTTTTATTAAAAATACAGGAAGTTGAATTAAAAAGTGAGGTCATTTTGGCCTCATTTGATGTGGTATCTCTATACACCTCCATTGATAATGGTAGGGGGGTGGAGGCGATTGAACGGAGACTGTCTTATACGGATCTTAGTGAAAATAATAGGAAATTTATTATTGAATTATTAGAGTCCATATTATATCATAATTATTTCCTATTTGGTGATGAATATTTCCTCCAGAAATGTGGAACCGCGATGGGGGCCAATATGGCCCCTGCTTCTGCAAATATTGTTATGGCTACATTGGAGGAGAACTTTGTCTATGTGTCCCACCACTTTAGACATGTCATGGCGTGGTGGCGATACATAGATGACGTCTTCCTCCTCTGGACAGGTACACAAGGGGAACTGGAGGATTTTTATGGATATTTGAATCAGGTCGATAGGACTGTCAAATTTACATTGGTGAGTTCATGTAAATCTATTCAGTTTTTGGATGTTTTTATCACACAGGAAAATGGAAAATTATTGACCTCCCTCTTCATTAAGCCGACGGATCGAAATGATTTCCTGAGGTATAACAGTCACCACCCAAAACGCATGATAGAATCATTACCTTTTAGCCAATATTTAAGAATTAAAAGAATAAAGAGTAGTGAGGAGGGCCTGTATAAGAGTGCACAGAAACTTACGAAAAAACTTAGGTCAAGAGGTTACCCTCAGAGACTGTTAAATAAACAGGAAAAAAAAGTCAGTGGATTAAATAGGGATATTATTCTGAATAAAATGACCAAAAATAATAAGGATGATAGAATACCTATGGTATCGACATATGGTGAAGAGAGTGAACAGGTGGCAAATATAGACAGGAGTCATTGGAAAATGTTAAATAGATGTTTCCCGGATGTGCCAGAATTTAAAAATCCCCCTCTTTTTTCTTATAGAAGAAATAAAAATATTAAAGATGTACTAGTACATTCAGATATTGGCCCCTCTAAAACTGTGACTCAGACATTCATTAAGGGTAGAGGTAGAAAGGGCTGTTATCCATGTCTTTCATGTGTCAACTGCCCGTTTATGTTAAAAGGTGATCGGTTTCTTCATCCAAAAACTCAAAAAGTATACAACATAAAAATTTTTTTTACATGTGATTCTGACTATATAATATATCTGTTAGAGTGCCCCTGCTCACTTTGGTATATAGGAGAAACTACGTGCAATTTTAAAACTCGCATAAATAGTCATAGACATTCCATTAGAAAAAAGAGGATGGACTTACCTGTATCAAAGCATTTTGTGGAGGCGGGACATACTGTGATACAATTAAGATTTAGAATTATAGATGCGGTCCCTTTACAAAGACGGGGTGGAGATAGAATACGATTATTAAAAAGAAAGGAACTTGAGTGGATCCATAACTTGAATACGTTGAAGCCAAATGGACTGAATGCTGAATTTAATACAGCAGGTATCACCTGAGGAGTATGTTCAGACATCAGCAGTGTATGAAATTTGGGGTATTTTAAATATAATTGGATTTTTATATTTTAATATATTTATATATGGATATTTTTGGTTTCTTGCAGATCAATCACTCTCACTATGATATTTTGTGGAGTCGACGCGACCTGCTGCAACATGCGTATAAAGAAAGGGAGACTTCCTCTGGGAATGGATTTTTTCTTAAAAAAATGTTTTTTTTATATATATAGTAGTTGAAAATATTCAAGTTTCCACCTAATGAAGTTATAAAAATATATTTCTACATTATGAAATGGTATTCCTATTTATGGAGAGAATTGAACTATAATGTATTCCCAATTATCGCCTGAGATTGGAAAAGGGGTGGGGACCTGAGGAAGGTTCCTCCTCTGACCTCTTAATTTCACTCCATGGATGAACCTAGGGATAGGGAATTCCATGGAAGGGTGTTTGGGTTATGTATTAATATATTATCTCTCCGTTCATTTATGGACATAGGAATTACCGTATGGATACTGTTATTATAATATAAATAAATTGAGAAATTATGAATAGGATGGTGTCCCTGATAATGAAAAGTGGGCGCGTTCTTGCAGTTAATAGAGGATAGGATTAATTATTTGAGTGCACATTTTGTTCATATTTGAAAATAATCTTCTGGTGGAGTTTGCCAATTAAAAAGATAGCGACCGTAGTGTTAGAAGTGTAAAGCGCTTGCCCGGTGATGTCACGATATGGGCGGACTAGGTTTGCCCCGGTCATGTGACAAAACAATGTGGGTCCCATGGGAGACATGCGCAGATTGGATTCTTGAGTTAATCTACCCAAGGGTGCTCGACCGGTCCGAGACGTGGGACGAGTGAAGCTCTCTGTTGGTGATATATACAGCGCTGAGGTAAGAATAACTGTTATATTCTACCTAATTATATCACTGCATAGAAGAGACTCCCTCATCCCCGAGCGGTCGGCTCCCCAGGTAATTCAACAGATTGTTGTCTGGCTCAGGTCCCTTTGAACCAGTAGAATCCCTCAGATAAATTGACAGTCCTGCCTTCTATCCTTTGGAGAATTTAAGAATGAAAGTATGGATCCGATGATTGTGTTGTGGATGTGTCCCGGGATTGATGTTTTTGGTCTGTTTTTCTGGTTGGCGTATAAGTCCTAGAGAGGCTAGTAGTGGAATGGTTCAGAAACCTTTGTGGCCCATTGTCTAAGTGACCATTGTCTAAGTGACTGAGGAGTCTCTTCTAGGTGAGGAGAACCGAAAAAATGGGGAACCAAAATGCCAAGGAAGGCATTATAGCCAAAGACTTAGTGGTACGCAGAGAAGGGAAACAGGCACTGATTGGAATTGACAAAATATTGTGTAAAGCGGGAATGAATGAGAATGGAGAGATGAATGGAGAGAAATGGAAATCCTTCTTTAACTCCTATCATGGATGGCTGAAAGATAAGGGTCTGTTAGGGACAGTAGATGTATGGATGAATGCATGCGCTTATTTTGAAGGAAAGATTGAAGAATTAGGAGACGGACGTTACAGACTGACAAAAACTGGAATGACAGATTTTCCTCCCTGTCCGCTCCCGATGTCACCCCCACCCCAGTACCAGAATTCCCAGGAACCTAAATGTTGGGTTTGCCCCAGATGTGGACAGCAGAATCCCTTGACAGTAGACATCTGTGTGGCATGTGGAGGACCGAGACCCCACCCAGCTAGTCTATTCCCAATGAGGACGGTAGTTGTGCCAGGAGCACCAGCAGCAGCAGCAGCAGGGGGGGATGCAGTGGTTCCAGGTCAGGAAGCTCGTACAATGTTAATGTATAGACCATGGAGCCCTTCAGAGCAGTTGGCACTGATCTCCCAGCTGCCAGATCCGTCCCAGTCCCCTATGGGTTTTGCTAGAATGATCACCACCATACAGGATACGTATCATGCCACTAGAATAGATCTGCAGGGGGTAATTAAGGGAAAATTGGCAGATGAAGCCCGCTATGATAGGTTGATAGATGAGACAAAAAAAACAGTATGCCAATAGGACCGGACCCGTAGATGCAGAATCTAATGATGCAGCAGCTGGAGTCCTATTCGCAGCAGCGTTGGTAAAAGCATGTCAAGACAGGCAAGCAGAAAAGCAAGTTACACTAGAAGATAGAGTGCAGGGAAAGGAGGAAGATCCTAAGGATTATTTCTATGCACTAAAGAAAACCTGGTCAGAAATGGGGTTCAACCCCGGGAATAAGACTAGTGAGAGGGTATTAGCAAGTGCTTTCATGAATGGACTAAAGAAAGAGATTGCAGAGAAGGTAAAAGCAAGTAGACCGGACTGGAGATCAGTGAAGGCAGAAGATTTAGCTAGAATAGCTCAGGGGGCACAGCATGACATAGCGCAGGCAAAAAGAGCTGCCAGAATACATATAGTAGAGACGACCCCCAGAAACAACAGAGGCAGAGGACGGACTGAAGGAGGAGGACAGAAACTGTGTTACGGATGTAAAAAGCCAGGACATTTTAGAAAGAACTGTAGGACCAACCCGTATCCAAATGCTCAGAGTACGGGTCCTCAAGCCGACCAAACAACGCCCCCATAGGATGAGGGTAGCTTGCACATGAACCCCCTCATCTCCTTACCCCCAACTCCCAGTTGTATAGTGCAGGTGAACCTACCAGGGGGACATGAAATCGATTTCCAAGTAGATACGGGGGCCGACAATTCAGTAATTACGCAAGGTGATTGGCCATATGTAGCGCCCCAAGGACTTGGTCACTACAGAGGTATTGCACCTCATCCAGAGGTGTGATATCCCACTCCCGGGTAAGGATGGAGTATGGATCAAGGCTCAGTAGGCTGCATACAGCACACACACCCCATTTCCGAGGGACAGCTCAACGGTGCTCCCACTAGACAGAAGTGCAGGCACGACAGCATCTGTCCCTGGCTGGAGTGGGGAGGGGGGTGGAATACCCAGTGCTATAGGGGCAGATAGGGGTTGGGTCCGGAGCATAGGAAGGAGCCCATTGGTTGCTAGTCACCTGGGCTCATGGTCAGAGGGAGGTATATAAGGTGGGCACCATCTTAGAACAGTGTTCAGTCTGAGAGAGGAAGTGACAGAGCAGGGCCTCTGTGGAGCTCTGCTCCGGAGGCGGGCCTAGCCTGTGAGGCCCAGCCAGCACTGAAAGAGAAAGAAGAAGAAGTTCAGTCTGTGAGGAGAAGTGGAGAAGGCAGGGAGCAGGGCTGCTGCATGGGCTCTGCTCCCTGGGCAAGCCTAGCACAGAGGCCGGGGCCAGAGAGAGAGAGAGGAGAAGGAACAGTGGAAAGGAAAAGGAAACAAGACCAGAACAGAAGTAACAAGTGAAACAGAAAGGCTCAGGAACGAGAAGGAAGAGAGAACCCTAAGGACCCAGGATATTGCGGGTGACGGGTTGGCAGAACAGGGTACCGGATCCCAAATTGGTGGAAGCGAATCATCTTCAGCCAAGAACCGGAGGTCGTGACCAGCCCTTGGTGCGACCCCTCGTTACACCTTGCTAGGAAGGCATACCATATAGGGTCAGGGACATGGGCACGTAGCCCTCCCAAGAGAAGGCCCGCGGGAGCTGAACATAAGCTTGGTCACTGGTGGGGCACGAGCCAGAGAAAGGACGGAAGGGAGCTTTGAGACATACTCCAGAAAGACCTGGGAGTTGACCGAGTCCCTTGCCTGGTGGACGCAGCACGGCTTGGGTGGTCACTGCTTCGCGAGAGTGACCTGGAGAATACAAACTGTGAGTAAAGGACATTGGATTGCAACACGTTGTCTGTGACTTCTTGCTCCTCCGGCACTATTGGTACTGGGACTATCTCCACCATCACTCCCATCATCCACGCTAACTGCCCTGAGGCTGTACTCCTCCTGTGGGGAGTCATCCCATTCTTAGCTGCACACATAACACCGGCCTCAGCGGTCTGCCTTGCAGCGGCGGTCTCCATTGACCGCAATCCACGGGTGGCGTAGTCGGACACTTGTTATTACACTAAGACTGCCACTGAATTGACCACCCTGGGCACGGACCGGGTCACCGCCACGGAGACTACAACCCCCAGCGATCCGGCTCCGGGTATTCCCTGCACAACACAGGCCCAGGGGGCGCGTCAACTTTGGCGTAGTCGTCAGGATTCAAACCAACCCGCCACCAACGGGTATTGCATGCCTGAAAAAGGCTTTTGCACTTACCGGAGAGAAGCTTCCCGCCATCAGACGCCATTTTCGGGACGCCGCTCGGGAAGAAGAGGGGCGTGGACGCCGAAAGCGCGTGAGATCCGAAGCTCCGCCCCACGCACTGACGCTGCGTAAGGTCCTGGAAGGGAGAGGGAGCGACGCTGACGTCACAGGAGCGCGACGCAAGGTCCTCAACCCCGACGATCGACTGCGGAGCCGCGGCCTACGGAGGAAGATCATCGCAAGGTAGGCCACGGTCCGCCGGGGGGGGGGGAAGACATCGGGAACGGAGAGCAAAATGGCGGACCGGCAGCAGACTAGGCTGCCCAGCATCGGCAGTGCCCCAGTCGTCACAGGCCCCGACCAGCACCAGGAGAAGACGGGTGACGCAGGAGCGGTCGCGGGAGCAGGTAAGAGGAGTCTCCCTGTCCCGGACGCTGCCAGCGTCAGCCTGCTCCCGGGCCCCCTGGTGGAGCCGCCGATCCCGGACGCTGCAGACACCGACCTGCTCCAGACCCCGCAACAAGCCCTGCAGCCGAGCCCTCCAGCCCTGGGCACCGCCACCACCAGCCCGCGCCCAGGCCCAAAGTCGCACCCTCTGACCCCGGGCGTCATCAACAGCGGCCTTCTCCAGACCCCGCCGCAAGGCCTACTGCACAAGGGTGCCAAGGAACAGTACGCCCTCCACGTTTACCGGCTCACGGAGGAGAAGCTGCAGTACCACCAGTACGAGGAAAGCCAAGAGGACCCGGACGGGTCTGAAGACTGCCCTCAGGAGGGAGCTCAAGGAGGACATAACTATTAAAAGAAAGTAGCGTGAGTAAGGAACTGTACAAAGTTACCCGTCAGGGTACAAGGACTGTTTTTCTTTTGAACTGTTAATAAGTGTGGTCCCCGTTGGGACAGCTAAAAGACTGTTACCCGTTTCCAAGATACCCCCTTTCTTACCTGGCTGAGGACTGAGAGCAGCCATCCCCTTTCCAACCGGCCGAGGACTGGGAACGGCCAACCCCTGGTAAATAGTTGCGCTTCTTAAAGCGCCCCCTACTGGTTTTTTAAAAGAACTGCAACGTCTACCTCAGGACGAATTAAATGGACTGTTGCACCTTTGAGAGAGAAAGTGAACACCTGGTCGCAGGTTGTCCAGCGGCCAGAAGTCAAGAATGCGTTTTTGAAGAATGTTTTACTTGCAAAAGTTTTATAGTGTGTTTTATGGTAAAAGAGTTTCGGAAGTAATAACCAAAAGTGTTTCATCAGAGTGTTTCCCATGAAGGGAATTGTACAAGTGTGTCTGTTTCCTGATGTAAGCAGTTAATGAAAAAGTTTTTGCATACCCTGTGAATTGTTTTTGCTCTGTTCCAGCCCGAGGACGTGCTGTGCTTTACCAGGGGGGAATGTAGCGCCCCGAGGACTTGGTCACTACAGAGGTATTGCACCTCATCCAGAGGTGTGATATCCCACTCCCGGGTAAGGATGGAGTATGGATCAAGGCTCAGTAGGCTGCATACAGCACACACACCCCATTTCCGAGGGACAGCTCAACGGTGCTCCCACTAGACAGAAGTGCAGGCACGACAGCATCTGTCCCTGGCTGGAGTGGGGAGGGGGGTGGAATACCCAGTGCTATAGGGGCAGATAGGGGTTGGGTCCGGAGCATAGGAAGGAGCCCATTGGTTGCTAGTCACCTGGGCTCATGGTCAGAGGGAGGTATATAAGGTGGGCACCATCTTAGAACAGTGTTCAGTCTGAGAGAGGAAGTGACAGAGCAGGGCCTCTGTGGAGCTCTGCTCCGGAGGCGGGCCTAGCCTGTGAGGCCCAGCCAGCACTGAAAGAGAAAGAAGAAGAAGTTCAGTCTGTGAGGAGAAGTGGAGAAGGCAGGGAGCAGGGCTGCTGCATGGGCTCTGCTCCCTGGGCAGGCCGAGCACAGAGGCCGGGGCCAGAGAGAGAGAGAGGAGAAGGAACAGTGGAAAAGAAAAGGGAACAAGACCAGAACAGAAGTAACAAGTGAAACAGAAAGGCTCAGGAACGAGAAGGAAGAGAGAACCCTAAGGACCCAGGATATTGCGGGTGACGGGTTGGCAGAACAGGGTACCGGATCCCAAATTGGTGGAAGCGAATCATCTTCAGCCAAGAACCGGAGGTCGTGACCAGCCCTTGGTGCGACCCCTCGTTACACCTTGCTAGGAAGGCATACCATATAGGGTCAGGGACATGGGCACGTAGCCCTCCCAAGAGAAGGCCCGCGGTAGCTGGACATAAGCTTGGTCACTGGTGGGGCACGAGCCAGAGAAAGGACGGAAGGGAGCTTTGAGACATACTCCAGAAAGACCTGTGAGTTGACCGAGTCCCTTGCCTGGTGGACGCAGCACGGCTTGGGTGGTCACTGCTTCGCGAGAGTGACCTGGAGAATACAAACTGTGAGTAAAGGACATTGGATTGCAACACGTTGTCTGTGACTTCTTGCTCCTCCGGCACTATTGGTACTGGGACTATCTCCACCATCACTCCCATCATCCACGCTAACTGCCCTGAGGCTGTACTCCTCCCGTGGGGAGTCATCCCATTCTTAGCTGCACACATAACACCGGCCTCAGCGGTCTGCCTTGCAGCGGTGGTCTCCATTGACCGCAATCCACGGGTGGCGTAGTCGGACACTTGTTATTACACTAAGACTGCCACTGAATTGACCACCCTGGGCACGGACCGGGTCACCTCCACGGAGACTACAACCCCCAGCGATCCGGCTCCGGGTATTCCCTGCACAACACAGGCCCAGGGGGCGCGTCACATACATTGACACTGATTTTTCACATCATGTCATTGCCACCCCCTTCAATTCCCCGTCTGTCCTGCTTCCTGTCACTAAAAGAATTCCCCTGCAAATTCAAGGAGCCACTGTACATAGCAAGCTCATGGTATCGCCCCGAGGCCAATGTAACCTTTTGGGAAATGATGTGTTGTCCCAATTACAAGCACATATTGAGTATCATCCCGATGGCACTGTCACCATGACCCCAGGTTTAAAACCAAGTACCCTTTGCAAAATTATGTCACTAGATATTGCCAGCATAGAAGAGACAAATGAGTTTCCCCCGATATTGGAGCAGGCTGTACCACATGATTTTTGGGCCTCAGACAAAACAGATGTTGGTAGGTTAAGAGTTCAACCAGTAATGGTGAAATTAAAACCAGGAGCCATCTTGCCTCAACAGAGGCAGTATCCCCTTAGCTCGGCTCAGGAGAATGCCATAGCCCAGCAGGTCCAAAAATTACTACAGAGAGGAGTCCTAGTCAAAACCCAGTCCCCTTGCAACACTCCCCTGTTCCCAGTAAAGAAAAAGAGTGTGCCAGGACAACCAGCCGCATATAGAATGGTCCATGACCTCCGGTTGGTTAACAAAGCCACAGAACTTCTAACACCAGTTGTGCCCAACCCGCATACTCTTCTGTCACAGATACCTTCTAACTCTCTTTGTTTTTCAGTGGTCGATTTGGCAAATGCATTTTTCAGTGTACCATTACATCCTGACTGCCAGTACCTGTTTGCTTTCACATTCCAGGGCAGTCAATATACATGGACAGTGTTGCCACAGGGTGCCCAGAATTCACCCACAATGTACACTGCAAGTCTGCAGGAAATACTGGAGGGATGGTCTGAACCACATATCGTTGTTTTGCAATATGTCGATGACCTGCTCATTTGTGCCCCCTCCAGGAAACAATGTCATAGTGCAACTATATCGCTTATGTTGTTTCTCTATCACGCTGGCTGCAAGGCATCGAAAGATAAGCTTCAGTTTTGTAAATCTTCAGTCACCTTTTTGGGACATTGCATTACACCAGGAGCTCGTCATTTAACAAATGCACGTAAACTAGCAGTACAGGCATTCACCGTCCCCATTAATGTTGCAGCCCTCAGAACTTTTCTTGGACTTGTTTCCTATTGCAGACAGTGGATTCATGCCGCCTCTGTTTTAATGCAGCCCCTCTATGACTGTCTTACCCCAACACCTTTTGTACTAACATCAGAGGCAATAGACTGTTTTTATTCTCTCAAGAACCGTATTTTGGCCGCTTCAGCTTTGGGTACACCTAATTATGAGCTCCCATTTACTCTGTACCTTCATGAACAAGCTGGACATGCAGCAGGAGTTTTAACTCAAACACACGGTGATAATCAGAGACCTGTTGCCTATTTTAGTGTCAGATTGGATGCGGTAGCCAGAGGTGCACCATCCTGCGTACGTGCTCTGCATGCTGTTGGACTATTACTCCATAAATCCGCAGACATTGTTCTTGACCACCCGCTCACCGTTCTAACACCTCATGATGTCTACACTATATTGAATCAAGTGCAACCCGCTCACCTCTCAGCAGCACGTCATCTCAGGTTACAATGTGCACTGTTAATGCCTCCCAATGTTTCTTTACAGAGGTGTACTACCCTGAATCCAGCAACTTTGTTACCTCTCTCGGATCTAAAGGAGGAGTCAGGTACTGTGCTTTTTAAGGAAGATCCAAGAGAGGAAGTTCCTCATGACTGTGTACAAATGATGGCACAAGAAACGGCAGGTTTACCTACTGTATTTGAACATGAATTACAAAATGCAGATTTTGAATTTTTTGTAGATGGATCCCGTCATCAGGACGATTCAGGTACCTTCCATACTGGATATGCAGTTGTCTCCCTCAATGCAGTAATCAAGGCAGAACCAATGCTCCCACACCAGTCGGCTCAAGAAGCTGAACTTAGGGCCCTAACCGAGGCCTGTAAACTAGCGGAAGATAGTATTGTTAACATTTACACAGATTCTAGGTACGCATTCGGTATATCGCATGATTTTGGTCCAATATGGAAGTCAAGAGGTTTCCTGACGGCAGCAGGACACCCCATTAAGAATGCTGATGCGGTCCAGCAGTTAATTAATTGATGCGCTACAACTACCTAAACAAGTAGCTGTCATAAAGGTAAGAGCACATACCAGACGCACCGACCAGGTAAGCAGAGGAAACGCGATGGCAGATGCAGCAGCAAAAACAGCAGCCTGTAAGCCGCAACAAGGGTCAACAGTACGTCAGTTAAGTGCCCCTAAAAACCCCTTTGTGTCGGAGGACATCTTATCCCAAATGCAGGCGCAGGCTCAAAAGGAGGAGGTTGATAAGTGGTTAAAGGAAGGTGCATGCCTGAATGAAGCAAATGGGGTATGGGGGAAAGGGACACGACGATGCCTTCCAAGGGCACTGTACCCAGCAGCTGCCCAGGTACTACATGGGCCGACACACCAATCTAAAACGGGTGTGATGAGTGTGATGCAGAAACATTGGGTGGCACCAGGATTCTCCACCTGTATTGAAAACCTGGTACAAGGGTGCATGATATGTGCTACACATAATCAGGGTAGAGTAGTTAAAACACCACCCAAACACACCCCCCGGCCCCTCTATCCATTCCAGAGACTGCAAATTGATTATATTCAGCTGCCAAAGTCAGGATCATGGGAATATGTGTTGGTCTGTATTGATTTGTTCTCAGGATGGCCAGAGGCTTTCCCGATTGCCAAAGCCACGGCTACGGCAACCGCAAAGAAACTGCTTGCGGAGGTGGTCTGCAGGTATGGGGTACCAGAGGTAATTGAGAGTGACAGAGGTACACACTTCACAGGTGAAATAATGAATGAAGTCATGTCAGCTCTAGGAATTCAACAAGCATTCCATACCCCATATCACCCACAAAGTAGTGGTACAGTGGAAAGACTGAATGGGACATTGAAATTAAAAATTCAGAAAGCCATGGCTGAGACAGGAAAACCATGGCCGGACTGTTTACCACTTGCTCTGTTTTCAGTAAGATACACGCCTAATAGAAAGACTGGACTCTCTCCATATGAGATATTGTTTGGCAACGTACCCGGCCTAGGGTGTTTCTATCCGCAAGCATTAGAAATGAACAACCATGTGCTAAGTTCCTATGTGAGGGCTTTACACAAAAAGATTAAGCAAGTACATGATAATGTCTTCAGTTCTCTTCCAGATCCAGATCAAGACTCTAGCAGCCATACGCTGCAACCTGGAGACTGGGTGGTTATAAAAAGACACGTGAGGAAAAGCCTAGATCCACGGTTTGACGGACCCTTTCAAGTTCTGCTGACCACAAGTACAGCCGTTAAGCTAGAGGGAAAAGAGACCTGGATCCACGCGTCCCATTGCAAAAAGATACTAGGAGAACCAGCGGACAAAGAATGATGACATTGTTTATACTTACCTGCATACTTGCGACCACAGGTGCATGGACTAGGTTAGGCACCATGGATGGAGACGACAATAGATTCATTAGACACCATCTTGCTCTAATCGATGGACTAAAGGAGCAAAACCAGACCATTGCTAATTGTTGGATATGTACACATGCCCCTGTGACGTCCACTAGCATACCCTTTCTCGCTGTCCCGGTCTCATGGGAAGAGATAAACTTTTGAGTGAACTGTTCAGATACTTTGGCCAATAATTCCACACAGAGATTTTCATTTCTAAATCCCGCAAATTGGTTTAAAGGTATTGGTGGGTGGTTGGCTGGTATAGTACAAGCTATTTTACAGGTTTTGCTAATGTGTCTTGCGGTTTATTTGGTTTTTAAGTTTTTTTTAATGTGTATTCAGCGTTGTACTAAAAGAAAACATAGAAATTCGTATTGATAAATGAAGGAACAAAAGGATGGAATGTTATAGCAGAAGATGGAGTCCCTCAAGTTTAAAGGCCCCATCTATGCTATATAAGTCTGACAGTTATTTTAGGTGAAAACAACAGCTATGAATGTTCCTTCTTGTATCAATAGCGTGTCCTTTTGAGAAGATAAAGTGATTTTCCCTGGCCAGATGTTTCTTCTAGTGTAGCAATAATGTGTTCTTGCAGAAAGATGAAATGACCTTGCTAACTAGATAAGTCTAATTAAATATTTTAAAGCATACAGAAACTAGCTTTTTTCGCTTGTTCAGCTAAACTGTATAATCGAACCATATATGGCAAATCCGTTTCCTGCCTTTAGGGTGTATATTAGCCCTGTGTTTTGTAATAAAGTTTTTAGAGTATGTTTAGACACAAACATCCTGTCCTGTGTCTTCATTCTCTCCGAGCTCGTAATCCAAAGGATAGAAGACCCAAAATTCAGTGACGACACCTCCATACATTAAAAAAAAAAAATCAAATACTCACCCTCACCTCACTCCTCCTCACCTGCTGCCGCTGCTCAGGTCCGGACTCCATTGCTGGCATCTTCCCGCTCTGCGCTGCCTGTGATGGCTCCTGGGAGGGTGCGGTGGAAAGACGTCACCGCGCCCTCTAACCTGAGACATCACAGGGAGCGCAAAGCAGGAAGACAGCGGAGCTGCGGAGGCATGGGGAGAGGTAAGTATCCGGCTGCCGGGGCCCTGAGCAAGTGGGGGAGAAGGGCGGGCGCTGGCACCGCTCTCCTTCGCCCATAGCCCGGCGTGGTGCCCGACCGCAAGTGGGCCCTCTCGCCTGCTCAGGGCCCTGGCACTTGCCCGGGTGCTGACGCCGGCCCTGCCTATTGTTCTGTACAGACTCCTGTACTTCTAGTACCTGAGCACCTGACATGTCTGACATTTTTACCTCAGATCAAGCTGCGTTTTACAGTATCAGCAAAAGATATGAGATTTTAGAAATTTCACTCATATGCTTGATTTTTTTTCCTGACTGAATTTGACAAATGCAGCGTTTTTAAAATCCACAGCGTGTCAATTCTCTCAGTGTTTTTGTAGCTTTTTTTTTACAAAGAAATGAAAGGGGGAAAAAATGCTGTAAAAAATGCAAGTTTTTTACAGCGTTTTGACAGCGGTTGTGGTGAATGAAACTAACTTTATTAAAAATGTACTGTAGACAAAGCTCATATGTAATCCACACCCAAAAAAAGGCTACAAAAAAGTGACAAAAATGCAGGGAACATGAGGAAAACCAGGGGTTTTGAACACAGTGTTTTTACTGCCAAGACAAGTTTTTATTGTTGCAGTAAAAAACACAGAAAAACGCTATGTATGAGGGTCACTAACATGGGCCCTTCAAAGTTAAGCTTAAATAATATTCTAGATATGACTCTATTATACCAACTGAGCTAAACTGCAAGGGTCCCCGCAGGGCCTGACTGTCCATCTGGAAGTTCCAACAAATACCAGATGGGCCGGTGTGGACACTTGTTGACAGTATCCACTTTCTGAGGATGTGGATATCATTAACCATTAACAACTGAGGTGGAGCAGAGAGCCATGGACTCCCTGCTCTGCCACTTGCTCAGAAAAGCCGTAGACTGCTTATGTCTTATGAACTCAAAGAGGTCAGCACCACATGAGGGACATCAGGCGATGCAATGACCTCACTTCAACATCTGCTGCACCTAGACTGTAGTGAGGAGGAGAATATCACCCCTCAGCGTGGGAGAGAGGGGGTGATAAGTATTAGCATATGTTTCTGGTTTCCTAGGACACAATTATTACATAAGAAGGCCCGGGGGGCATTATAAGGATACACAGGGCACCACTGTCATGAGACATTATTATTATTATTAGTCAGTATAGGGGGCATTATTATTATAACGTAGCCCAGTGAATATAAGTATTATTATAAGGAAAAAGAGGACACCATTATTGATAGCAATAAATTTAGATTTTCTTCAAGTATTTGCAATTTGAGGAGATCTGAGTTGCTGCAAATCTATTTTTTTTAATTTGTCAAACTAGGTGAAAACATTGTCTGCTCTCTGTTACTGATAGAGGAGACTAGATTACTCCACGTGCTCTCCTCACACACTGAGCAGCACTTATGTCCATAAAATGGCCGCTGGGGGAGGAGCATGTGACCAGATCAGCCTATCGTATCAGCCTCCTCCAACAGACAAGCAGCTCTCCTATGTGAGGAGTTTTAGTATTGGAGGCTGAGGACAGGTCTGGTCACTGCTCCTCCACCAGCGGCCATTGTATGGACAGAATGCTGCTCAGTGTGTGAGGAAAGCTGCACTAATAAGTGTAAATGGCCGCCCCCTTTAATATACGTGCTTAAATATTTAAGGGGTGCAGTGAAAAATTTATATGCGAGCAAGTAAGGTTCAAATTTCGGTGTTAATTTCACTTAATATCATTGTGGCAGTGTAAAAAAAATGTTAATGCTCATTGATTAGTTGACGCCGACCCATGCACCAAAGAAGATGCCACATCTGTCGCTCACTAGATTGTTTTATGTTTAGGCTGCCCTCTACTGACAACTAGAGGAATCATTTGCAGGTCAAGTATGTAAATCTGCATGGTATAGCATTAGTACATGAAATTGGCCCACTAAGGGTCTTCTCTATGCAATTATAGCCTATTGTGAACTCCCATGCCCAATATATTTGAGTGTCGCTTGTACTATTTATTTGAGAAGCCTTATGAGTATAGTATGCCCTTATCAGAATGACAATGTTTGCAATAGGCATATAGATTGTATGATATGTCATGGAACGCACTCAGCTGTAAAGTTCCAGGATTGACTGTGCATTGAAATCTAGGTGACAGCGGCGAGGCGGCTTCACTGTGTCCATGATCACATGATCCCGGTGCTGGTCACATGCTCTGACTGGGAGAATGGCGGCCAGGTGGTTCCGGCGTGTGGAACGCATACTGACTCTCCGGTCACGTGCTTCCTGTCACGTGTTTCCGGTGACCACGGATATCCGGTTGTGCTTGGAGCGCATGGGGCGTGCAAAAGAGACGGTTGCATCTAGTTTGGAATTGATTATTTGTGGTCCTCAAACAATCAACTCCATTCTAGCTGATTCACCATTGAGCCGTCTAGTTTGGAGTTGATTTTTTGAGGGCTCATTTTATCAGCTCCACTCTAGACGGCTCACTACTGAAGTGACTGGATCGGGGGGATATTTTGTGGATCTCATTCCAGCATCTCCACTCTAGCTGATTCACTGGTGAGGTGACTGGATCGGAGTGGATATTTTGAGGATCTCATTCCAGCATCTCCACTCTAGCTGATTCACTGGTGAAGTGACTGGATCGGGGGGATATTTTGTGGATCTCATTCCAGCATCTCCACTCTAGCTGATTCACTGGTGAGGTGACTGGATCGGGGGGATATTTTGTGGTCCTCATTCCAACATCTCCACTCTAGCTGATTCACTGGTGAGGTGACTGGATCGGAGTTGATCTTTTGATGATCTCTCTGCAGCTTCTCCATTCTAGACAGTTCAGTTTCTACACTGAAGTTCCTCAAAAAATCACCTCCAATGTCCAGAATGGAGCAGATTCCCGGATCCTCATAGCCTGCAATGTAGTGGAATTGGAATGTACACACATTGTAGATATATATCAGCCTTATAATTCTAATGATTTCATGTTTTTATTTTTTAAGTACTTGCTCAAACTGTTATATTTATTACGTATTTCCAAAGGGCAAAATTTTATTTTTTTCATGATTAATCAAACTTGCATTTTATTATCGCTTTTTGTAATATAAATAATCACACACAGCGCTGATCGTTCAGTTTTACGTGGGGAAAAACGTAACAAAGCGCAGCGACAGAGTCCTCATAATTTACAACATTGTATTGGAGTGGATTTTTTGAGGACCTCATTTTAGTAACTCCATTCTAGCTGATTCACCAGTGAGCCGTCTAGATAGGAGTAGATTTTTTGAGGACCTCATTTTAGTAACTCCATTCTAGCTGATTCACTAGTGAGCCGTCTAGATCGGAGTGGATTTTTTGAGGACCTCATTTTAGGAACTCCATTCTAGCTGACTCACTACTGAGCCGTCTAGATCGGAGTAGATTTTTTGAGGACCTTCCTATAGCCTTCACTCTGTACAGTTTGGTGCTGAGGTGACTGGAATCGAGTTTTCTCAAAGAGTGAGCGGAGCCTCGTGGGGAGTAACGTAACAAAGCGCAGCAACACAGTCCTCATAATTTACAACATTGTATTGGTGTGGATTTTTTGAGGACCTCATTTGAGCAACTCCATTCTAGCTGATTCACTAGTGAGCCGTCTAGATCGGAGTGGGTATGTTGAGGATCTCCCCGTAGCCTCCAAACTGTACAGGTGCTGAGGTGACTGGAATTGAGTTTTTCAAAGAGAAGGTGTAGCCTCGCGGGGAAAAACATAGCAGAGTGCAGCCGACAGTCCTCATAATTTACAACATTGTATTGGAGTGGATTTTTTGAGGACCTCATTTGAGCAACTCCATTCTAGCTGATTCACTAGTGAGCCGTCTAGATCGGAGTGGGTATGTTGAGGATCTCCCTGTAGCCTCCAAACTGTACAGTTGCTGAAGTGACTGTGACTCGCCCCCTGGGCCGTGGGGCACTCGGATCCGGGCAATAGGGAACGATGGGGGTAGTAGTGGCAACCCGGTTCCGTGGCTCAGGGTGGTCAGGCCAGTGGTAGTCTGTTATGTGCTATTGATTATGTCCGACTACGCCACCCGTGGATTTGCGGTCATTAGGAACCGCCGCTGCAGGGCAGACCGCTGGGGCTGATGATATATGCAGCTGGGATGGTGTGACTCCCCACGGGAAGAGTGCGGCCCCAGGGCAGTGTGGTGGATGGTGGGAGTGATGGTAGTGAGAGTCCCGGTGCCGATAGTGCTGGAGGAGCAAGGAGCACACAGACAACAAGTTGCAGTCCAGGGTCTTTACTAAAACAGGTAAACTCACCCATAAACAGTTCCGGCTAGGAGGGGACCTGGATGTCTGAGAGCAACGGGGAAATTGGCCCTGGTCAGGGTGAGGGTGTAGGCCTACCGTGCTTTCTGCGCTCCTTCTGGCTATCTCCTCGTTATAGGGTAACAGCCCACGTTTCCGAGCTTTCCGTGTATTCTCGCCTGTATGGCCAGCGACGTGGGTTCCTTTCTGCTCCCAGCCTTGTACGGCTTTACTGGTCCCTTCGGTTGTGGCAGGGCCTCCAGGCTTCTTAGGCCAAGGAATATACAGTCCCTTGCGAACTGGTTATCTGCTGGAGAATGTGGAATCCTCCCAGCCTCAGACACCAAAGTCTGGTAAAGTAAGTCTTTTATCTGCCAAGACAGGCTCTCTTCGCCTCTTGTCTCTGGCTTGTGGCTCTCCTCCTGCCACACTTCCTCTTAGGTGCAGTGCAACTGTCTGTCCCTGCTCTGCTCTGGGACAAGTCTCAGTGCTGAGACAGGCCATCAAGTTCTCTCTAACCCTGCCCCCAGTACCAGCTTTTATAGGGGCAGCCTGCTCCCCCTACTGGCCTGAGACAGGAGGCATTGCATGCTAATGTTCCCCTGACCAGAGAACCTCCCCCTCGCTTTCAGACACAGCTTTAATTACACTTGTGGCATCCAGGCCAGGGTGACACATTCCCCCCTAGTAAAATTTAGTACTCCGGGACTAAACAGTAAACAAAGACAATATGCATAACTATAAAACATTATCAGGAAAGTGACGCACAGATTGAGTTCTTAAGGTCACAGTGTGGTCTTTGACCGGGTGTCCACATCACCAATACAACGGGGAGCCTTAACCAGGTGGGGGTCTGTCCTACCCCAAGTCCTTTACAGTCTTAGTTCATTCCTGGGTTAGGCTCCGAACGCAGTCCATACAAGGTCCTGGTTATAAAAAGTCCATAACCTGTGAGTCCTTACGGTAGCTGCAAGAAACTGAAACACAGAATTACCAGACATGCATGTAACTTGGCAAACAATTCAACATTTGGCAACAGGGTTATTTACAATCTTAGCGCGCTCTATATTTTCCAGCGAGCGGTATCTGCCCCTTTGTGCTCCTGGTTGACCTCCTTAGCCCACTGTCTGGTGGTGGACCAACCTGGCTTTCCCCACTAGCGTTAGGGGTACAGCTACCAGCTGGGTGTACAGGTAGGGCAGGCAGCTGTCTGCGGGTCCTTTGGCTTACCGCAGGCATGGCAGGCTCACTGTCAGCAGAGGGTTGACTCTCCTGGGCTGCTGGTACAGGCTCTTCTGCCTCTGGAACCGCTTGCTCCTCTTCACCTTCCGGCTCTGGTGTTGGTTGTTGCTGTGCCGGTTGCAGGAAATGCAGGACAGGTACCACTATGGCATCATTTATGCGAGTCCAGGACTGAGGGAACTCTCCGAGAACGGTGCTGATCATTTCTTCCTTGACCTCTGCGGGTTCAAGGTCACTCTGATCCTCTTCTGCACTACGGAGTTGCTCGGGGCACCTTTTGAGGTGGTCTCTGGAGACGACACTAGTGGTTTCTCCTCCGTCCTTGGTGATTACGCACACCTTTGGGTTGTCGTGGTCAGACTGCAGTACGGTGTAGGGTTCCCTTTCCCACTGGTCGTCCAACTTATGTAGCCTTCTCTTCCGCTTCAGGACTTGCTCACCAGGTTCTAGGGGACCAGCAGGGGCGTGTTGGTTGAAGAGTTTTTCTTGCCTCTCTCTCACCTGGGCCAGGCTCTTCTCCACACTCTCCTGTACCTTCTTGTACTGCAGTTGCCTTTCCGTATCCCAGTCCGCATCCGGGGAGGTGTCCTCAGGTATTAGGACTCCCATCTCCAGGTCTACGGGCAGCTTACCTGGTCTAGCTCGCATCAGGTAAGCCGGGGTGCAGTTTGTAGCATTCACCGGGATATTGTTGTATAGGTCTATCAGGTCCGGCAGTTTTTCTGGCCACAGGCTGCGTTCCTCCAGGGGCAAGGTCTTCAGGAGATCAATGACTATATTGTTCATCTTCTCACACATCCCGTTGGTTTGGAGGTGGTAAGGCGTTGTACGAATCTTCTTACAGCCATAGAGGTTGCAGAACTCCTGGAAGATTTCAGCCTCGAACGCAGGACCCTGGTCTGTCAGGACCTGTTCCGGATACCCGTGTGGACGGCAGAAATATTGCTGGAAGGCTCTGGCCGCTGTTTGGGCTGTCAAGTCTTTTACCGGGACCACCACGAGAAAATGGGAATAGTGGTCCACGATTGTCAGGGCGTAGATGTACCCTGACCGGCTTGGAGCCAACTTGACATGGTCTAGAGCTACCAGCTCAAGAGGCTGCGTGGTGACGATGGGCCTCAAGGGTGTCTTCTGGCTGGTGCGGTCCTTCCTCCTTAGGTGACAAGGGCCACAGTCTCTGCACCATTTTTCTACAGCACCTCTCATGCCGACCCAAAAGAATCTTCCTCTTAGCAGGAACTCCAGTTTCTTCCAACCGAAGAGCCCCGCTCTGTCATGGTAAGCCCCCAGGACCATAGCTGCATCTCGCCTTGGGACCACGACTAGCCAGGTCAGCTCGTGCGTCCGGTGGTTGACAATCCTTCTGCACAACTTGCCTTCGTAGAGGAACAGCTTGCTCTTCTCTTTCCATAGCTGCTTGGCTTCCTCTGGAGCATCTGGATCTAAGCGGGCGTCTTTCCGGGTCAGCAGATCTTTCACCAGGCGGATTGCAGGGTCACTATCTTGGGTCTCGGCCCAGCTGTGGTGAGGTAGGGGATTGATCATCACGGTTGTTAGATCCTCCTCCTTCACGCGGTGAGAGTATTGAGCGGCTCCATACCGGTGAAACGCGGGGAGTTCTACCTCCTCCAGCTCTTCTGGGTCTTCGTCACCTTCAGGTAAGTGAGGCATCCTTGATAGGGCGTCCGCGTTGGCATTGATTTTGCCTGCCCGGTACTTGATCACGAAGTCATAGTTGGAGAGACGGGCCATCCACCGCTGTTCTAGGGCACCCAGTCTTGCATTGTCCAGGTGTGTCAACGGGTTGTTGTCCGTGTACACGGTGAACTTTGCGGAGGCCAGGTAATGCTTGAAGCGTTCCGTCACGGCCCACACCACCACCAAGAATTCTATCTTGAAGGAGCTGTAATTCTCCGGGTTCCTCTCGGTGGGCCTCAGCTTCCGGCTGGCGTACGCGTTCACCCTTTCTCTGCCCTGTTGGTTTTGGGACAGTACGGCTCCCAGTCCCACATTACTGGCATCTGTGTGGAGAATGAAAGGCTGGCCGTAATCAGGGTAGGCCAGGATCTCATCCCCCGTGAGGGCCATCTTTAGCTGGCGGAAGGACTCCTCTTCCGGTTTATCCCGCTTGAAGGGTGGCTTTTGACTTCTGGACTTAGACTGTCCGATCAGGAGGTCCTGCATAGGAGCTGCCATCTTAGTGAACCCGGGGATGAACCTTCGGTAGTAGCCTACCAACCCGAGAAACTGTCTCACCTCTTTGATGTTCGAGAGGCTTGGCCAGCTCTTGATTGCCGTGACCTTGTCAGGGTCGGGGGCCACTCCTTCCGCGCTTACCACGTGCCCTAGATACTGGACCTTCGGTTTCAGCAGGTGACACTTCGATGGTTTCACCTTCAGGCCATAGCCTGCCAGGGCTTCGAACACCTCGGCCAGGTGTTTTAGGTGGTCCTCGTAGGTCTTCGAATAGACGATCACGTCGTCCAGGTAAAGGAGAACCGTCTCGAAGTTTCGGTGCCCTAGACAGCATTCCATCAGCCGCTGGAAGGTCCCTGGTGCATTGCAGAGCCCGAAAGGCATGCAGTTGAATTCGCTCAGTCCCATCGGGGTGGTGAAGGCGGTCTTCTCTTTGTCAGCCTCTGCCACAGGAACCTGCCAGTACCCGCTAGTAAGGTCCAAAGTAGAAAAGAAGTTAGCTGATTTTAGTGCGGCTAAAGACTCCTCTATTCTAGGCAGCGGATATGCGTCTTTGTGGGTGATACGGTTGATTTGTCTATAGTCCACGCACATTCTCATGGTGCCGTCTTTCTTTTTCACCAGAACCAAGGGGGCTGCCCAGGGGCTACAGCTATCTCGAATGACCCCAGCTTCTTTCATTTCTCTTAGCATGCCCTTTGCGTTCTGATAATGTGCAGGGGGTACAGGTCTGTGTCTCTCTTTTATTGGTGGGTGGCTCCCTGTGGGGATGTGGTGTTCTATCCCTTTTACTCTGCCGAAGTCTAGCGGGTGCTTACTAAAGACTCTCTCGTACTCCTGTACCACCCGGTAGACTCCTTGTTCTTGGTGCAGGGGAGTGGAGTTAGCACCCACGTGGAGTTTCTGGCACCAGTCCTCCTTTTGTTTCTGGGAGCCATTACCCTCCGCCTGAGGAGATGGAGGCAAGGGTTCCACGGCCCTGATAGCTTTGTGTTCGACCACAAACAGCTTGGCGAGTGTAGCGTACCTGGGTAAGTGTACCTCCCTCTCCCCAATGTTGAGAATGCGGATGGGCACCCTCCCATGACAGACATCAACCACCCCCCGGGCTGTCAAAATGGTGGGCCTGCTGTCTGAGTACACGGGTTCTACCATGGCTTGGTAGTCTCTACCTCTCAACCCGATTGCAGTCCGACACCAGATCATCATTTCACTTTTGGGAGGCATGGAAATGGGGAATGGGTCACTCAGTCTTACGCTACCGATCTCACCACCAGACAGTTCTACCTGCTGCCGTCTCATCAGGGCTTTTATCTCCTTGTTGAGGACTCTCTGTTGGCTGGAACTAGCATTCACCGCCACCAGTTGTAATATTACAATTACCTCTGAAAGACAATTTTCAATCACGTTAGTACCCACAGTTATTTTAGGGTGACTTTCACGACGGTCAATGTCCACAATAATCACTCCCTGTGTCGGTAGTTCAACTTTACCAATTTTAATGGTCATCTCCTTGAACCCCATCTGCGGCACGGGTAAGCCATTACTGGCGATGATGCTCAAGTTACTGTCTGGATACCGTGTGATATCAGCATCAGTCCAATGCTGCTTAAAAAGTACATAAGGGATAGTGGTTACTTGTGACCCAGTATCCAGCAAGGCGCTCATGGGGATACCGTCCAGCACCACGGGTAAAACCGGGCGCCCCCCAACGTCCTTATTACGCCAATTGTAAGGGCCTGGTGATCTTATGCCTGGGGGTTGGCCCTCTGCCCCAGGTTGGACCCGTTTAAATTACAGTACCTGGAAATGTGTCCGGGCTGGTTGCATCGACGGCAAATGGGCTGTCCACCCTCTGCGTAGCGGTCTGTGGGCCTCCCTCGGAACGACGGGATCCTCCTCTGTCGACGCCACGGGACATCCTCCGGACTTGAAGCCAGCTCGATGGGTCTTGACGGGTCCACTTGCAACGCCTGGACGGTCCTGGTCAACGCCGCGACGCTCCTGGTCAGCTCCTGGACTTGGTGGTGCAGGTCTTTCGACGGGGCTTGGTTCAGGGCCTGTGCATCAGCCCCCATGGGATCCATAGAGGAGGGCGCCGCCTCCTGGTGGTTGGTGAGAGCAGGGCGCCGGGGGTTTATAGCGCCACTGGTTGCAGATTCACGGAGCACCCTTATGGCCCTGTCCTTAAATTGGGCAAAGGTCAGGTCGGGGTTCTGAAAGAACATGAGGCGCAGTTGGGCCCTGTGGGCGCTAGACAGCAGACCTTCTATGAATTGTTCTGTTAGCAGCTTATCCGTTTCCTGCACACTGCCAGGGTCAGTTTGTTGAATAGCCCTCAGGGCTTCCTGCAGATTTAGGGCATAGTCTCTGATGCTGTCCTGTGCCCGCTGCTTACACCCATAGAACCTCATTTTAATTTCAGCGGAGGTACGTGTGTCAAAGGTACCCCGCAGCCGGGCCAGAATACCCTTCACAGTTCTTTTCTCCTTAGTGGGCCATGATTTTACCTCCCTCTGGGCTTCGCCAGTTAACTGCCCTGTTAATATGCTGACCTTCTGTTCCTCTGTCAGGGGGTAAACTTGGAACAAACTGTATAGCCTTTCCTTGAAGTCAGTTAGGGCATGGGGCTCCCCTGAGTATTTGGGCAGCCAGGCCGCTCCAGGGATGTAGGGCAGGGAAAAGGGCATCACCGCTGCTGCAGCTGCGTTGGTGGTAGTGGGCGCCTCTGTATACGACATCTTTCTCCCCCCCTAGTTAAGCGTGGCCTACCTTCCGACGAACCTCTTCTGTAGGCCGCGGCTCCACTGCTGCTGCTATGGACGAGTACCTGGCGTCGCGCTCCGATGACGTCAGCGTCGCTCTCTCTCCCTTCCAGGACCTTGCGCAGCGTCGGTGCGTGGGGCGGAGCTTCGGATCTCACGCGGTTTTGACGTCCACGCCCCTCTTCTTCCCGCGCGGCGTCCTGAAGATGGCGTCTGATGGCGGGAAGCAGCTGCGGATGGCGGGAAGACGGCAGAAAACGGCGAGAAACGGTCCAAGATGGCGTCTGATGGCGGGAATCGGCTCCGGATGGCGGGAAACTTCGCCACAGGTAAGTTACAAAAGTCTTTTTCAGGCACACAGTACCCGGTGGTTGCGGGCACGAAATCCTGCCGACTACGCCAAAGCTGACTCGCCCCCTGTAGCCTCGCGGGGAAAAACATAGCAGAGTGCAGCCGACAGTCCTCATAATTTACAACATTGTATTGGAGTGGATTTTTTGAGGACCTCATTTGAGCAACTCCATTCTAGCTGATTCACTAGTGAGCCGTCTAGATCGGAGTGGGTATGTTGAGGATCTCCCTGTAGCCTCCAAACTGTACAGGTGCTGAAGTGACTGTGACTCGCCCCCTGGGCCGTGGGGCACTCAGATCCGGGCAATAGGGAACGATGGGGGTAGTAGTGGCAACCCGGTTCCGTGGCTCAGGGTGGTCAGGCCAGTGGTAGTCCGTTATGTGCTATTGATTATGTCCGACTACGCCACCCGTGGATTTGCGGTCATTAGGAACCGCCGCTGCAGGGCAGACCGCTGGGGCTGATGATATATGCAGCTGGGATGGTGTGACTCCCCACGGGAAGAGTGCGGCCCCAGGGCAGTGTGGTGGATGGTGGGAGTGATGGTAGTGAGAGTCCCGGTGCCGATAGTGCTGGAGGAGCAAGGAGCACACAGACAACAAGTTGCAGTCCAGGGTCTTTACTAAAACAGGTAAACTCACCCATAAACAGTCCCGGCTAGGAGGGGACCTGGATGTCTGAGAGCAACGGGGAAATTAGCCCTGGTCAGGGTGAGGGTGTAGGCCTACCGTGCTTCTGCGCTCCTTCTGGCTATCTCCTCGTTATAGGGTAACAGCCCACGTTTCCGAGCTTTCCGTGTATTCTCGCCTGTATGGCCTGCGACGTGGGTTCCTTTCTGCTCCCAGCCTTGTACGGCTTTACTGGTCCCTTCGGTTGTGGCAGGGCCTCCAGGCTTCTTAGGCCAAGGAATATACAGTCCCTTGCGAACTGGTTATCTGCTGGAGAATGTGGAATCCTCCCAGCCTCAGACACCAAAGTCTGGTAAAGTAAGTCTTTTATCTGCCAAGACAGGCTCTCTTCGCCTCTTGTCTCTGGCTTGTGGCTCTCCTCCTGCCACACTTCCTCTTAGGTGCAGTGCAACTGTCTGTCCCTGCTCTGCTCTGGGACAAGTCTCAGTGCTGAGACAGGCCATCAAGTTCTCTCAAACCCTGCCCCCAGTACCAGCTTTTATAGGGGCAGCCTGCTCCCCCTACTGGCCTGAGACAGGAGGCATTGCATGCTAATGTTCCCCTGACCAGAGAACCTCCCCCTTGCTCTCAGACACAGCTTTAATTACACTTGTGGCATCCAGGCCAGGGTGACACAACTGGAATTGAGTTTTTCAAAGAGTGAGCGGAGCTTCGCAGGGAGAAACATAACAGAGCGCAGCAACACAGTCCTCATAATTTACAACATTGTATTGGAGTGGATTTTTTGAGGACCTCATTTGAGCAACTCCATTCTAGCTGTTTCACTAGTGAGCCGTGTAGATCGGAGTGGATTTTTTGTGGACCTCATTTTAGTAACTCCATTCTAGCTGATTCACTAGTGAGCCGTCTAGATCGGAGTGGATTTTTTGAGGACCTCATTTTAGTAACTCCATTCTAGCTGATTCACTAGTGAACCATCTAGATCGGAGTGGGTATTTTGAGGATCTCCCTGTAGCCTCCAAACTGTACTGTTTGGTGCTGAGGTGACTGGAATCGAGTTTTTCAAAGAGTGAGCGGAGCTTCGCAGGGAGAAACATAACAGAGCGCAGCAACAGAGTCCTCATAATTTACAACATTGTATTGGAGTGGATTTGTTGAGGACCTCATTTGAGCAACTCCATTCTAGCTGATTCACTAGTGAGCCGTATAGATCGGAGTGGATTTCTTGAGGATCTCACTGTAGCCTCCAAACTGTACTGTTTGGTGCTGAGGTGACTGGAATCGAGTTTTTCAAAGAGTGAGCGGAGCTTCGCAGGGAGAAACATAACAGAGCGCAGCAACAGAGTCCTCATAATTTACAACATTGTATTGGAGTGGATTTGTTGAGGACCTCATTTGAGCAACTCCATTCTAGCTGATTCACTAGTGAGCCGTATAGATCGGAGTGGATTTTTTGAGGACCTCATTTGAGCAACTCCATTGTAGCTGATTCACTAGTGAGCCGTATAGATTGGAGTGGATTTTTTGAGGACCTCATTTGAACAACTCCATTCTATCTGATTCACTAGTGAGCCGTCTAGATCGGTGTGGATTTTTAGATGATCTCCCTGTAGCCTCTATTCTGTACAGTTCATTGGTGACCTGAGTAGAATGGAGTTGCTGGAGCGATGTCCTCATAGGATCAAATCCAATCTAGACGGCTCATGACTGAAACCTCCAGAATGGAGTTAATTCCAGGAGCTCCTCATAGATTCCAATCTCATGGCATAGGAATTATAAATGTATGTATGTATTGTCACTTTTTGTGACATACATAATTACAAACAGCACTGATTGTTCAGTTTTGCCCAAATTTGACTTTTACTGTATTTCCACCAGTCCCAGCCACAGCAGCGACATTTCTGAAGAGTGGGCGGAGCTAGACAACATTTATGTGATCATTTCTGCCACATTTGTGATATAAATTATGATAATGTCCAGCCGCTCTTCATAATGCTGGTGCTGACCAGGACTGGTGGACAAACAAGAAAAGTAAAATTTTATCAAACATGAACAATCAGAGCTTTGTGTAAGTTTTTAAACTATGAAAAGTGATAATATAAAAAACAAACAAATTTTTTAATTTAACAAAAAAAAAGCTTTCTACCTCTCACATTTTATTAAATACTGGCATGCAAAATTTGTTTCTTCATGAATTGTGGTTGTAATCTTGTATAATTGACGCGCCCCCTGGGCCAGTGCTGTTTGTGGATACCCGGAGCCGGATCAGATGGGGGTTGTAGTCTCCGAGTGGCGGTGACCCGGTCCGTGCCCAGGGTGTCAAACTCAGTGTGTGGCAGTCCTTGCAGATGTTGTTGGATGTTCTTTGTGTCGACTACGCCACCCGTTGATTTGCGGTCACTACGGCCGCCGCTGCAGAAGGGTCTGCTGAGGCTGGTGGTATGTGTGCAGCTGTGGTAGTATAACCCCCAACGGGAGGGGTATAGCCTCAGGGGGTCAGATGTAGAGGATGGTGGTTGTGGAGGTGCAGTGTGGATGGTAAGAAGACTCAGAGTCGGGCTGTGCAGTTCAGGGTTTTTACTTACTGCTGTTCTTTTGGTCACTCTGGCCATGAGTGACCACCCGAGCCGTGCTGCGTCCACCAGGTCCTGGACTCGGCCAACTCCCAAGCAATTCTGGAGCGTGATCCTGAGCTCCCTTTCTGACTTTCCTTTCTACGGCCGTTCCCACCAGGGATCCACTTATGTCCGGCTCCCTCGGGTCTCTTGTTGGTTAAACCTTTTCTCTGGGTTCCCTGACCCTATACTCGGTGTGCCTTCTCAGTGGATTTAGTGAGGGTCGTGGCAGATCCTGCCCATGACCTCCGGTTCCTGGCTAAGGTGTGCTTTGCCTCTGCCAGCTTGGGATCCGGTACCCGAGTTGCCAACCCTTCACCCTTCTGGTCTGATTTTAGGTTCTTGGGGTTCCTTCTTCTTTCCCCTCTGGGTCCTTCTTTTCTCCTCTCTCTCTCTCTTGGCCTTGGAGCTGGCTGAGCTTCTCTGCTCTTCTCCTCTGCTCTACACAAGACTGACTGTCTCACTGTCTGACCCTGTTCTAAGATGGTTCCCACCTTATATACTCCCTCTATGTGTGAGCTCAGGTGACCAGCACCCAATGAGCTCCTATCTTTACCCAGACTGCTCCCCCTATCTGCCCCTACACTACTGGGATGTTCCACCCCCCTCCCACTCCAGCCAGGGACAGACACTGTCGTACCTGCACATATATCTAGTGGGAGTACCATCGATCTGTCCCCCGGAAATGGGATGTATGTAGTGCATGCAGCCTACTGAGCTCAGTTCCACACTCCATCCTTACCCAGGAGTGGAATACCACACCTCTGGCTTGAGGTGTAATACCCCTGTAGCAGCCGAGTCCTCAGGGTGCTACATTCCCCCCTGGTAAATCACAGCACGTCCTCGGGCTGTAAGAGAATAAAACATCCAAAAACATACAATTTTTTTTTTTTTTTTTCATAACACATCAACATATAAAACATCATATATCATAAAACTTTTTTCTTGTTCCTCTGGCCACGGTGCGACTTGTGACCGGGTAAAGTGCACAGTCTCTTCTTGAAAAACTCAGCTTTCCTATAAAACCAGTAGGGGGCGCCTTAGAAAGCGCAACTATATACAATGGAGGTGTGGCCGCTCTCAGTCCTCGGTCAGTGGGAATAGGGACACACGGGTTAAAGTTCACACTTGTCCCAACGGGGAACATATTTAAAGCAGCAACAGTTCTGGTACCCCGACGGGTAACTATATACAGTCTCTCTTTACCGTACTTTAATGACGGCTTCCTCCTGCTCCTTCTTGCTGGTAAGCTTCAGACCCGTCCGGGTCCTCTTGCTCCTCCTCACACCGCAGCTCCTCCTCCGTCAGCCGGTGTACATGGAGAGCGTAGGGTCCTTTGGCACACTTGTGCCGGGTAAAGGTGACCTCATCCCCTACATATAGGTCACGACCTCTGTGTCCCTCCGGCAGATGGCTTTCTACGTCTCTGCGGGTGACAAAGACGTCGCCGGGGGTATGATGGTCTCTTATGAAGCCCCAACCGTGCTGCAATTGAAATTTAATCACAGTCCCGGAGGTACGGGGACCATGAGCTGCACGGGGGTCTCTCCTGTTCCGGCTCTTCTGCTCCGCGCTCCGTATCTGCATCTGCTGCTCACGGACCCGCCTCTCTCTCCGTTCTCGCTCGAAGACTGCCAACTGCTGGCGGCAGCACTCCACACGCTCCGCTGCGGCTGCCCGTGTTTCTTGGGTGAACCCCATGAGGTCTTCTCCGGTGGGGTCCCACTCGAACTGTGCTTCTGACGCGCCCCCTGAGCCATATTCTTTAGGGGAATACCCGGAGCCGGATCAGATGGGGGTTGTAGTCTCCGAGCGGCTGTGACCCGGTCCGTGCCCAGGGTGTCAAGCTCAGTGTGTGGCAGTCCTATGATGTTACTGGATGTTCTTTATGTCGACTACGCCACCCGTTGAATTGCGGTCACTACGGCCGCCGCTGCAGCAGGGTCCACTGAGGCTGATGGTGTTTGTGCAGCTTCGGTAGTATAACCCCCAACGGGAGGGTATGGCCTCAGGGGGTCAGGTGCAGAGGATGGTGGTTGTGGAGGTGCAGTGAGGATGGTAATGAGAGTCAGAGTCGGGTTCTGCAGTTCAGGGTTTTTACTTACTGCTGTTCTTGTACTGGTCACTCCGGCCTTGAGTGACCACCCGAGCCGTGCTGCGTCCACCAGGTCCTGGACTCGGCCAACCCCCAAGTAGTTCTGGAGCGTGGTTCTGAGCTCCCTTTCTGTCCTGTCCTCGTCTCTGGCCTTCCCCACCAGGGATCCACCTAAGTCCGGCTCCCTCGGGCCTCTTGTTGGTAAACCCTTGTCTCTGGGTTCCCTGACCCTATGCGTGGTCTGCCTTCCGGGTGGATATAGTGGGTGGCCGTGGCAGATTCTGCCCACGGCCTCCGGTCTCTGGCTGAGGATAAGTGCCCTCCACCAGTTTGGGATCCGGTACCCTTGTGCCAACTCTTCACCCTTTGATTTAATTTGGGCTCTTAGAGTTCCTTCTTTCTTCCCCTCTGGGTCTTTCTTTCTCCTCTCTCTCTCTGGGCCTGGGGCTGCTCTGCTCCTCTGCTTTCCTCCACTGCTCTGCAAAGTCTTCACTAAAACAGACTGACTGGCTGACTGACTGACTGACGTCTGACCCTGTTCTAAGATGGTTCCCACCTTATATACTCCCTCTATGTGTGAGCTCAGGTGACCAGCACCCAATGAGCTCCTAGCACTACCCAGACTGCTCCCCCTATCTGCCCCTACACTACTGGGATGTTCCACCCCCCTCCCACTCCAGCCAGGGACAGACACGGTTGTGCCTGCACATTTTCCTAGTGGGAGTACCATAGGTCTGTCCCTCGGAAATGGGATGTATGTAGTGCATGTAGCTATCTGAGCTCAGTTCCACACTCCATCCTTACCCGGGAGTGGAATATCACACCTCTGGCTGAGGTGCAATACTCCTGTAGCAGCCGAATCCTCAGGGTGCTACATTCCCCCCTGGTAAACCACAGCACGTCCTCGGGCTGTAAGGAAACAAAACACCAAAACATACAATTTTTTTTTTTTCATAAACATCAACATAATAAAACATATAAAACGTCATATATTAGCAGCATTAAAATTTTTTCATATTAAACTTTTCATAAACAACATTCTGGCAAACTCTTCTTGCTTCTGGTTCCTCCGGTCACGGTGCAACTTGTGACCGGGAAAAGTGCAATTGTCTCTTGAAGAATAAATACGGCTTTCCTATAAAACCAGTAGGGGGCGCTTTAGGAAGCGCAACTATATACAAGGGAAAGTGGCCGCTCTCAGTCCTCGGCCAGGTAATGGATAGGGGACACACGGGTAACAGTTCAATTCGCTGGTCCCAACGGGGACTATAATAGCAGCAACAGTTTTTGGTACCCCGACGGGTAACTATTTTACAGTCTCACAATACCGTACTTCAATTACGGCTTCCTCCTGCTCTTTCTTGTTGGTTGATTCGTTTCAGGTTCAGACCCGTCCGGGTCCTCTTGCTCCTCCTCACACCGCAGCTCCTCCTCCGTCAGGCGATGCACATGGAGGGCGTAGGGTCCTTTGGCACACTTGTGCCGGGTGAAGGTGACCTCGTCCCCTATATACAGGTCACGACCTCTGTGTCCCTCCGGTAGGTGGGACTCAACGTCTCTTCTGGTCACGAAGACGTCGCCGGGGGTGTGGTGATCCCTGATGAAACCCCACCCATGCTGCAGGTTGAACTTTATCACAGTCCCGATGGTACGGGGACCATGCGCTGCACGGGGGTCTCTCCTGGTCCGGCTCTTCTGCTCCGCGCTCCTTATTTGGGCTTGCTGTTCCCGGACCCGCCTCTCTCTCCGCTCCCTCTCGAAGACCTCGAGCTGCTGGCGGCAGCACTCTGCACGCTCCGCTGCGGCTGCCCGAGTCTCCTGAGTGAACCCCATGAGATCTTCTCCGGTGGGGTCCCACTCAAACTGGGTCTCTTCCAGCGGGGGCGAGATCCTCTTTACGGGCTTTGGAGCCGGGATCAGGGGTTCGCACATGGCCCTTGCTTTTTGCAGCTCCAGCTGGATGTATTCTTCTGGCCAGACAAAGGGCTGCCCATCCGGGCACGTATGCTGGGCGAACAGGTCTTCACCCAGGTGCGGCACTCTTGATGTTGAGGGCGCGTTGATGGTAGCGGCGCCCGGGTTGCCCAGGCCTTGCGACCAGGCTTGGGGCACCTTGAAAGTAAAGGGCACCGTAAGGACGGCGGCGCCCTGGGTTACTCGGCCCTGCGACCAGGCCGGGGGCTCCGCGGAGGTAGGGGGCGCTGTTGGTATTGCGGCGCCCGGGGGTACTAGGCCTTGCGACCAGGCCGATGGTGTTTCCTGTTTGGCCGCGCTCGGGGTCGAGGCGCGTGACGTCACAGGGGTCGCGGCTTCCGGTTGAGGCCTAGTCTGCGGCGGTGACGTTGCAGCGACGGGCACGGCAGGGGGTACTTCGGGCTCTGCGACGGGGAGCTGGGGCAGGTACGCGGTTTCCCGGTTTGAGGTAAAGACGTCCCCTTTACCTGCCTCCATTCGTTCGGCTCCCTTCTCGGCGCCGTCTCCGGCCTTGAGTCCTCCTGCGCCATCCTCAGAGGCGGTCTGTCTCCTCTTCTCGGGTGGCGTGCTCCGCTGACGGGTTTCAGTCTGCTGGGCCATCTCTCGGCTCCACTCCGCCAACGCCTCCCGTTGCACCTGGGCCATCCTCCGTGCGAGGCCCTCCAGCGCAGTCTGTGCACACTCCCGATCTCGGGGGAGCTGTGCTAGGATCTCCACTAAGCCTAGTGGACTTGTTGCTTCCAGCAGGCTCCTGACCACTGGGTCGGTGCTGCCCGCCTCGCCTTCCATCTCCGGGTAAGCTTTCTCTGGACTCTGCTCCAGGCTTCTTGTCTCCGGGTGCGCTCTCTCCAGACTGCTCCAGGCGGCACCCATCTTCGTTCCTTTGTTCTGTCTCCTCCCACTTCGAGGGCGGTCCCGGGGCAACTTGGTGATTGTCAGCTCCAGGGGCAGTTCCTTCACGCTGATGGACACTTCCAGCATCACAGTCTCTGTTGGTGGGGGCGGTTTCCGCTTTTGGCGCCATTCTTCGACCTGGCCCACGATGGGAGGCGGCCTCTTGCCATCCTCTGGCACGCCCATAATGGCGTCCGCTCTTCCAAGGCGGGAAATCTTTGGAAATGGCGGGAATCGTCTCCCAGTGGCGGGAAACTCTGCAGATGGCGGGAAAAAGCTGCAAATGGCGGACAACCGGCGGGAATCGACTTGTGATGGGGTCCGATGGCGGGGACCCTCCGGAACCGGCGGGAGACTTCTTTTTGAGGTAACGGTGAACTTTTCTTCAGGCACGCAGTACCCGGTTGTTGCGGGCACGTTATCCTGCCGACTACGCCAAAGTTGACGCGCCCCCTGAGCCATATTCTTTAGGGGAATACCCGGAGCCGGATCAGATGGGGGTTGTAGTCTCCGAGCGGCTGTGACCCGGTCCGTGCCCAGGGTGTCAAGCTCAGTGTGTGGCAGTCCTATGATGTTACTGGATGTTCTTTATGTCGACTACGCCACCCATTGAATTGCGGTCACTACGGCCGCCGCTGCAGCAGGGTCCGCTGAGGCTGATGGTGTTTGTGCAGCTTCGGTAGTATAACCCCCAACGGGAGGGGTATGGCCTCAGGGGGTCAGGTGCAGAGGATGGTGGTTGTGGAGGTGCAGTGAGGATGGTAATGAGAGTCAGAGTCGGGTTCTGCAGTTCAGGGTTTTTACTTACTGCTGTTCTTGTACTGGTCACTCCGGCCTTGAGTGACCACCCGAGCCGTGCTGCGTCCACCAGGTCCTGGACTCGGCCAACCCCCAAGTAGTTCTGGAGCGTGGTTCTGAGCTCCCTTTCTGTCCTGTCCTCGTCTCTGGCCTTCCCCACCAGGGATCCACCTAAGTCCGGCTCCCTCGGGCCTCTTGTTGGTAAACCCTTGTCTCTGGGTTCCCTGACCCTATGCGTGGTCTGCCTTCCGGGTGGATATAGTGGGTGGCCGTGGCAGATTCTGCCCACGGCCTCCGGTCTCTGGCTGAGGATAAGTGCCCTCCACCAGTTTGGGATCCGGTACCCTTGTGCCAACTCTTCACCCTTTGATTTAATTTGGACTCTTAGAGTTCCTTCTTTCTTCCCCTCTGGGTCTTTCTTTCTCCTCTCTCTCTCTGGGCCTGGGGCTGCTCTGCTCCTCTGCTTTCCTCCACTGCTCTGCAAAGTCTTCACTAAAACAGACTGACTGGCTGACTGACTGACTGACGTCTGACCCTGTTCTAAGATGGTTCCCACCTTATATACTCCCTCTATGTGTGAGCTCAGGTGACCAGCACCCAATGAGCTCCTAGCACTACCCAGACTGCTCCCCCTATCTGCCCCTACACTACTGGGATGTTCCACCACCCTCCCACTCCAGCCAGGGACAGACACGGTTGTACCTGCACATTTTCCTAGTGGGAGTACCATAGGTCTGTCCCTCGGAAATGGGATGTATGTAGTGCATGCAGCTATCTGAGCTCAGTTCCACACTCCATCCTTACCCGGGAGTGGAATATCACACCTCTGGCTGAGGTGCAATACTCCTGTAGCAGCCGAATCCTCAGGGTGCTACACTTCTTCCAGCGGAAGCGGGGTTCTCCTGACGGGCTTCGGAGCCGGAATCAGGGGCTCGCACAGGGGCCTTGCTTTTTGGAGTTCCAGTTGGTAGTACTCCTGTGGCCATATAAAAGGCTGCCCATCCGGGCACGTGTGCTGGGCAAATAGATCTTCACCCAGGTGCGGCACTCGAGATGTTGAGGGCGCGGTGATGGTAGCGGCGCCCGGGTTGACCAGGCCTTGCGACCAGGCTTGGGGCACCCTAAAGGTAAAGGGCACCGTTAGGACGGCGGCGCCCGGGGTTACTTGGCCCTGCGACCAGGCCGGTGGCACGGTGGAGGTAGAGGGCGCTGTTGGCACTGCAGCGCCCGGGGGCGCTCGGCCCTGCGACCAAGCCGGTGGTGTTTCCTGCTTGGCCGCGCTCAGAGTTGAGGCGCGTGAAGTCACAGGGGTCGCGGCCGCGGCTTCTGCTTGGGGCCTAGTCTGGAGCGGTGACGGTGCAGCGACGGGCACGGCAGGGGGAATTTCGGGCTCTGCGACGGGGAGCTGGGGCAGGCTCACGGTTTCTCCGCTTGGGGTAGTGACGTCCCCTTTACCTGCCTCCGTCTGTTCAGCTCCCTCCTCGGCGCCGTCTCCGGCCTTCACTCCTCCTGCTCCATCCTCAGAGGCGGTCTGTCTCCTCGTCTCGGGTGGCGTGCTCCGCTGACGGGTTCCGGTCTGCTGGGCCATCTCTTTGCTCCACTCCGCCAGCGTGTCTCGCTGCACCTGGGCCATCCTCCGTGCGAGGCCCTCCAGCGCGGTCTGTGCACACTCCCGGTCTCGGGGGAGCTGTGCCAGGATCTCCACCAGGCCTAGTGGGGTTGTCCCCATCATGGTTCCTATCTTGTGCTTATGTCCCCCGTCATGGTACTCATCTTGTTTTATTGTCTCCCATCATGGCCATCTTGTAGAAATATCCTCTTACCTGGTCCCCTTTTTGTAGCAATCTCACCATTCGGCTCCCTATCTCACAGTAACGTGTCCCTTCCTGGTCCCCTTTTTGTAGTAATGTCTCTTTGCAGTAATGTCAAGATCCTGATCCTCATCTTCTAGTACTGTTCCCATCCTGGTCCCCTGCAGACATTAGCTGCTGGCCTGTGATTGACCCACAGTTGGCATTGGTATAGCTGAGCAAAGAGCTTGTCTGTGCACGGCGCCTGCAATATGTTCCACTGAAAAAGTGCTGACGTGCCACAATCCTCAAGGTGTATGGTGCCTGCGGCCTGCATGAAGCAGCCTCTGTGGCCAAATGTTTGAGACCCCCACTCGAGTCTATAAAGCTACAGCTGCCAATCAAGATACAGGGTGCCATGATATACTGAGGGGCTGCGATTGGTTTGATTAGTTATTCTGTGATGACAGATTCTCTTTACACCCCGAGTGATTTCAGACCAATCACCTATTCTGTGTAGAAGTGATACAGATTTACAAGACAGTGACTTGAAGGGTCAACGTGATATTTGAAATTTTTTCTCAACATTTTATTTCAGTTATATTTTCAAGCAGATCAGGGGGTGTTCATATCCTGAGCCGACCATAAGCTGCCCCCAAAAAACTCACTGTCTTCACCGAGGGGTGCGCAGTTCAGGCAAAAGAAACGTATACACAGTCCATAATATGGATATCCATGGAAAATGGAGGGCTTGCACTGATCGATGGGTTATTGCATTGTGGGGTGGCTAGGTTCTGCTTGAAAGTATAAGGACATTCACAAATGAAAAAGATATCATACAAGGTTTACTTAAGTCTTGCAAATGAGAAAACAGGTGTACTGGTGTGATAATTCTAAAAATACAGGTGCATCTCACTAAATTAGAATATCATCAAAAAGTTAATTTATTTCAGTTCTTCAATACAAAAAGTGAAACTCATATAGAGTCATTACAGACAGAGTCATCTATTTCAAGTGTTTATTTCTGTTAATGTTGATGATTATGGCTTGCAGCCAATGAAAACACAAAAGTCATTATCTCAGTAAATTAGAATAATTAACAAAAAACACCTGCAAAGGCTTCCTAAGCATTTAACAAGGTCCCTTAGTCTGTTTCAGTAGGCTCCACAATCATGGGGAAAACTGCTGGCTTGACAGATGTCCAGAAGGCAGTCACTGACACACTCCACAAGGTATCAGAGTCTGGAGGAAGAGTGGAGAGGCCACAATCCAAGCTGCTGGAGGTCTAGTGTGAAGTTTCCACAATCAGTGATGGTTTGAGGAGCCATGACATCTGCTGGTGTAGGTCCACTCTGTTTTATCAAGACCAAAGTCAGCGCAGCCGTCTACCAGGACATTTTACAGCACTTCATGCTTCCCTCTGCCGACAAGCTTTTTGGAGATGGAAATGTCATTCTCAAGCAGGACTTGGCCCCTGTCCACACGGCCAAAAGTACCAGTACCTGGTTTACACACAACAGTATCACTGTGCTTGATTGGCAGAAAACTCACCTGACCATAACCCCATAGAGAATCTATTATAGAGAATCTATGGGGTATTGTCGAGAGGAAGACGAGAGACACCAGACCCAACAATGCAGACGAGCTGAAGGCTGCTATCAAAGCCATCTGGGCTTCCATAACACCTCAGCAGTGCCACAGGCTGATCGCCTCCATGCCACATTGCCGCATTGATGCAGTAATTGATGCAAAAGGATCCCAGACCAATTATTGAGGGCATTTACTGACCATACATTTCAGTAGGATAACATTTCAGATTTTAAAATAATTTTTCAAGCTGTTATAAAGTATTCTAATTTACTGAGATAATGACTTTTGTGTTTTCATTGGCTGTAAGCCATAATCATCAACATTAACAGAAATAAACACTTGAAATAGATCACTCTGTGTGTAATGACTCTATTAGACAACCAACAGAAGATTAGACCCCTAAAATATAACTTTTATTCGAATATGCTAAAAAGGACTCAGTAGTCACCATAACAACAAACACAAAAACAAGACAAAATGCCAGGGAACAGGGATAAGTCACACATCAGTCAGGAAGGATTACGGGCTCTATCTGTCCCTATTTTGTCCCTAAATTCTCTCCCTTCCTGACAGCGGAGGTTGGCACCCTAATTTTTGCTCCGTGGCGCCCCCGCTCAACGTTGGTGTCCCTAATATCCCTGGTAAATATCTATCTTTATATTTAAAAAACCACAATTGTGAATAAAAGATAGAGAAAAGTGAACGTACAGATTAAGAAGCCGACAATTCATCATAGATATGCATTTAAGGAGACCCAAGGGAGAGAATTTAGGGACAAAATAGGGACAGATAGAGCCCGTAATCCTTCCTGACTGATGTGTGACTTATCCCTGTTCCCTGGCATTTTGTCTTGTTTTTGTGTTTGTTGTTATGGTGACTACTGAGTCCTTTTTAGCATATTCGAATAAAAGTTATATTTTAGGGGTCTAATCTTCTGTTGCTTGTCTAGTCTTGCAATTGGGCCCCGCTTATACATCCCTTGTTCAGGTGTGTAATGACTCTATATAATATGACTTTCACTTTTTGTATTGAAGAACTGAAATAAATTAACTTTTTGATGATATTCTAATTTAGTGAGATGCACCTGTAGATAAAAGGGTTTAACTTGAATTGACGTCATAGCACAGACCTGCATCAACTCAGCTTAAACAGAACAAAACCCATAGGACCCTATTCAACATAGTTTTTACTCCAGAATTCTGTTATAAAATGCTCAATCGTATAATTTGGATGCAACTGAAGACTATGTAAAAATGTTGCAACTTTTTCCTTTCTAATGGCATTTTTATCGGTAAGTGGGCAGGGTTGTGATGACTGCTGTTTGGCAACTTCATCATGAGCAGCGGTGGTCGCTACAAATCCTCCTCCAGTAAGTGGCATAGCGCATGGAGGCGCTGTCCAGCCATCAGACGCTTCTGATGAATATGTCTCTTAATGAATCAGGAGCTGCGTCCTTCACCTCCGCCCTCTCATCAAGACATTAATCAGGTGCATAGTTCTTTAAGGTGACAATGCAGCAATTTAGCTCGAGTAGTTAATATTTTGTATGCATTTATGTACATAAATGACATAGCCGAGTGCTGGGATGGCCTATTTTTATTAGTCCTATACAGAATCCATAAATGGACGGACCGACCTGTGCTAAGCATACGTGAAAATTATTTTATCAAACATGGACATAGTCTTTCCTAAGTAACATTGGGGTCCCTGGTGGTCCTAACCTCAGCAACTTATATTTTATCCAATATGACAGTAACAGTGTGTCCCTCCCCAGCCTGTGTTCATGTACTCTATGTAATGTAACCTGCTTTAGTGTAAGGGGTGTAAGGCTATGTGCCCACGATGCAGAAATGCTCAGTTTCCGCATCTCCCTGGCAGAAAAAACGCATGCGGATTGCACATGCGGATTGCACATGCGGATGTGAAGCGTTCTTCACTTGCATTTCCGCATGCGGGTTGACAAGCGCTTTCCAAGCGATTTTAACATCACTTGGAAAGTGCTTGACAACTTGGTCACACTATATAAATCCATGCAACCGGCATGGATTTTTATAGTGTGACCGAAAGAATGGTAAAAAATAAATCTATACTTACCTTCTGATGGCCCCCGCTGTCTTGCTTCGCTCCGTCCTGGCTGCCGACAGCGCGCGGTACACTGAAGGACCTGCCGTCATATGACTGACGTCAGCGCAGGTCCTTCAGTCCACAGCACGCTGCCGGCAAGTGAAGAAAGGGACACCGCGAGCCATCAGAAGGCAAGAATAATATTTATTTTTTATTTTATTCTTTTTTTCACAGGTTCTATGGTACCCAGGTTCGGAAGAGAGTCTCCTGTCCTCCACACCCGGGTGCCATCCGCACATAGAAACGCATATTATCCATGTGTGCAAATGTGCGGACACAGATGATATGCGTCTCAATGCAAGTCAATGGCGGCAATTACGCTGCGTGTCCGCAAAATTAATGGACATGCTGCGGATTATCATTCCGGAAAAACACGCAGCATGTGCACAGCACGGATTATCATTGGGGAACATGGCAGGCCTTCTACCATGCATTTAAGCGTTTCTGCAGCATTTTTGCCGGTGCTTAAACGCATCGTGGGCACACAGCCTAACAGCGTGTCCCTCCCCTGTGTTCATGGACTGTAATGTTATCAGGCCTAGGTCAACATCTCTTGTTCCATCTAGAGGGTGTGAACTGACGCGCCCCCTGGGCCATATTCTTAGGGAGAATACCCGGAGCCGGATCAGATGGGGGGTTGTAGTCTCCGAGCGGCTGTGACCCGGTCCGTGCCCAGGGCGTCAAGCTCAGTGTGTGTGGCAGTCCTACAGATGTTATAAAGTTCTTTATGTCGACTACGCCACCCGTTGTATTGCGGTCACTACGGCCGCCGCTGCAGCAGGGTCCGCTGAGGCTGATGGTGTTGGTGCAGCTTTGATAGTATAACCCCCAACGGGAGGGGAATAGCCTCAGGGGGTCAGGTGCAGAGGATGGGGGTTGTGGTGGTGCAGTGTAGATGATAATCAGAGACAGAGTCGGGTTGTGCAGTTCAGGGTGTTTACTTACTGCAGATGTTCCGGTCACTCCGGCCTCATGTGACCACCCGAGCCGTGCTGCGTCCACCAGGTCCTGGATTCGGCCAACCCCCAAGCAAGTCCGGAGCGTGGCCCTGAGCCCTCCTTTCTGTCCTGTCCTCTGGCCGTCCCCACCAGGGATCCACCTAGGTCCAGCTCCCTCGGGCCTTCTGTTGGGAGACCCTTGGCCCTGGGTTCCCTGACCCTACTCGTGGTCTGCCTTCGGGGTGGATGTGGTGGGTGGCCGTGGCAGATGCTGCCCACGGCCTCCGGTCTCTGGCTGAGGTGTGCTGTAGCCCCCACCAGTTTGGGATCCGGTACCCTGTTGCCAACTCTTCACCCGATGTTTGGATTTGGGATCTCAGAGTCCTTTCTTTTTCCCCCTCTGGGTCTTTCTTTCTTTTCTCCTCTCTCTCTCTGCAGGCTCATCTGGACCTCTCCTTCTGACTCTCTGACTCTGACAGACTGACCCTGATCTAAGATGGTTCCCACCTTATATAACCCTCTATGTGTGAGCTCAGGTGACCAGCACCCAATGAGCTCCTATCTCTACCCAGACTGCTCCCCCTATCTGCCCCTACACTACAGGGATGTTCCACCCCCCTCCCACTCCAGCCAGGGACAGACACGGTCGTACCTGCACATTTCTAAGTGGGAGTACCGTCGGCCTGCCCCTCGGAAATGGGATGTGTGTAGTGCATGCAGCGCTCCGAGCTCAGTTCCACACTCCATCCTTACCCGGGAGTGGAATATCACACCTCTGGCTGAGGTGCAATACTCCTGTAGCAGCCGAATCCTCAGGGTGCTACATTCCCCCCTGGTAAACCACAGCACGTCCTCGGGCTGTAAGACAAAACACCACAAACATACAATTTTTTTCTTTGCATAAACATAATAAAAACATATAAAACATTATCATATAACAATATATATATATCAATAAAACTTCTTCAGATAGATAACATTCTCGTCGTCTTCTAGCTCCTCCGGTCACTGTGCAACTGATGACCGGGCAAAGTGCGACAGTCCTTTCTTGAAAGTGGTTTTCCGGTAAAACCAGTAGGGGGCGCTCTAGGAAGCGCAACTATATACAAAGGGATAGTGGCCGCTCCCAGTCCTCGGCCAGATGTTAGGGATTAGGGATGGCTGTTCACAGTCCTCAGCCTGGTAATGGATAGGGGACACACGGGTTAACAGTTCAATTCGCTGGTCCCAACGGGGACTATAATAGCAGCAACAGTTTTTGGTACCCCGACGGGTAACTATATACAGCTTCTTCACTACCGTACTCAACGACGGCGTCCTCCTGCTCTTTCTTTGTAGTTGGCTTTAGCTTCAGACCCGTCCGGGTCCTCTTGCTCTTCCTCCTCACACCGCAGCTCCTCCTCCGTCAGGCGATGCACATGGAGGGCGTAGGGTCCTTTGGCACACTTGTGCCGGGTGAAGGTGACCTCGTCCCCTAGATAAAGGTCACGGCCTCTGTGTCCCTCCGGTAGGTGGGACTCAACGTCTCTTCTTGTCACGAAGACGTCGCCTGGGGTGCGGTGATCCCTGATGAAACCCCACCCATGCTGCAGATTGAACTTGATCACAGTCCCGGTGGTGCGGGGACTATGCGCTGCACGGGGGTCTCTCCTGGTCCGGCTCTTCTGCTCCGCGCTCCTTATTTGGGCTTGTTGTTCCCGGACCCGCCTCTCTCTCCGCTCCCTCTCGAAGACTTCAAGCTGCTGCCGGCAGCACTCTGCACGCTCCGCTGCAGCTGCCCGGGTCTCCTGAGTGACTGAGTGAACCCCATGAGATCTTCTCCGGTGGGGTCCCACTCAAACTGTGCCTCCTCCAGCGGGGGCGAGGTCCTTTTCACGGGTTTCGGAGCCGGGATCAGGGGCTCACACATGGGCCCTGCCCTCTTTTGGAGCTCTAATTCATAGTACTCCCGGGGCCAGATGAAGGGCTGCCCATCCGGGCACGTGTGTTGGGCGAACAGGTCTTCTCCCAGATGCGGCACTCTTGGTCTTACGGGCGCGGTGGTGGTGGCGCCCGGGTTGCCCAGGCCTTGCGGCCAGGCCTGGGGCACCTGAAAAGTGAAGGGCACCGTAAGGACGGCGGCGCCCTGGGCTACTTGGCCCTGCGACCAGGCCGGTGGCTCCGCGGAGGTAGAGGGCGCTGTTGGTAATGCCGCGCCCGGGGGTACTAGGCCTTGCGACCAGGCTGGTGGTACTTCCTGCTTGGCCACGCTCGGGGTCGAGGCGTGTGACGTCACAGGGGTCGCGGCTTCCGGTTGGGGCCTAGTCTGCGGCGGTGACGTTGCGGTTACGGGCACGGCAGGGGGTACTTCGGGCTCTGCGACGGGGAGCTGGGGCAGGTAAGCGGTGTCCCGGTTTGGGGTAGAGACGTCCCCTTTACCTGCCTCCGTCCGTTCGGCTCCCTTTTCGGCGCCGTCTCCGGCCTTCAGTCCTCCCGCGCCATCCTCAGAGGCGGTCTGTCTCCTCGTCTTGGGTGGCGTGCTCCGCTGACGGGTCTCGGTCTGCTGGGCCATCTCTCGGCTCCACTCCGCCAACGTCTCTCGCTGCACCCGGGCCATCCTCCTTGCGAGGCCCTCCAGCGCGGTCTGCGCACACTCCCGGTCTCGGGGGAGCTGTGCTAGGACCTCCACTAGCCCTAGTGGGGTCGTTGTTTCCAGCAGGCTCCTGACCAACGGGTCGGTGCTGCTCTGCTCTCCTTTTGCTGTTTCCAGCAGGCTCCTGGCCAGCGGGCCGGTGCTGCTCTGCTCTCCTTTCATCTCCGGGTAAGCTTCTGGACTCAGCTCTAGGCTTCTTGTCTCCGGGTGCGCTCTCTCCAGACTGCTCCAGGCGACACCCATCTTGGTTCTTTTCTTCAGTCTCCTCCCACTTCGAGGGCGGTCCCGGGGCAACTTGGTGACTGTCAGCTCCAGGGGCAGTTCTTTTACGCTGATGGACACCTCTAGCATCACAGTCTCTGTTGGTGGGGGCGGTTTCCGCTTTTGGCGCCATTCTTCGTCCTGGCCCACGATGGGAGGCGGCTTCTTGCCATCCTCTGGCACGCCCATAATGGCGTCCGCTCTTCCAAGGCGGGAAATCTTTGGAAATGGCGGGAATCGTCTCCCAGTGGCGGGAAATTCTGCAGATGGCGGGAAAAAGCTGGAAATGGCGGACAACCGGCGGGAATCGACTGGTGATGGGGTCCGATGGCGGGGACCCTCCGGAACCGGCGGGAGACTTCTTTTTGAGGTAACGGTGTACTTTTCTTCAGGCACGCAGTACCCGGGTGTTGCGGGCACGTAATCCTGCCGACTACGCCAAAGTTGACGCGCCCCCTGGGCCATATTCTTAGGGAGAATACCCGGAGCCGGATCAGATGGGGGGTTGTAGTCTCCGAGCGGCTGTGACCCGGTCCGTGCCCAGGGCGTCAAGCTCAGTGTGTGTGGCAGTCCTACAGATGTTATAAAGTTCTTTATGTCGACTACGCCACCCGTTGTATTGCGGTCACTACGGCCGCCGCTGCAGCAGGGTCCGCTGAGGCTGATGGTGTTGGTGCAGCTTTGATAGTATAACCCCCAACGGGAGGGGAATAGCCTCAGGGGGTCAGGTGCAGAGGATGGGGGTTGTGGTGGTGCAGTGTAGATGATAATCAGAGACAGAGTCGGGTTGTGCAGTTCAGGGTGTTTACTTACTGCAGATGTTCCGGTCACTCCGGCCTCAAGTGACCACCCGAGCCGTGCTGCGTCCACCAGGTCCTGGATTCGGCCAACCCCCAAGCAAGTCCGGAGCGTGGCCCTGAGCCCTCCTTTCTGTCCTGTCCTCTGGCCGTCCCCACCAGGGATCCACCTAGGTCCAGCTCCCTCGGGTCTTCTGTTGGGAGACCCTTGGCCCTGGGTTCCCTGACCCTACTCGTGGTCTGCCTTCGGGGTGGATGTGGTGGGTGGCCGTGGCAGATGCTGCCCACGGCCTCCGGTCTCTGGCTGAGGTGTGCTGTAGCCCCCACCAGTTTGGGATCCGGTACCCTGTTGCCAACTCTTCACCCGATGTTTGGATTTGGGATCTCAGAGTCCTTTCTTTTTCCCCCTCTGGGTCTTTCTTTCTTTTCTCCTCTCTCTCTCTGCAGGCTCATCTGGACCTCTCCTTCTGACTCTCTGACTCTGACAGACTGACCCTGATCTAAGATGGTTCCCACCTTATATAACCCTCTATGTGTGAGCTCAGGTGACCAGCACCCAATGAGCTCCTATCTCTACCCAGACTGCTCCCCTTATCTGCCCCTACACTACAGGGATGTTCCACCCCCCTCCCACTCCAGCCAGGGACAGACACGGTCGTACCTGCACATTTCTAAGTGGGAGTACCGTCGGCCTGCCCCTCGGAAATGGGATGTGTGTAGTGCATGCAGCGCTCCGAGCTCAGTTCCACACTCCATCCTTACCCGGGAGTGGAATATCACACCTCTGGCTGAGGTGCAATACTCCTGTAGCAGCCGAATCCTCAGGGTGCTACAGAACCCTTCCCCCATCCAGGGGCTGATCCCAGTAGACAGAACAATAGACTCATGTTTGGCCCAGTCAGTTGTGTGGGGCCTCCCGATGCTGGAGGGTCTCAGGCTGCGGCCAGATCCTCCTGGCGTGTGTGGATTGATAGAAGCCGCCACGTGGGACTGTGTTGTGTCCCTCATCTGCTGGATCCATTGAACTTATCCAAGGACTATTTCTATATTTTCCCTGGCCGGAGACGCCCCTGGACTTGTTTCTGCTGTTATATAGCAAAAAGGAACCAAATACAGAGTATATGGCAAAGAATCAAAAAACTTTATTGTAAACAATATACAGAAAAGACATACATGATTAAAAAGGACGACACACAGACAACCAAACTGGGTGACACATATACAACATAATAATAGATGTTAAATATCTATTGGGATAAAGTACAAGAAGTGCTAGTATTCAAGTCATTTATGCACTGGTACAAAATTATGGCATATTTCATCACTATGGATATGTACCACGTGCCATATGGCCTATAGTGCCCTATGAAAAAAAGCTAAAGAAATATATTGCACTCTTACCCACATTAGATCAGCACCCAGAATAAACAAGGACCTCAATGCGTGTTTCGCGTGGTATATCCTATGGATTCCTCGGGGGGGATTGTTTAATAGGACATTCCATGTCTTTTTAAATATACTTTTGGTCCGTTCCAGTCACGTGACCGCAGGCCCTAATCATCTCCTGGACCATCAGCGCATGCACGCTGAACCGCCCGAGCCAGATACGTCACGCACGGCCATCAAGGTGAACCACGCATGACAGGGAACCAGGACTCGTTGCCATGGCCACCCTCACACCGGCCACGCAGCCCCCCTGGATGCCCCTCTACCCAGCCCATGCCCCCCTCACACCAGCCACGCAGCACCCCTGGATGCCCCTCTACCTAGCCCATGCCCCCCTCACACCAGCCACGCTGCCCCCTGGAGGCCTCTACAACATTTATTCACATGGTCAGCTCTCCCCACCTCAGTCCACTCCGGATCAGCATCAGTCCTCACAGCAGAACGCTGAACACGAGCTCCTCAGCAGAGCCATAGCCAGGGCACAGGTTGTTACACAGCTCAGTACAGGAACCTCAGCCGAGTCCTGGAACTCTTTTTATTAGAAAAGTATAAAACAAACCATAAAACACACTGCACAAAGAACAAATTGCAAAACACAAACAAGTCCAAATTATAATGTCCAGTATGAATTAAAAGGCAAAAATGTCCTGCAATGTTCATGGAACATAAAACGTCATTTCCAAAAGTCCCCCCCAGCAAGGGAAGACCTTAACCCTTTTTTTCCAAAAATATCCCCTTCCAACATTCACTCCACATTCATACCTAAACCCCCAAAACAAAACAACAAACTGGCCCAGTTTTTTTTTTTTTGTTCCCACTCCCAACACCCAAGGTCCCACGATAGTCTGTGGCCTCATCACACCAGGGTCCCACTAAAGTTTGTGGCCCACAAAGATACCAGGTCCTTTTGCCTTTTTTCCCATCCATTTTAGGGTGTCCAAACCACCAACCCATCCACCAAAACCCCTCCCCCCCTCCCCCCTGAAACCCCCCACCCAACCTACACTAAACCCCCCCCAAACACACATCATAATGCACAGACATATAAAAAATAATATACGCAACTTTATAACACTACAATAAACCTAAAAAACTTAATCACATTACCATATACAACAACCATGAACCAAAATCAGACCCAAGTTCGGTGCTTGCAAGCCCTATATACGGGTTCCAATACCATAAAACAAAAAACTACACGTGAGGGTAACAGCCCACCACCGGGAACTGGAGACTACAGAGGCTCTCACCCTAATCTATCACACAGAATCCTATCCCTCTCTAATAAAGAAAAAGAAAAATCTGTCCCTACCACCCTACCAATCTTTCCCTACCTGTCCCTACCTGTCCCTCACTACCAACCTAATACTAACTACCTGTCCCTAAAGACTGTCCCTACGTGTCCCTCCCTGACCCTACACATCTATCTGACCCTACAAATAAATATAAAATATAGAAAGGGACTAAACTAACCCTATCACAGACACACATTCCCTAACTCTCCCTAGGGCACATTAAATGAGAACCCCCTCCATAGAAGGGAAGCCCTCCCTGCACCCAGCCTCTCATACTCCAGCGAGCGCACTTTTGCCAGGTCACCCAGGATGTTCCTAATCACCTCTTCCCATGGGAGGACTTTCTGCTGGGTGGACACTAAACACCGTGCGTTCCACGTGTAAAACCTAGTCACTAAGCTAAGTAAGAAAACAGTGCCCCGATCTCGGCCACCAAGGGATCTGAATGCCCCATAGGCCCACTCCGCATAGGAAAGGCCTGCCAGCCTGGGCCAGCCAATGGAAGCACCCACCCTCTTGTAGACCTCTGTATTAAAAGGACACCGAAGCAGGAAGTGCTCCATGCTTTCAAGCATGCCGCCACACTCCTCGCGGGGACAATCCCGGTCATCAGAGTTCCTGTACTTCAGGTTGTCCCTCACATACAGTCTCCCATGGAAGCAGCGCCAAGCCAAGTCCCAAAACTTCAAGGGGATCCGCTTAGAGTTTAATAACCAGAGCCCCACCTCCAGATCCCGGCTTGGGCAATCCTTGAGGGCCAGGGGCTTCTGGAAGTGGGTCAACAGAACCCTATTGTCAAGTAACCTCTTTGACAAGGTCCTGATCTCCCACACTCCCAGACCCCACCGGCGGATCACCTTCACAACCAGGGTAGCATAAGCCGGAAGATGCCCATGAGGCGTGCGAAGGTCCTTCACCCGCCCTCCTGTCTCCCATTGCTGGAAGAAAGGCCGAAACCACCCCCTACAGGAGAATACCCACGGAGGAGCCCTCTCTAACCAGAGGTTGGCGATGTTTGCCTTAAGAAAGGTGTTTACTAGAAACACCACTGGGTTGACCATACCCAACCTTCCTAGTCTCCTCGTGCGGTACGTGACCTCCCTCTTTATTAGGTTCAGCCTATTCCCCCATAATAGTTGGAAGAACAGGCTGTAGACCCGTGTCCAAAGAGGTTCTGGCAAGATGCAGACGCTGCCCAGGTATATTAATAAAGGGAGCAAATACCCCTTGGCCAGGTTAACCCTTTCCCTCAGGGTCAAAGACGAACCCTTCCACTGATCCACCTTCTGGGCGGCAATCTTAAGTCTGCCCTCCCAGTTTTGCTGGGGATAGTCCCCCGGGCCGAAACTGATGCCTAAAATTTTTGCTGTGGCCTGAGGCCCTGGAAGGGTGTCCGGGAGATCAAAACTAGGAGCTCCCCCTCCCAGCCAGAGACTCTCACACTTATCCCGGTTGATCATGGACCCAGATGCCACAGAGTAGCGCTCAACCTCAGACATGACCCAGTCTGCCTCCTCTCTCGAGGATACAAAAAGGGAAACGTCGTCGGCGTACGCCACTACCCTCAAGGTGGTCTCTGGCTCCGCCCGGTCCATCCCGACTCCCACCAACGGTCCGCGTTCCACTCTCCTTAAAAAGGGGTCGATCGCGAACACGTATAACAGTGGGCTCAGAGGACAGCCCTGGAGGACACCAGACTTCACCTCAAAAGGGGGTCCGAACCAACCGTTCACAAGCGGAAAAGTCTCTGCCCCATTGTATAATACTCTCAACCAATCAACAAACCTCCCGGGCAGACCGTACCTCAAAAGGACGGACCAGAGGTACTCATGGTTAACCCGGTCAAAGGCCTTCGCCTGGTCTAAGGACAGCAAGTACCCCTTCCAGTGACCTGCCCTGCTCTGCTCCACTGCCTCCCGGACACCGAGCACAGCACTAAAAGTACTGCGGCCTCGAACAGAGCAGTGCTGGGCCCCTGAAAGGAGCCGGGGTGCAAACTTCACCAACTGATTGAAAAGCACCTTTGCCAGAACCTTTCGGTCCGTATTGAGAAGTGCTATGGGACGCCAATTCTCAATACGGGACGAGTCTTTACCCGTTGACAGAATAATCAGGGCGGACTTCCTCATTGAACCGGGCAGAAAGTCCGAGGAGTCCCTAAAAGTCCTGTAAAACTCGGATGTTAAGCCATCCGGACCGGGCGATTTTTTGGGCCGGAGCCCATCAATGGCCCGTCTCACTTCCTCTTCCCTGATTGCTTCTGCCAAAACATGAAGAGAGGGGGTCATCCCCTGGCTCAGGGATGGTTTCAGCCAGGAAAGCCGACATCTCATCCCGATCTGGATCCCTCCTTCCCAAGAGGTGCGAGTAGAAGGATCTGACCCCCTCCAGGATCCCTGATTTGGATCTGTTCAGGGAACCCGTACTGTCGATCAGTCCTGTTACCATCTTGCAACTCACTGACATCCTGCAGTTCCTGTAGGGGTCGGGCGAGCGGTACTTCCCGAAATCCCTCTCAAAAACTAAGGATGTGTGCCTATCATACTGGCACCCCTTCAGCAAGGCCTTCACCCTGGAGATTTCCTCACGGTCCCCTCCAGTCGAGACGAGCTGCTCGAGTTTCCTCCCCAGCTCCCGATACAGGCGGTACCTGTTCAGGCCTCTGAGGCTCGAGAGCTGACGGAAGAACCCCGCAACCCTTCTTTTGAAGATCTCCCACCACTCAGACTTACTGCTACAGAGACCCAAGAGAGGTACCTGGCTCTGAAGAAATTCCTCAAAGGATTGTCTTACATCCGCTTCTTCCAACAGGGACGAATTCAGCTTCCATAGGCCTCTCCCTATCCGGGGAGTCTCTGTAACATTCAAGGAAAAGAAAATAAAACAGTGATCGGAGAATTCCACAACAGCGGACACTGCAGAAGAGACGGCTTCCTCCTTTAAAAAAAACCTATCTATCCTAGACCTACAACTACCCCTATGAAAGGTGAAACCTCCGTGACCTGGGGTGTGCCGGATGTGGACATCCAGCAGGCGAGCTTCGCTTGCTATACTATTAAGAGTATTACTATCAAAATCCAGCCTTCGGTCTCCGGGGCCTCCCCTATCACGGGATCTAGTTATAGTATTAAAGTCCCCACCGAAGACCACCTGCCGGCTGGTAAAAAGATAGGGCTTGATCTTCAGGAAGAGACATTTACGGTCCCACCTTGACTGTGGACCATAGATGTTAATGAGCCGGAGCTCCTGTCCCCCCATGAAGACGTCAAGGACCAAGCACCTCCCCATTTCTACCTCGATCACCCGTCTGCATTCCACCGAAGCGGCCTTAAAAAGGACCGCTACCCCGCTATACGGCTCGGCCGCAAGAGACCAGTATGAGGGCCCGCACCTCCACTCCCTCCTTGCTTTGTAAATGGCCCCCATGTCCGTTAGTCTGGTCTCCTGCAAAAATAAAATGTCAGCCTCAACTCGGTTGAAAAAATCAAAGGCCATAAATCTGGCCGTATCTGACTTTATACTGGCGACATTAATCGACGCCAGAGTCAACGGGGTAGGTTCCGCCATCATAGGTGATTGAGTTAGACGGCCTTCTTTTTGACCGTACCCCCCGATTTTTTCCGCTCACCTTCAGAGGAGGAGCCAGACTCTCCCCTCCTCTTCAGTGACACCGAGGTGTCCATGGTACCCGCCACCTCCTTCCCAGTACTGGGTTCCTCACCCCTGGACCCCAGGGCAGTCCCCCCCCCAGAGGAAAGTGAGCCCCCGGAGGATGGACCCCGCCGCTCCCTGAAGGCACCTCAGATGTTACCGCCGGTCCCCCGCCCCTGACCTCCGACACAGCAGAGTCATTGAGGGCATGGAACCGGTTGGAGAGGGGGATCAGAGGGGAGCCGGTGAGCCCTTCCGTAGGCACCTTAGCGGCCAGGGGGGGGCTTTAGATGTTTTTGCCCCTTTTTTGTTCCTCCTCCTCCGACTCTTAATGGTCTTACCGTCACCTGATTTTTTAGGCTGCTCCACCACCTCCTCGTCCAGACTTTCATACTGGGAGGAATCTTCAGAAGCAGCCACCTCCTCCCTCTCCATCCTCCTGATCTCCTCGTTCACCGCCTCCTCCCCCAGGGCCTCAGGGGCTCCGGCTGCCGCTTCTGGGCTGGGGACAGACATCACCCCAGTCGCCTGAGGCTTATCCTGCCCCCTACCCCTACGGTGCCTCACCTGTTGCCACTGGTGGGCAGATGAACTGGCCTCGCCTTCCCTCACTGGCCCCTCAGCTCCTCTCCCGCCCCCACCTCCAGCTCCAGCAGAGGATGCACCGCTGGGGACCCCCCCACGGCTCTCCCCCGCCTGACCAGAGATGGTGTTAGAAATGGAGCGGGGGCAGCGGCTATACGGGTGACCTAGGTCACCACACAGATGACACCTAATGTCACCACAGGCCGTGGCAAGATGACCTACCCCACCACACAAGGCACATTTCTGCACCTTGCAGCCCGCGCTGAAGTGACGGGGATCACCGCACCTGTGGCAGACCTTCGGTTGCCCCTGGTAGAAGATCAGGATCCTGTCTCTCCCCAGAAATGCTGAGGAAGGGATGTGGGTGACAGTACCGCCTGAGACCTTCAACCTCATCATGAAAGTCCAGCCCCCTGACCAAATGCCAAACTCGTCCCTGTTCTTTTTTGGGACGTCCGTGACCTCCCCATAGCGAGAAAGCTATGTCAAGATATCGACCCCAGAGAGTGACTCGTTATTGGTTAGAACGGTCACCCTCTTTACGCCATTTTGGCGGGACACCGCCTGCACGGCAAAGTCTCGCCAGCCGGGCTCCCCCTTCACGAGTTCAAAATTCGACCAGAAAAGCTCTAGGCCCTCCGGTCGAACAAAACTGATGTCGAAGACAGGGGTACCAAAAGGATGGATCAGGGCAAAGATGTCAGTCGCCCTGAAGTCCATCTTCAGGAGGAGCTCCACGACCCTCGCTCTTGGCGGGCACGCTTCACTGCCCCTCCACCGAAGACGGACTACATTCCTCCTGGCCACCCCCTGCCCGGCTGTCGGGAGGGACCACACTGTCTCCCCCTCCCTTTTATCTTGGAAGGCGGCCAGGCCGTGTCTATCCAGCCAAAAGGCCAGGTCCACCTCTCTTCCCTCTACCTGGATCGTCCGTTCTCCCTTCTTGAGGGCCTCCAGGAAACGGCGTCGCAAGTCACCATCCCTGAGGTCCAGAGGTGAGGAAGCCCCCCGAGAAGACCCCGAGGCCCCGGCTACTACCCCCGCAAAACTCCGAGGACCAGCAGCCGGGGGGGCAGATGGACCAGCCCTGTCCCCACTCCCCCCACTACCAACAGACATACCATTCTTACCCCCGGCCACAGACACGCCAACATTCGTATCCTCAACCACAGCCACATTCATACCCACGCCATCCCCATCCATGTCAACAGTCACCCCACTTGGGCCACTCTCACTCACATGCACACTGGGGTCACAGTTTTTCATTTTTTGCAAGCATTTTTTGCCAGCAGTTTTTCCACTGCTGCCACCTGCTGGCAGCACCTTCCCTGCCGGGGGGATTTGGGAGCCAGGTGCTGAGACTTTTGCCGGTGCCCTTGCCCCAGATAAGCCCACGAGCACAGGGGACACCGACAGGCAGGCACCACCTCTGCTGTCTGTTACAGCTGTGGCACCACTGCTCCCAGCAGCTGCCAACGCTAAGCCCCGCCCCTTTCCGGGCGGAGCCACGCCCACTTGGGCGGGTTTTGTCTGCGAGGCCACGCCCCCGCACCAGGCAGCACGGTGGGGGCCCCGGAGGCCACTCCCACCGGTGCCGTGGGTGACAGGGAGGCCACGCCCCCCGCACCAGGCAGCACAGTGGGGGCCCCAGAGGCCACTCCCACCGGTGCCGTGGATGACAGGGAAGCCACGCCCCCCACACCAGGCAGCACGGTGGGGGCCCCAGAGGCCACTGCCACCGGTGCCTTTGGTGACAGGGAGGCCACGCCCCCCGCACCAGGCAGCACGGTGGGAGCCCCAGAGGCCACTCCCACTGGCGCCGTGGACGGCTGGGAGGCTACGCCCCCCAAAGCCGGCCGCGCCGGGACCCCCGAAGTCGACCGAGAACCGGGTCTACTCACAGGGGCCCCTGGACCAGCGGCACCAGCTCTCAGGGGCATAGCACCCCCTACCGTCACACCCTTTGCCACAAAAAGCCTGGCCACCCCAGCTCCGGCGGCCGGCCCCAGGCTAGGCCACTCCCCCTCGGCACCCAGCGGCGGTGGAGCCCCCCGCGCTGACCCATTACCGGGCCCCTGCGCAGGGGGCCCTGACCTCACCACGGATTTTGCCAGGGGAGCAAGCCCCACCTTACGCTTATGAGCCGGCTCTGCCGGAGCCGCAGGCCCCGCGCCCTTTACCTTACCAGGTTTCTGGGTCCCTAAAAGTGATCCAGATTTTTTAGTGGATCCGTGTGTGAGGGACCCAGACACCCCAGCACACGCCGCCGGAGACGCGGCCCCGGCTGTCGGTGCGCCGCCGACAGCGCAGGAGGCAGCGGCAGATGTACACGCCGCCTCCTGCACGCCAGCAGGAGCACCAGGTGCCAGGCCAGACCCCCTTTTTACAGGGGCTCCAGCACGAGCACCACCACCAATGACACCCACCGTCGGGCCGCCCTCCGCGCCATGCTCCTTATCAAACACCTCGGACCCACTGCCTCCATTACCACAAACAGAGGCAGCGCTCTGCGTGCCATGGCCTATGTTCTCCCCGCTCCCTCGCTGTGGACCCACAACAGAGTCCAAGCCGGGGTGGGTGGCGGGTGCCGCACAACGGGACAAGGGGGCCCCAGAGAGGGGGACATACACAAATTTATGTGCAATAGATGTTTTCTTTTTTTTTTTGCTTTTCTCTTCGTCCCCCTCCCGGGTGCCTCATCCTCGCAGATCTCATCCCCGAACGTAAGCTGACCAAAACGTACCGGGGACTCGATCTGCTGGATCTGCTGCATGATAAGGCAGCCCCCCTCACTGCTGCTACTCCCATCCTCCTCATCCTCCCCCTCGCTCCCGCTGCCCTCTGAAGGGCTAGAATCAGACGGGAGAGCCATCTGCTCAGGGGCTATCCCGCTATGTGATGCCTGGAGATCACTTACCAGGCCACCAGGCGGTGGGTAGGGTGCGACCTCCTCCACGCATACCTCTTCCTCCTCCTCCACCGCCTGGCCGGGGCCCTGCGACCCCTCCAGAGCCACACCGGTCATGGCTCTGAACTGGTCATCATTCCGCAGCTTCTCCATGAAGGGTCCACTGCCTGCCAATATGGTGCTCCTGCGGTCCTGCAGCTCTTGGATGGCTTGCTTGATTTTCCGGACCGCGGCGGATAGCTCAGGCTTCTTGGTGCCAGAGGCCCTCTCGGACCTTTCCTGAGCTACCCTCAACTCCCCCCAGAGGGAACTTAGCTTTTTTGCGGTGTCCTCATACTCACAGAGGTGCGCATGGACACGGGAGGCATAGGTGACGGTTGCCTCCCTCGCCACCTTGGTACCCCAATCAGGGGGCACCGCTGCAGCACCTCTGCTGGCACTCGACCTACCTCCAGAGGGAGGAGCTGCCGCGGTCGTAGCCTCGGGGGTCCTCCGGGTCTTCATGCTGGAACCCCTGCTGCCTCGGCCTGATGTTGCAGCCATAGCCTGGTTGGTGTTCCTCCCACCCCCCGCCGGCTTAGACCGGAGGCCAGTCCCACTCTGAGCCTTCTTTCCTGGGAAGGGGGCAGACAAAAAGTCCCAGATGGAAAAACAAACCTCCCTTCCCAGGAGCTCTCTCCGCACACAGCTCAGTACAGGAACCTCAGCCGAGTCCTGGAGTCCTCTCCACAGTACAACTCAGGAGTAACTACAGGAGCAACTACAGGAGCTCCTCATCACCAGTCCTCCCGTCCAGCACAACGTACACACTGCTGCGGCTGCATGGCTAATATCCACTGGACTGAGAAGGCCCCGCCCCCTCCGGTGACGTCATGATTCCATGAAATCACTCCTCCCCCTCAAGAAATCTACTCCAATCTAGACGCTCCCCTGTTGCTGAGGCGTGGTGACGCTGTAGCTGGGTGATTGCAGTCAGAGTAGTGGTGTTTGGCGTCTGTACTACAGGTAAGAAGATGGGACTGTACCAAGGTGATTACTACATTCAGGACAATAAGTAGCTAGATGTAGGTGTGCAGAATCCCACTCCCAATATTGTCAGGGTCTCTCACCCCCTCGTGTTGCCGGCTGTCAGGCTCCCGCACCCCCTCGTGTCGTCAGCTGTCAGGCTCCCGCACCCCCTCGTGTCGTCGGCTGTCAGGCTCCCGCACCCCCTCGTGTCGTCGGCTGTCAGGCTCCCGCACCCCCTCGTGTCGTCGGCTGTCAGGGTCCCGCACCCCCTCGTGTCGTGGGCTGTCAGGCTCCCGCACCCCCTCGTGTCATGGGCTGTCAGGCTCCCGCACCCCCTCGTGTCATGGGCTGTCGGGCTCCCGCACCCCCTCGTGTCGTCGGCTGTTAGGGTCCCACACCCCCTCGTGTCGTGGGCTGTCGGGCTCCCGCACCCCCTCGTGCAATGGGCTGTCAGGGTCCCGCACCCCCTCGTGTCGTCGGCTGTCAGGCTTCCGCACCCCGTCGTGTCGTGGGCTGTCAGGCTCCCGCACCCCCTCGTGTCATGGGCTGTCGGGCTCCCGCACCCCTTCGTGTCGTCGGCTGTTAGGGTCCCACACCCCCTCGTGTCGTGGGCTGTCGGGCTCCCGCACCCCCTCGTGCAATGGGCTGTCAGGGTCCCGCACCCCCTCGTGTCGTGGGCTGTCAGGCTTCCGCACCCCGTCGTGTCATGGGCTGTCGGGCTCCCGCACCCCCTCGTGCCATGGGCTGTCAGGCTCCCGCACCCCCTCGTGTCGTGGGCTGTCAGGCTCCCGCACTCTCCCCTTGTCGTTGTCTGTGGAGAAGATTAATACATATTTTAATTTTTCAGATTTTCTCTTATAAAACAAGATCCCTGAGCTTCTGCCTTTGACCGAAAAAATGGCGTCTGACAAGTCGCTGCTGTCTGCAGAAATGAACACAAGCATGGAGGAAGCGCTGTATGAACAGATGCTGATGAAGGTACGAAAGATGAATTGGAGAGGCCAGCAATCACCGGGTGAATGTCTCCTCCGTCAGCCGCCGGGGGCGCTACAGTCTCCAACATTTACCTAATGTGTATTGTTGGCTTTAGACCCCTCATAGTTGTACTATTTTGGGGCAGGGAAAATCAGTTTGCAGAACCATCCTGTTCATGTTACTCACTGATTCTCACTTGTTGCCTCATTTCAGGCCAAACAGGAGATACAGAGCAGAATACCGAACTTACCAGAAAGCAGACAGATCAGACCCCAGCCGGGTGAGATGGGCGTCCTCTGATTATTATCCAGATTACTTTGTGCATATTATGTGACAGATACCACAGTGGGGCAGTGGGGTCTTATTGACTACAACGGTCACATGATGCAACCAATGTGGGGGTCACATTGTTTTTTCTTTTGCAGTTGATTACATGTAAATGCTGCTTGGCTTTTGCCGATTTTATTGTGTTTTTGTTCACTTTTTGTTTTTATTTTTGTGTTAGGTTTCTGCATTAAAACTCGCACATCCAAAAATACCGAAATCTTTATTAACATCTGCAAGTCGAACCAGATCCCAGCGCCCCCGGACCTGATGGAGCAGGAGTTAGTCAGCATCCTGGAATCTGATGATCCCTCCGGCTATCGAGTCCCCATGAGCCTTGGAGAGCCCCACGTTGAAGTTGATAATAGTACGTTTTTTTGTTTTTTTTTATTTAATACAGCGCGTCTCTTTTTAAAGGGGTAGTCCAGAGATATCCTTAAAGGGGTTAAAATAGCAAGTATTACAACTTACTAATCCTCAATGGTCAAAGGTGCCATCTCCACAGGTTCTGGTAGGTCCACTTCAGTTTGACATCTTGTTGTTGACTTTTGAACTTTTTTGGTTTAGATTTGGGACTTAAAGGGATTGTCCACTACTTGGAGTCCCCTTTAAGAACTTATACCACTTATTCATAGCAGCCCTACTAAGGTCAGTGGGTGAGTCGGCACCGCAAAGTATCTAAGTCCTGGTGCACTTTGTCCTACAGGTGGAGGCGGCTGCACGGCATACGACATAGTGATTAATGGCACCTTCTTTGAGAAAATTAAGGTAACTGCAATTGCTTATTCTGACATACGAGCTGTCTGCTCTCCTTTGTGTCAGCTCCTTACTTTGTATTTTTTTTTATTAGAATAATGAGCTTTTCAGGGAATTTTTTATCACCGTGGCCATGGATGGACAAGAGAACAAGTACGAAATGGAGCTGTCAAGAGGTAACGACCACATCACTGATATTTTCCTTGATTTTTCCATCGACCACACAAGGACTTGTTCCTTCATGGAGCAAGTTTACCATATAATATATTGAAAATGTTTATGTACCAACCTGTTGTATGGCACCGTATCAAATGCCTTTGAAAAGTCCAGATAGACAACACCAACTAAGTTTCCCTGGTCCAACCTAGAACTTACCTCCCATAGAATCTTTTCAGATTAGTTTGCAGGACAGATCCCTCATAATCATATGTATAGGTTATTCTTATTGAGGTGCTCCAGGTTAGTATCTCTTAGAAAACCCACAAAGATGTTGCCCACAGTACAAGTTAAACTTACCGGCCTATAAATTCCAGGCTCACATGTTATCCCCTTCTTGAATATTGGTACCACATTTGCTATGTGGGTGTAACGCTGGTGGATATAGACCCACTGCCCCACAGGAGGGTTGTGACTAGGTGTCTACTGGGTCTCCACTAGAACCTCTGGTGGTGAGGATAGACTGGGCTGCCGGTAGACACCAGGTACCACTTCAGGGCAGTCCCCGGGACTGCAGCAGCATTCCGGAGGTACCAGGGTACCAAATACAGGAGAGCTAAGATAAAGACTAGGTCAGACAGTCTGAGATCGGGGCAGGCAGCACAGGTTCAGGATAGAGAAAAATGGCAAGGGGGACAGGGGTTTTTGATACCAGAAAACTCTTTTAACGCTTGCAACCTCTGTTTCTTGACTGCAACTCAAACAGTCGAATCAGTCAGTAAGAATTTAGGGCACTTCCATTGTGATATTTTGCATCAGCATTTGTTAGCAGACGCCAGGAATGGATCCAAAACAGAAGAGGTGAAAGTGTTTCAGTTACTATTTTTCACTGTGTTTGTTCCCCTCTGGTTTTCAGCTTACAAATACTGATGTAAATTAGTGCCAAAAATACTCACTGTGTGAATGAGGCGAGGAAGCTGCTTGTAATACTGTAATAGAAGTCCTTATTCTGCGGATGAGTGCTGTAATTCTTGTCTTCTCTGCTCCATCAAACTCCCCAGAGCAGGGGCAACCCCTGGGGCAAAACTGCTGGCGGCAGATGTCCAGACGTATGACTCAGTGATGTTTGATGGACCCCAAATCCCAAACAAAATGAATCAGACACATACAAAATAAATACACAAAGCATTGCAATTAGGTGTCAAACGTTCTCAACTTTATTTAAATTTACATGACACCGAAAATGGCACAACCCTCGACTCACGAAGAGTCACCCTCCAGCGCTCAGGAGAGGAAAACCCCCTGTGGAGGAAACCTCTAGAGAACCATGGCTGGAGGGCTGCGCTTCCCTTGCGCTTAGAGAGTTAGTGCCGATATATGACGGAGTTTTAGAATTTGTACATATTTACAGAGAACGACATAACAAATATAGACTATAATTGTGATAAACTGGATGTGGGAGAGATCTGGCTGCGATATCTGTCACCACATTTATTGCTGGAACGAATTTAGTTGATCTGATTTCCCAGGTGGATCTACCACTTCTCCCTTACAGATCCAGCTCCGTCTCTCAAGAAGTTGGGTACTTGGTTAAAGGGGTTGCTCATTATGGATAACCCCTAATAGGATGAGTATCCCCTTCCCCTCCCAATTTATCACCCATTAAAGTCAAGGATCCATCCATGAACTCCCAAAGAAGAGCAGCTCTTTGTACATAGTAACAGAAGGGGATCCTGTTTTGGGGACCCCCCCTCTGTTACCTTCCCATGCCCCCGGGGTGTCTAAGAAGACAACCCCTTTCCCTGCTAGAACCTCCAAATTACACCAACGTTGGCACATTACGTGGGGTGGTCAAGCTCAAGGTCCTCAGGCGCATCATCAGTAATGGCGCTGATCGTGGCAGCGCGGCATTCTTTTATGGAATCTTCTTTATGACACTTGTTTATGCCCTCACAATAGTTGTCATGGTTACTACAAAGGCTATTACTGATGCAGGATCCAAGTATTAACCCTTTCATCATTGGTAATTCACTTTCATTATGGAGGCAACTAACTGCACTTGTTACCAAGCAGAAGTCTTATCATTACGGCTTCCCTTAGGCACCATAAGAAATACAGATTATAGAACATGCGTACAAGTGTTTCAGGAGTGTTTTGCACTTTTTAGATCCATAGATTGGGCTTATAACTAGCACTGTACAAAGCCAAAAATTAAGAGGAAATTACTTGTAAAATAATATTATAGGGAATTGCATTTCAAGCATTTTCCTAATGTGCATTCTACATACTTGCATAGTTGCATAGGTTGAAAAAGTTTGAACTTTAATGTCCTAGGTCTACCTCCAAAGTTATACATTTTCTATTACTAGATTATTTATAACCCACAATGTCATGTTTTGTTAAAAAAGTATCCAGCCCTTCTATAAATGCTGTTATACTATCTGCCATTACTATATCTTGTGGTTGGCATTCCACAGTCTGACTGCTCTATCTGTAAAGAATCCTTTCCTATTAAGTTGCCAGATTCGCCTCACCTCCGCTTGTTATGAATGTTCCTGGTGCTTTGTAAGGTCCTGGAAAGTGATAAGTCATGTGCCAGTACTATGCATTGACCACATATGTATTTATACATATAAATGTCTATTTATGAAGGAGATGATAATTACCCTTCATAGAGGTGTTATGATCATTCATAAATTGCTTTCATAGGTTTGATCTCCAGGATTAGGAGAGATTTGGGGTGTAAACTTAATAAACAATGAGTAAAACATCAAAGCAAACGAAAAAGGGTTTGTGACCCAAACTGGTAGGTGAGACCGGCTAGCCCCATATTATACGAGGTCACAACCAGGTTTCGCCTGAGGAGGGCAGCACTAATGAGTCCTCAGGAGCGCATAACCCTGAAATATGCAGCGATTCTACACTACCCATTATAAAAGGGTAATATGCTACTTACTACCATGTTTTAGCTAAGATACAAGGCATACTTGTAAGGAGAGATGAAAAAGGTGATGGGGAACAACATATAAATATACTGAGGAACGCTATACACTAGTGGCCAAAATTGAGTCAACACCCCCAAGATTTACGAATTTTTAGCATTTTGCCAATACAAATACAAATTTCATGAATGTTTTTGATTTCACAGTAAAGTTTTTAAGTAGAAATAAAATCTCATATAGAAACACAATATTAGCAGGAAATTTGTTCATTTGTCAACAAATTGGACACTATTGTCACTCAGATGACTGTGGGAGAAAAGCCATTTATTTGTCCTATTTTCATATCTAACACTAAATGTTATTACTCAGTTGGACAGCCCTTGGCCTTGATGACTGCCTGGCATCTACTTGGCATGCTATCTACCAGTTTGTGTAAATCAGATGGTGTGATGATATGAAGCCATGATTTGATGATGGCTGCAATGAGTTCCTGCTTGTGTGAAGCCCGCTGTTTTGACACCTCTCTTTTGAGGCGAGCCCAGAGATTCTCAATAGGATTGAGATCTGGGCTGTTTCCTGGCCAATTCAATAGCTGGATATTTTTGTCCTTGAACCAAGAGAGACATTTTTTAGCTGTATGGCATGGGGCTCCATCTTGCTGAAAAATAAACGGTGTCCCTTCACTAAATACATCATGTGCCGAAGGAATGAGTTTAGGCTGAAGGACTTCCTTGATGTCCTTTTCAGCATTAACTGTTCCTTCAATTACCTGCAGCCTACCACCTGCATCTCTGGACACGCAGCCCCCTACCATAACACTCAGAGGATGCTTCATGGTGGGTACTGTACCCTCTGACAACCAGTCCTCTCCAGGTCGTCGTCGAACGTAGCAGACACCGTCGCTGCCAAACATGGGTAGGCGTGTCTCATCGCTCCATATAACATTTCTCCATTGTTCAGTGGTCCATTTACAATGTTCTTTGGCCCACTGCAGACGTTTCTGACGCTGTGAGGCATTCAAAAATGGCTTTTACCTGGTATTCTGGCTCTTAACTCCGCTTTTACCAATCGTCGTCGAATCGTCCGATCGGACACTGTCAAGGGAAGAACATTTCTGCACAAAAAACGTGTCGCTCGGCAGGAAAATCCCCTTGATATTGCGTTTTTTGAGATTTTTTTTTTCCGTTCTTTAGAAACGCTGCAAAAATACTGAAACAATAAACATGAAACTGCTTCAAATCTGCAAGGATTCACTATTCCTGCTTTTCCTGGTACTATCAAACATAGCATTTTTGGGAACTTGGAGCTCTATATTACAAATATGTCCGTCCCTCCAGTTGAAAGAAATTAACATTTTCCTGGAGGGAAGTTTATATTTTACATTATGTCAGTTTTTGTCTATCGATGATAAAGTGCAGTTTGCAGCAATTTTTATTGTGACATATACCCAAATCATTCACGAAAATATTTCACATTCAACGCGCGTCGGACGGGCCTGCGTGCTCTCACATGCCAGGGCTGAGTTTCAGTTCCAGTCCGACCCTGTTAATCATCTATAGTTTCCCTTCAGAGTGGAAAATGCTGAAAAATCGGAAGTTCCTGGGATCCATTTTTGAACAGAATATCAGAACCAAATCAAAACCGATGATTCAGGGAATGGACACAATGTCCCAACTCTAAGGTACAAGTCTATGGCATACAGTCTGTAAAAGACGACAGAGTAGGCTGCTGTTGAGCATCGGCGGCTTCTCTGATGTTCCTCGCTCATCTATGCAGTACATGGTCGGCCATTCAATTGATTGGATGTCTTATAATACCACATTTCCCCTAGGGACACAAAGTATGAAGAGCTCCACTCCTCCTGGTGATAGGTTATACCCAACAGATGGGGCAGCGCCACTCCTCGTGGTGATGGGTTACACCCAACAGATGGGGGAGCGCCACTCCTTGTGGTGATAGGTTATGCCCAACAGATGGGGGAGCGCCACTCCTCATGGTGATGGGTTATACCCAACAGATGGGGGAGCGCCACTCCTCGTGCTGATGGGTTACACCCAACAGATGGGGGAGCGCCACTCCTCATGCTGATGGGTTACACCCAACAGATGGGGGAGCGCCACTCCTCGTGCTGATGGGTTACACCCAACAGATGGGGGAGCGCCACTCCTTGAGGTGATGGGTTATACCCAACAGATGGGGGAGCACCACTCCTCGTGGTGATGGGTTATACCCAACAGATGGGGGAAGTTACAGAATGGCTTGTTATGGTGCAAGAACATTGTGGACATTGTTTTTTTGGTTTTTTTTTTAACTATTTTGCCTTTATGTTCTTTGTTTTTTTCCTACAGACCCTCCCAGCTAATGTGGCACCCCAGGGGTCTGGTTTCCACAGTAATGTAATGTTATGTCTGAGAGCAGGTGGGAGGTCCTTTGGTCAGGGATCCTGTGCATGCCACACCTCCTGCCCAGTCTTGGGAGGGGAAGGACTTCCCCTATATAAACCCGGGGCTGAGGCAGGGTTAGAGAGTTCTGAGAGAAGAAGACAGGGAGCAGAGCTGCTCTATGGGCTCTGCTCCACAGGCAGGCCCTGGCTGGGGCCTGAGCCTGGAGAAAGAAGACAGAACAAGAGTAGAGAAGAGAAGCAGCATAGCAAGAAACATCAGGAGCTCTGTGGGGAGCAGTGTTACAACGAGTCAGGGGCTGGCAGCTGCAGAGCTCGCCCTGACTGAGAAGATTTCTTACCGGACCCGGAGTCCGAGGCTGTGGGGACTAACTCCTACCCAGCAGCAGAAACCGTCCGGCAGAGGATTTCAGGTCCTCTGGCCCAGAAGCCCGAAGGCACGGTCACACGCGTGGGACCAGCACCGCCATCGTGGAGCGGAAGCCATTAGAAGGCCCTGAGTCACCGGCCATACGGGTGAGCACCACACGGTACACTCAGGGACGTGGGCTACTTATACCCGCCTCTAGCAAGGTAGCCAGAAGAGTACAGTTAGTCTGGGAGGCCTACAACTCCGCCTGGCCAGGGGAGATCCCATCTGCTCAAGGACTGACCAGGCCCCAATCGCTAGCCAGTACTCCGGGAGGGTCTATCTTTGTCACCAGTAAAGACCCTGAACTACACAGTACCGTCTCCGAGTGGTTCCTGCTACCCCCATCATCCACGTCGGCTGCCCTGAGGCCATACCCCTCCCGTTGGGGGTTATACCATCCACGCTGCACAATCCTACCACCGGCCTCAGCGGTCTGCCCTGCAGCAGCAGCTCCCTGGCTGCACTCAACGGGTGGCGTAGTCATCTAACATCTACTGCTATAACATCGCCACTTAGTCTGACTCCCTGGGCACGGACCAGGTCACCGCCACGAGACTACAACCCTCAACAGATCCGGCTCCGGGTAAGCCCCCGTGTGCGAGACGCTACGCGACACAGCAGGCCCAGGGGCGCGTCAATTTTGGCGTAGTCGGCAGGATACGTGCCCGCAACCACCGGGTACTGCGTGCCTGAAAAAGAGACTTTTAAAACTTACCTGTGGTGAAGATTCCCGCCATCCGGCGCCATCTTCAGCCTTCTTCCCGCCATCGGTGAAGATTCCCGCCATCAAGCGCCATCTTCAGCCTTCTTCCCGCCATCCGTGGAGTTTTCCCGCCATTGGACGCCATCTTGAGGACGCCGCGCGGGAAGAAGAGGGGCGTGGACTCCGAAAGCGCGCGAGAACTGAAGCCCCGCCTCACGTCCGGACGTTGCGTAAGGTCCTGGAAGGAGCCCAGCAGACGCCGACGTCACAGGAGCGCGACGGAAGGTCCTCAACCCTGACGATCCACTGCGGAGCCGCGGCCTACGGAAGAGGATCATCGCAAGGTAGGCCACGGTCCACTAGGGGGGAGGAAGATGTCGGATACGGAGGAGAGCTTCACTGCCTCAACCCCCGCCAGCGTCACCGCTGCTGCGGTTATGCCCTTCACCATGCCCTATATCCCGGGAGCAGCTTGGCTACCCCAGTACTCAGGGGAGTCACATACCCTGCATGACTTTAGAGAAAAGCTGGATAGCCTCTTCCAGGTGTACCCCCTCACAGAAGAGCAAAAAGTGAGCATCCTGGTGGCCCAACTAACCGGGGCAGCCAAAAGGGAAGTAAAATCCTGGCCACCTGGGAGGAGGACTGTCGCAGGAATACTAACCCGGCTGAGGGACACCTTTGATGCCCGCACCTCAGCCGAGATCAAGCTTAGATTCTACGGGTGCAAACAGCGGGCACATGAGAGTATAAGGGACTATGCCCTGAACCTACAAGAGGACCCGGACGGGTCTGAAGACTATCCTCAGGAGGAGACAAGGAGAGGACACCGCTGCTGAAGGGAAGTAGCATAAACTGAAACTGTAAATAGTTACTCGTTAGGGTACAAGAACTGCTGCTAACTAAAATATGGTCCCCGTTGGGACAAGTGTGAACTGTTTCCCGTGTGTCCCTATCCCTTACCAGGCTGAGGACTGTGAGCAGCCATTCCTTATTCCCACAGGCTGAGGACTGTGAGCAGCCATCCCTTATCCCCACTGGCCAAGGACTGAGAGCGGCCACCCTGTACATAGTTGGAGCGTAACCCGGGATGGACTAAAGACTGTTAAGGACTCGGGGCAGGACAAACCCCTACCTGGTTACGTCTCCCTGTTTTGGTGAAATGGACACCTTGCTTTTCTTCAGAGACTGCACCCGGTTGCGGACACGCCGTGACCATCTTTATGTGATTTTCTTGTTGTATTATTAATGTTTATATCTTGTTATGTTTTTCTAAAATTTGTTTAGTCCCGGAGTACTAAATTTTACTAGGGGGGAATGTGGCACCCCAGGGGTCTGGTTTCCACAGTAATGTAATGTTATGTCTGAGAGCAGGTGGGAGGTCCTTTGGTCAGGGATCCTGTGCATGCCACACCTCCTGCCCAGTCTTGGGAGGGGAAGGACTTCCCCTATATAAACCCGGGGCTGAGGCAGGGTTAGAGAGTTCTGAGAGAAGAAGACAGGGAGCAGAGCTGCTCTATGGGCTCTGCTCCACAGGCAGGCCCTGGCTGGGGCCTGAGCCTGGAGAAAGAAGACAGAACAAGAGTAGAGAAGAGAAGCAGCATAGCAAGAAACATCAGGAGCTCTGTGGGGAGCAGTGTTACAACGAGTCAGGGGCTGGCAGCTGCAGAGCTCGCCCTGACTGAGAAGATTTCTTACCGGACCCGGAGTCCGAGGCTGTGGGGACTAACTCCTACCCAGCAGCAGAAACCGTCCGGCAGAGGATTTCAGGTCCTCTGGCCCAGAAGCCCGAAGGCACGGTCACACGCGTGGGACCAGCACCGCCATCGTGGAGCGGAAGCCATTATAAGGCCCCGAGTCACCGGCCATACGGGTGAGCACCACACGGTACACTCAGGGACGTGGGCTACTTATACCCGCCTCTAGCAAGGTAGCCAGAAGAGTACAGTTAGTCTGGGAGGCCTACAACTCCGCTTGGCCAGGGGAGATCCCATCTGCTCAAGGACTGACCAGGCCCCAATTGCTAGCCAGTACTCCGGGAGGGTCTATCTTTGTCACCAGTAAAGACCCTGAACTACACAGTACCGTCTCCGAGTGGTTCCTGCTACCCCCATCATCCACGTCGGCTGCCCTGAGGCCATACCCCTCCCGTTGGGGGTTATACCATCCACGCTGCACAATCCTACCACCGGCCTCAGCGGTCTGCCCTGCAGCAGCAGCTCCCTGGCTGCACTCAACGGGTGGCGTAGTCATCTAACATCTACTGCTATAACATCGCCACTTAGTCTGACTCCCTGGGCACGGACCGGGTCACCGCCACGAGACTACAACCCTCAACAGATCCAGCTCCGGGTAAGCCCCCGTGTGCGAGATGCTACGCGACACAGCAGGCCCAGGGGCGCGTCACTAACTCCAAGCAAGTCCCTCATCTCAGAAGTTGAAAGGTTTGGGTTACTTTGAGGTTTAATGCATGCATTTACTTTTTTTAGAATCCCATCTTACAAAAGATATAGGATATCCAACTTCTTGGACTCCAAGAATAAGGGGGCTGCAGCCTGGAAGTAACCCCGCTGCCCTTTTTAAAGAATATGCTGGAGTGGGGCAGCTACCCGGATATTCACTGTGCAGGAGAACTGCAGCTAAGCCCATTCACTTTTCTGGATCTATGCTGTCGTTCCGCTGCACAGTGGAGGCCATGATGCCAATGTGCAGGGAATGACTGTGAAAGGGGCTGTTCCTCATTACAAGCTTCAGTGCCACTTTATTATATTAGAGATTGACCCCAACAGATCATAAATTGATGGTGTACTCTTTAATATACTGCTTCCTTCCTTTTTTTATCAGTTCACCCGTGAAACCAGATTACATGATTGTGGCGGAACCTCCTGTAGGACACCCAAGTTTTCTGGTGGCTGAAATCTCTTTACCTAAAGTGGTGAGACCCTCAGATGTGGTTTAGGATTGTGATCTTTTTGCATTTCATGTGATTTCCAATAGTCTTCCCTTATTAAAAGTCTGTGCCAACCTCGTGCTACCAGTCCTCCTCTGCCAACTTTTATCATCACAGCTTTGATGTGTCCACAGTAGCCAATTGCTGGCAGTTGTGACACATTTGCTGGATGATGATGATATAATTTTTTTTTCATACCATGGTGGGTTGTTTGCAAGCTATTGGAATGGGAAAGAATGACTCTGTCACCAGAGAACGACTGTTCAAACCAAGCACAGACGCCCGGTGCTTCACAGCGGGACCAGTCATTTATATAAACCTTCCCCCCTGCTTGTTTCCCCTCCATCTCCACCATCACCTCTTCTTTGACAGTTCTGGCTTCATAGATCCAGAGAGGAGATAGAGGGAAAACAAGCTGGTGGGAAGATGTATATATTATACTAGATGGTGGCCCGATTCTAATGCATCGGGTATTCTAGAATAGGTATGCGGCCGACCGGGCGCAATGAGCAGAGCTGTGTTTAAATTTTGCGCCAAAATCGCTGATTGGTCACGGTTGCCGGCCTCGACCAATCAGCAAAGCGGTGTTAAAATTTGGCGCCTAAATCGCAGATTGGTCACGGCCGGCGGTCACGACTAATCAGCAGAGCGGGGTTTAAATTTGGCGCCAATAATGCTGATTGGTCGCGGCCAGCGAACGTGACCAATCAGCAGAGCGGTATTTAAATTTGGCACCAATAATGGTGATTGGTCGCTGCCGTGACCAATCAGCAGAGCTGTGTTTAAATTTGGCACTAATAATGCTGATTATTCACGACCGGTAACCGCGACCAATCAGCAGAGCGGTGTTTAAATTTGGCGCCAATTTCTCTGCTTGGTCGCGGCTGGCCACTGCAACCAATCAGCGAAACGGTGTTTAAATTTGGCGCCAATATGGCTGATTGGTCACGGCCGGTGGTTGCGACTAATTAGCAGAGCGAGATTTAAATTTGGCGCCAATACTGCTGATTGGTCGCGGCCGGCGACCGCGAATAATCAGCAGAGCGGTGTTTAAATTTGGCGCCAATATTGCTGATTGGTCTCGGCCGTCGACCGCTACCAATCAGCAGAGCGGGGTTTACATTTGGCGCCAAAATTGCTGATTGGCGCGTCCACCAGGTGCGAACAATTAGCAGAGCGGGGTTTAAATGTGGAACCAAGATCGGTGATTGGTCGCGGCCGATATTTAAAATTGGCGCCCAAATTGGTGATTGGTCGCGGGCAGCGCCCGCGACCAATCAGCGATTTTTAACACAAATGGACCTTTGTAACACCATGCGGATACTGTGGGGACATCAGCGGCTAGGGTGTGAAGGGAGACCGGGGAGCGGCGCTGCGGGTCAGGATACTTCTGCTCCGAGCGCCCGCTCATGTCCCGGGTTCTCCGAGCGGAAGTACCCGCACAGGCAGCGCCGCTGACATCCATGCGGCTAGGGTGTGAAGGGAGGACCGTGGAGCGGCGCTGACATCCAATTGGTCGCGGCCGCTATTTAAATCTGCCGCACAAATCGGTGATTGGTCGCTGTCTTGGCCCGCGACCAATCACTGATCTTGGCGCCAAAGTTAAACACTATTGTGCTGATTGGTCGTGGACGCTGCCCGCGACCAATCACCGATTTGGGCGCCAAATTTAAATATCGGCCGCGACCAATCACCGATCTTGGCTCCAGATTTAAACACCGCTGTGCTGATTGATCGCGGCCGATATTTAAATTTGGCGCCCAAATCGGTGATTGGTCGCGGTCAGCGCCCGCGTCCAATCAGCACAGCGGTGCTTAAGTTTTGCGCTAAGATCAGTGATTGGTCGGGTCCGAAGACCGCGACCAATCAACGAATCGTCTTGGTGAGGACCGGGGAGCTGCGCTGCCTGTGCGGCTACTTACGTTGCGAGACCCCGGGACATAGCGGGCGCTCGCAGCAGAAGTATCCCGACCCCCAGCGCCGCTCCCCGGTCCTCCCTTCCGCATGGAGGTCAGCGGCGCCGGCGGTCCTTCCGCTGCTACCGGCCGGGAGATAAGCGCCTCGCGCCGCTCATCTCCCTGCTGCATCTCCGTCCCGCAGATGGGTCCAGCGGTAGGGTTCTTTCTGCTGTTGCCGGCCGGGAGATGAGCGCCTCGCGGCGCTCATCTCCCGGCTGCATCGCCGCTCCGCTCCGTCCCGCAGATGAGCCGCTAACGGCCGCCATCTTTTTTCAGAAATCCCGCGGCGCTGATTGGCCGCTGCCGGACCAATGAGCGACGCGGGATTTCCTGGACAGACAGACAGACAGACGGGATAAGACGATTATATAGTAGATTATTTAATTATATAGTGCCATTGATTCCATGGCGCTGGTGCATATAAATGATGTTATAATGATGATATAAATGATGAAAGAGGCTTGTTGCGATAGTGTAGAACACGCCGCTCTTTATTTTTTCTATATTAATGCGACATTTGGAGGAATCGCACAGAAAATGCTTTAAATGTATTTATTTTTTAATTTGATTTTTCTCATGTCCATGATTCACATTGTGTTAAATGAGGCATAATGAAGATTAAGAATGTTTCAGCTGTATCCTTCATCAGACAGGATAATGTAGCTTAAGGGGACCCACTTGGTTAAATATAGGGGTCAGTTCTGGTCTTCCCAAAAAGCAGATTAAGTAGTCACCACACGGGAATCTGGTGATTACTGGGTTTGCTTTTGGGGACCCCAGATTTCTTCATATAACCGACTGGGCCTTCTGCCTAATGAAGGCTACATTATCTGAAATTCTGGTACCATTCATTATGCCTCACTTAAAGGGGTTGTCTGGCACTTTAATATTGATGATCTATCCTAAGGATATTCCATTAGTATTAAAGTGGTGGACAACCCCTTTTAATGCCGTGTGAATCATAAAAAATATTTGAAGCATTTTCTGTGAGCAGTTACTCCAAGTGTCAGATTTAATGTATGAGACGTCTGGAGCTACACAGTAACTTCTAGTTGGCCACATATCAAGATAAAAGTTTAGATTTTTGTGCACTTGTTGGTTACAACTTTCTTTCCCGTACAGAAGCATTCAGCGACATAAGCGTTGTTACCACGCTGGTCTTCTCTTTATAGTCTTCTGCTAGATCTCGTGTTGGACTTGGGTGAAGACAGAATAGTCTTAGTTGGACGTCCCGATTTGTATCATCTAGACGTCTTCATTCCTTACAATATCATCCAAGAACAAAGTGGAGCTCAGTTCAACAAGGACAGTAAGGTGAGACAATAAAGCAAAGTTGGACATGTCTTATAGCCCATTCTGAAATCTCCTTCTTAAAGAGGTTCTCTGAGAAAATGTATAAAATAAAATTTTAAAAAATGTATACATTTATTTAGCAAAAATAAATTGTTTTAATTAGGGGATAATTCTATGTGAATACTTTTATGCCCAAGAATGGCAAAAGTATTCTCGGAGTGATACCTTTACTGGCTAACCAGAAAAAAAATATATATATGCAAGCTTTCAGAGCACAGAGGCTCCTTCTTCAGGCAATATTACAAATGAATTCATAACATTTGTAATCCTGCCTGAAGAAGGAGCCTGTGTGCTCTGTAAGGAGATTTTTGTGTACTCATCGTCAAATCTCTTTCTCTTAGCCTCTAATTGGGGGACACAGGACCTTGGGTGTTATGCTGCTGTCCACTAGGAGGCGACACTAGGCTTAATCTGAAAAAGATTAACGGTGGCTCCTCCTCTGCAGTATACACCCCCTGACGGCATCAGCCATGTTCAGTTTTGTGCAAAAGCAGTAGGAGGAACGTAACATGAATAACATAATTATGCCTATAAGAAGGCTACCGCCCAGTGGAGAATGTGTGTCACTTCTCGCATCGCCTGGGCACTGCGGGTCCCCCCTTGGTGATTTACGTATGCCACAGCCGTGGCATTGTCTGACTGTACTCTGATGTGAGTGGCTGCCAGTAAATGATGGAAGGCTCTCAACGCCAGGAGAATGGCACGAATATCCAAGATGTTGATGGGCATGGTCGCTTCTGTTGGGGACCACTTGCCCTGTGCTCTGTGGTGCAGGTGTACCGCATCCCAACCCATCAGGCTCGCATTGGTGGTCAGAACCTTCCATTGACTCGTGAGAAAGGATTTCCCCTTTGTTAGCGAGGTTGGTTTGAGCCACCAGTGCAGGGATCTCTTGGTTGATGACGTCAACTGAAACTCCCTGTCGAGGGAAAAAGGATTCCTGTCCCATGACTTGAGGATGGCTAGTTGGAGAGGCCTGAGGTGAAGCTGGGCAAATGGGACCGCTTCTATTGCCGCCACCATCCTACCAAGGACTCTCATGGCAAACCGGAGAGACTGAGGGGGTTTGCGAAGTAGGATGCGGACCCCTATTCGGAGAGGCAGTGCTTTGTCCTTGGGGAGGAGTACTAGACCCTTGAGGGTGTTGGATAACATTCCCAAAAAGGTCAGAGATTGACTCGGGGTTGGTGATGACTTTTTCAAGTTGAGCCGGTGCAATTGGTATATGGAGGCATGCGTCTTGAAAGTCTATGGAGGCGAGAAATTCTCCCGTCTCCATGGACGCAATGATGGACCGAAGGGACTCCATGCGAAAGTGACGTACCCGTACTTATTTGTTGAGCTGTTTTAGATCCAATATGGGCCGTACACTGCCTCCTTTTTTGGGGACTACGAATAGATTTGAGCAGAACCCTTGGAAGCGCTTGGCCGTAGGGACCGTTACTAAGACACCTGCTTGGAGAAGTAATGAAACCGCGTGGTGGAAGGCACGAGCCTTGGCTGGCGGTTTTGGGGGAACAGACAGGAAGAATCTGTTTGGCGGGTTGGAAGTGAACTCTATCTTGTATCCTGAAGACACTAGTTCCCTGATCCACCTGTCTTCTGTAATAGGCAGCCAGAGCTGGTGAAAGAGCAAAAGACGGCCGCCTACAGGTGGGGTGTCTTCCAGAGTTCGTGAGTCATGATGAGGAGGAAGTGCAAGACTTTCCTCCCTTAAATTTTGACTGGCCTGCCTTTGTTTGCCAGGTTTTGTCCGACTTTTGCGTCGACCTCGAGTTGTCCCAGCGTGGAGCGCGGCTGTTATTCTTTGCTGGTCGTGAGACGGATCAGCCGGAAGAGTTCCGAAAGGATCGGTAACGTGCCTGATTGCGCTTTTTGTAAGTGTGTTTGGGCTTCAGTTGGGGGAGAGAGATACTTTTACCCCCGGTGGCGTTGGATATCATTGTGTCCAACTGTTCACCGAAAAGCCGACCACTGAGGTACGGGAGGTGAGTGAGGGACTTCTTTGAAGCTGCATCTGCTTTCCATTCCTGCAGCCAGAGGATACACCGAATTGTGATGAAGCTATCCCGGCTGCACCCATTGCAGAATCCAGAGCTGCATGGAGCTTGTAATCTACCACGACTGCTATTTGGGCCGCTTGGTCCGACAGTTCAGGGGTAGGTATTTTGTAGGCCAGTTTGTAAATTTTGGGCCCAGGCCAGGATTGCCTTGGCAGCCCAAAAAAACTGAGGCGAACGTGAGAGCCAGGGAGGCCCCTGCGGCCTCGAAAATTGAACGGGCCATGCGTTCCACCTGCCGGTCTGCTGTGTCCCTGAGGGTTGAGCTATCTGGCAGAGAAAGTGCTGCTAGTCTGGAGACTGGAGGATCCACTTCAGGTGGATCTGTCCACTTTTTGGTGACCTCCTGTGGAAAGGGGTACCGCGCCTCCAGATATTTGCGATTAGTAAACTTTTTCTCAGGTTGTGAGAACTGCTTTTTAAGGATCGCCTTAAACTCTGGGTGGTCAAAGAACACCTTAGGCGGTTTCAGGACTCCTTCAAAGGAAATTTTATGTCCTGGTGTCTCCAGGGGTGGATCGGAGATGTCCAGCACCCAATGGATAGATGAGATTAAATCATCAACTAGCACTGTATTGCCCGGGCGAATAGGGATCAGGGACCCTTCGGTTTCCTTGTCTGAGTCTGAATCACAGATGTCTTCCGAATCCTGTATCTCGCTAAGGCGACTCCTGCTGGGAGAACCGGAGCGGAGACCTTCTCTGGTCGGGGATGGCTGTGGGGATCTGCGTTGTCTGTCCCTGTCAGGGGACGGTCTAGATGAGCTGTGAGTACGGTGTCTCACACTGGAAGGGGATGACCGTGTGGTATGGGATGATGCAGATGGGGCCAGCGATGCAGAGTGGCTTTGCAGAGGGGGCCAGCAATGCAGAGAAAGTTATAGACTTCACAGCCGAGTCGAGACTGTAGCTGTAATTTTATCCCACCTTAGTGTGCTGTAGTACAGCGCCGGTAAAATCCAAGATCCTGTGCTCCCCAGAGACCAGCTGGCGACCGGTATGTGAAGCGTTAACTTCCTTCCGTTCTCCCTCTGCTGGTTAATGGCCGCCGGAGTGTGGAGAAGAAAGGGGGCGGAGCGCTGGAAAGGCGGCCGTATTGCTAGAAAGCGCGCCCTTTCAGTTCGTCTCCGCCCCCTGTATGACACTGTGTAGTGTCATATTGGTCATCCGGGGGGCGGGGCGCGGAGAGTGGGCGGCGGCTTCAGCTAGGCGGTGTAAATTTAGAATGTATGCCGGCGCGGTAGTCCGAGGGGGTACCGGATCTGAATCGGACCCCCCCCCCGGTTTTTAATGGCAGGAAAGGCGGTGGGATACTATATTAAAAGGGAGCCCTTAAAGGGTTCCTCTGAGGCACTGTAGCGCTGGTGCCGGCAGAGAGACAGAGCTGAAGCCAGCCTGTGTCTCTGTGTGCCCTTCTGCCAGTACTGTCCCCCGGTCCATCAGGAGTCTGCAGCGGAGCTGCGATTCCTGAACGTTGGTGCAGAGCGACAGCTACTGGGAGCTATATATTGCTGTCTGCACAAATCCTACCTGCGGTGTCTAAACCTAATGCCCCCATGAGGGGGATTGGGGAGTGTCAGGCAAAATGTATTTTTGTCCTAGTTTTAAAAATGAGAGATGTCTTAAATCTCCATCCCCTGCTCATTTAGAATGGTCCTACATAGAATTCACTCTTGCTTTCCCCAAACAAGGAATTTTTATTACCGCCATAAAACCTCAGCCAGAGCAAGCATACTGGTGTAAACTGGAAATTCCCTCCAAAATCCTATTGTCTAACTGTACAAACTTTTAATGTCGAGTTTAATAATGCACATGACTGTCACAAACACAGGGACCACATTTTTGGGATGTTCACCTTTTTCCAATTATGCCGGTATATCTTACATAACTGGGAAACCACCAGAAACCCAGGAAATGGGTTCTGATATTTGATATCCATCTTCATGAATATTGGTGACGGCAAACATGATGTATCCATCTTGGATGTGAGACCCCCCCATACCAAGATATGAAATCTGAAGGCTTTTTATGTCTTAGGCAGCTGGGTGGGTTCACAAAACCGTGTGAGGTAAACAACATGGGTGTCTCCTAGTGTTTTGGCCCCTTACTAAAAACCAGAACGGACATTTTACTTCATTCTTAACCAGGGACGTCAGACGCAAGCACTCTTCGCTGCATGGAGGAATCACACCTAGTTTCCGGGGAGCCGTGCACCCCACACAAACTGAGACCATCACCTCGTGGCGCAGGTTTTGCTATTATTTACCCCTTGTATTTTAATAACTGTTTTATGCATATATGTAAATTGTCTCTTTTATAAAATCTTGTATATCTTTTGTAAACACTGCCCACTTTCGGGAGTATTTCATTATTATTTACCAGCTTCGTTCTTCTTGTCCTATGTCGAGCAAACACGTTCCTCACCCGCTAATTCACGTTACCTAACAGGTACCCGATCAACCTGTTAAGCGATCGGTGGTGGCAGTATACCGGTATTTGTGATATTGTGGTTTGAGGGTGGCTGGACGGAGGTATATATACGTTCCTGGAAGGAACTGGTGGTATATATACGTCCTGTCACATCACGTGCCACAATAGTCGACATAAATTAGAGCAGCTGCGCCCGTGCTTATCCTCGGTCAATACCGTGGTTGACCAGCAGGATAAGGGGGCGCCAGAGGGCTGCAAGGTCTGACCAAGTGTTTTTCGTGACAGGGAGGGTGCTGCCTTCACAGTCAGGAGGCTGTAATCCTCCCTCGACCTGAACCCAAGACCAAAAGGAATTGGGGAAGGAGGGGGGGTCTCAACTTCGAACCAACACCCGAGGGGCTGGGGAAGGAGCGACATGGTAAGGAGACGTCTCGACTTCAACTGTGCACCCCTAGAAGGGGGCAGAGGAGGAGCCATGCCGGGGGTCTCTCCAGAGACCCACTTATCTTCAATTGTAACTCCATGGAAAAAGAAAAAATCAGAAAAAAATGGAGTAAAAATCTTTAGGTGTGCCTTCTTGCGACACTAAGCAAAAAACTGAACATGGCTGACGCCGTCAGGGGGTGTTTACTGCCGAGGAGGAGCCACCGTTAATCTTTTTCAGATTAAGCCTAGTGTCGCCTCCTAGTGGACAGCAGCATAACACCCAAGGTCCTGTGTCCCCCAATGAGGCGACAGAGTAATATATTTTTTTCTGGTTAGCCAATAAAGGTATCACTCCGAGAATACTTTTGCCATTTTTGGGCATAAATGTATTTACATCAAATTTTCTGGCTAGCACGGTACCACAATATAAATTTGTACTGTACATCGCAATTACAGGATAATAATTGCTTATGGACATAATGGCCAACGATGTCAGCAGCCATCCATCCTAGATGGGTGAAGGTAAACTGTTTGAGACGGACATCTCTGACCTACCTGTCTTAATCAAGAATTTGCATCTATGTCATCGATTGACTGACTGATCACGTCCATGAGTCAACATGCTGTAAACCTGTCATGATGAGTGAGCAGATAGATAAGTTCCTGTCAGGGTGAGGGGCAGCATCCTATCACAACATATAGTTGCCCAGAGACATCTGAATGCATCGGCTTTCCTTTATGCCATTCATCAAACATGTCGTATATTTTGTGTATAGCGAGTCACAAGCCTCGCACTGCTCTGCGTCTTATCATTGGTTCTATGAGCTGCAGTAAAACGTGACGTATATTCCAGGTGCTGACGATCACGATGCCGGTCCAGCCAGCATAGCGGTGGGCTCAGAAGATCAGCTTTGGAAAACGTTCCTCTTATATAGATCCTGTGGATCCTACTTACATTCGCTGCTGTTTACATTGTATGCTTACAATTCTATTTAGACTTCAATATGACTCCAGAATAAATTTTTGTCTTTCTTATACTTGCCGTATATTTTTCCCAAGGAGGGAGTTTAGGTATTGTGCTTTTTTCTTTTTTTTTTTTTATTTCTACTGTAATATTTCATAATATCTGTGAATAAGTCTTGAAAATAATTTGCATTGAAAAGGTTGAGATCCTCTGAATCTACATGGATTTTTAGGAATTAAAAATCTACAGCAGTAAATCTGCAGCAGAATTTAAATTTTGCACCATGTCTGGATTTAGTAGCAGCTGCCCCTTTAAATGGAATATGTCAGCAGGTTTTTGCTACCCCATTTGAGAGCAGCATAATCCGAGGCCCTGATTCCAACGATGTATCACTTACTGGGCTGCTTGGTGTTATTTTGATAAAATTACAGTTTTTTTTTCTCATGCAGATCTCTGAATGCTGAGCTCTGTATAATAACCCCACCCACACCACTGATTGGCAGTTTATATACAGTGTACACAGAAAGCTGCCAATCAGTGGTGGGGGGCGTGGTTGGACTACGTGGCAGCAGGTTTACTAGTCCTCTAGTGATAATCTTCTGCTGATAAAAGTGTGATTTTTATCAAAACTACAACAAGCAGCCCTGTAAGTGAGACGTCCCTAGAATCAGGGTCTTTGTCTCTACATCATGCTGCTCTCAACAACAACCAATATATAGTACATCCGACAAGGGGTCAATGTGTTAAAAAAGAACTTTATTATAACAATTTGGGTACATGGCGGCAAAAGAAAAGAGCACACACACATATATATAGTAATACCATATAATAGTGAGGAGGTATAATGTAAATATTTGAATTGCAGAGACATCAGGGCTGGATAGTAGTAGCTCCAATTGTGCTAATGCATACTGATAGTATATCCTAGGTCACATAGTAAAAGGATATAATCCTAAATAATAAAAGCCAATATAGGCATTCCCAAGATAATGACCTTTTGGTATATACATATATCAAGGGTTGTATTATATCCAAGTAGGTTAATTCCCAAGTAACAATAATGTTGCATTGGATTCATTCATACCTGGTATATATTGTCTGCACGTCTTGCAATAGCTCTGGGCTCAATGGTCCTACTCCTAGTGTGGCGCTCACCCCATCATGCTGCTCTCAGAATAGCCAAGAAAAACCTGCTGACAGATTCCCTTTACAAATAGCTGAAATGGCTCCTAGATACCAGAGAAGGAAAACTTTATTAAAACGGTTTTGTTTCCTAAATAGAAAAGCAAATTAAACACCACTGGATAATGTGGTGTGTGAAACCGTCCATTGGATTGCTGTTTCGGGTGGGCTCAGGAGCAGAGCCCCCATCCTACACAGCCGACATCTTGCTGTGACAGCAGCGGCCAGAGCGGAGCGTGAATCACTGCTGTTTAACCATTTATATGCCGTCAATCACTGATGACAAGTTAAATAGCGCAATCGCCGGTACGCTATGCAATGTTACTAGAATTTTTTTTTTTACTTTTCCATCTCCTTGAATTACTTGTTGTGGTTTGCGGATCCATTGACTGGCCAAGTGGAAGGGCTGCAGCCGATCATTCATGTACGTAGCAGATACACATTTCCATGTGTAAATAGGCCCTTATAGAAATCAATCAATAGAACGTATACCTGGATATCTAGGTTTATTCTTTGCATACATTTAAAGAGGTATAAGTCATGGCATATTACTAGGATGTCATTCTTGGGGGTCTGACAGCCTAATTTAGAAAGAAGTGGATGCATTATTTTCCCCTCACCCATTACAACACACCTTGAGAGAGGGATCCGCCCCACCAAGGACAGGAAACCGTCTGAAATAAAAGGGCGGTACCTCTCCCTTGCTTCAGTTGGTTTCCTGTCCTTGATGGGAACCTGTCTGAAGAAGGGTGTCTTCTTACCTGGGCCCGTTCCGGTGTGGAAGTGCGGGCACCTGCCTGTGCACCGGGTTCCGGGTCCCAGAAGCGCCGTCCGCAGTTCCCTGGAGCCGTGTTCGAGCAGGCGCATGCGGTTATGAGGGCTCCGGCTCCCCGCAGACCGCTGCGCTGTCCTCTCCCTGCCGCAGGCTCCTGGGTGGTCGCACGCTGGGAGCAGTGTCTTCCAGATATGACGCGCCTGACGTCACGGCGCGGTGAACGCTTGGAGAGGCGTGCCCGATGACGTCGGGGGCTGCACCCGGAACCAAGATGGCGGCGCCCTGTAAACGCTTGCCGGCCGTTTTTTTTCAAAGATCGGCCGGTGGGTGTCAGGAGGGGGGAGGACACATGGACCGGAGGAGGTCCGGATGTGCCCTATTTAAGGTGGGGGCCTCCTGACAAGCGCTGCTTATACTCAAGCTCAGGTGTAGCAGCTATGGCAGACCAGGACAGCTAGGTGCAGCAGCAGCTGACCCCTCCACCGCATCAACGCCAGCGGAAGAAGCAGTCGGACACCTCGCACACGGACGGCCGCTCCAGCAACCGCAGCGGCAGCAGGAGGAGTAAGGTGTCGGACACTTCAGGGCCATCCAGAAGGGATTCATCTTATGTCCCGCCACAGCCTCAAAATCCGGTACCCTTTTGTGACTTCAGGGGTGAGTGATCTTCGTGAATGTCACTTAATAGTAATGGAAAGTTATTATGTCCTTCATTCCTTAGGAAGAAGAGTAGTGGCAAAAAGAACCCACTGGGTTTGTTCCTTATGCCAGGCCCCCCTTTCCATAGATTGGCAGAAACAGCTTTGTGCAAGCTGTATTAACCAAACGATAGCGGAGAGCACCCCGGATTTCGCTTCTAATTTGAGGTCCGTAATCCGTTCAGAGGTGCAGGATTCCCTGTAAGGCTTACTAAAGTGGAAAAAGAGATCCCATAAAGATATCTCCTCTGACTATGATTTATCCTCCCAGTCAGAGGATCTTTGCCTCGGCATCCTCCTCTTCATCAGACAGTGGTAGGCCCTGTTTCCCTATTGAGGATACTGACAAGTTGGTCAGAGCGGTCAGATCTACCATGGGGTTGAGGGAGGAGAAGGCAGCCAGGTCCCTGGAAGATATGTTCGCAGGCCTGGAGGAAAAAAAGACGCTCCTTTCCAGTGAATCCTCAAATTCAGACCCTTATAGACCTGGAATGGAGGAAGCCGGAGAAATCAGGAGTATTGTCCTCATCCTCTAAAAGGAGGTACCCCTTCGAGGATAATGTCTCTGAGTCCTGGGACAAAATTCCTAAAGTTGGCGGGTCTGTCGCCCGATTATCCTAAAGATCGTCCCTACCCCTGGAAGATTCGGGCAGTCTAAAGGATGCTCTGGATAAGAAGGCAGATTCCTTCCTGCATCACACCTGTGAAGCAGCAGCAGGGGGCCTGAAGCCAGCGGTAGCAGGCACTTGTGTCGCTAGGTCACTTATGGTGTGGCTTCAGCAATTAGGAGACCAGCTAAAGGATAAAAAGATGTCCAGAGATAAAATCCTCTCCAATCTGCCTTTGCTACAAGCAGCATCTGCTTTTTTGGCCGACTCCTCAGTGGATTCAGTTAAACTCGCTGCCAGGTCTGCAAATTTGTCTAATGCTGCCAGACGAGCCCTGTGGCTCAAGGGTTGCCCGGGAGATCTACAATCTAAGCATAAGCTTTGTTCTCTTCCTTGTGATGGTAAACTTTTGTTTGGCCAAAAACTGGACGAGTTTTTGGAGAAGGCTGGCGACAGAAAGAGAGGTTTCCCAGGGTTCACGGGGGAAACAAAAAGGTCCTATTTTCGGAAGAAGAGATTTAACCAGGGTCGCCCTCCGGGATAAAGGAAAAGATGGGAGCCCAGATCTAAAAAGGACTCTGGTTACATGCTTGGAGGACCATCCTCCAGTTCCAAAAAATCTCCCCAATGACGCGAGGCTAGAGGTCGGGGGAAGGCTTTCCCATTTTATCCCAGCTTGGGAAGCCATCACTTCTAATCCCTGGGTGTTGGATATCATAAAGAACGGCCTAAAGATACGCTTCTGTCAGGTCCCTCACCGAACCTTCATGATCACCTCCAGGAGGAAGTCCAGGGAGGAGCAGATGGCTCTAGAATCAGAGGTATTAGACTTAGTCAACAAGCAGGTCCTTCACGAAGTTCCAGTTTCACAATGGGGAGGGGATTTTATTCCCCCCTGTTTGTGATAAAAAAACCAAATGGGTCCTTAAGGACCATTGTCAACCTCAAAAGTCTAAATCAGCTGATAATCAACCAGACTTTCAATATGGAATCAGTGAACTCTGCAGTGAAACTCTTACACCACAATTGTTTCATGGCAGTCATCTACCTAAAAGATGCCTACTATCACGTCCCAATCCATCCAGACTACCGGAAGTACCTAAGGGTAGCCCTGTTCATCCAAGGTCAATTGAGACATTTCCAATTCACTGCCCTACCTTTTGGACTCTCGATAGCACCGAGAGTATTTACAAAGGTTATAGCGGAGGTGACAGCTTTTCTCCGAATCAAGAACGTGGTGATTGTTCCCTATCTGGACGACTTTCTGATAATAGGGAAATCGGAGGACCACTGTTCCTCTCATCTTTTAGAGGTCCAGACAGCTTTATATCACCTGGGGTGGTTAATAAATATTCAAAAATCAAAGCTATCCCCCTCAAGGACTCAGATCTTTCTGGATTTGACCCTAGATTCCCAACGCCAATCCTGTTTCCTCCCGGAAGACAAGGTTTGCAAAATAATCAGCCTGGTCTCAAGGGCAATAAGGTCTCCCGTGATGTCCTTGAGAGAAGCAATGTCCCTACTAGGCTCCATGACTTCCTGTCTCCCGGCAGTCAAATGGGCCCAGAGTCATATGAGGCTTCTTCAGTGGGAGGTCCTGTCGGCTCAGAAATCCTTCAACGGACATATAGGAAAAGAAACTCTCCGTCTTTGGAGACAGTAAACTCCCTCTCCTGGTGGACAAACAGGGAGAATCTGACCGCAGGCTTACAATGGTCCAAACCAGTCGACCACACAATTACAACAGATGCAAGTGGCTCCTGCTGGGGGTGTCATCTGGCAGAGTTCTCAGTTCAGGGGCTCTTACTACGTCACGAAAAAGAAGCGTCATCAAACCTAAAAGAGCTTTTGGCCGTGGAGAAATCCTTGATAAGCTTTCTTCCCCACATACAGGGTCGCCATGTCCAGATCAGGTCCGACAATCGGACGACAGTGGCATATATAAATCACCAGGGAGGAACAAGATTTCACTCCCTTATGGTAGTGGCAAACAGGATCCTGCATCTAGCAGAACAACATCTCCCATCCCTCAGTGCTCTTTTCATCCGGGGGTATAAAATTCAAGAGCAGATTTCCTCAGTCGCCACACTTTAAGACAAGGAGAGTGGCCTCTAAACCCGATAGTCTTCCAAAAGATTATCCAGATATGGGGGTCACCGGACATATATTTGTTCGCCACCAGGGCGAACAGGAAGGTGGAGAGATTCTGTTCACTAAATCCAACAGAGAATCCCTATGCTGTAGACGCTCTCCACATTCCCTGGAAGTTCAGGAAGGCCTACGCCTTTCCACCGATAGTGATGATCCCGGCAGTTGTGAGGAAAATGCGGGAGGAGGGGGCGAGGATAATCAGATCCCTGGGTCCTGCCTGACAGGCCGGACCTTCTCATCCAGGGGCCAATATTCCATGCACAAGCCAAAGGTTTCCATCTGGCGGCTTGGAATTTGAGAGGTTGTTACTGAGCAATAGGGGGTTTTCACCAGGCCTAGTTTCTACCCTGTTGGGTAGTTGAAAGCCCATAACAACTAAAATTTATTCCAGAATCTGTTGAAAATTCCTGGATTTTATAGACTCCCCATTGTCGGATAAACCTCCAGTTAGAGAAGTCCTAGAGTTTTTACAAAAGGGACGTGACCTAGGGTTGGCTACGGGAACACTTAAAGTTCAGGTGTCCGCCCTAGGGGCGATCTATAATTGTAACCTGGCAGGGAACAGATGGGTCTCTAGATTCATTAAATCCTGTTCCAGAGCTAAGCCAGTTCGGGCTCTTCCTCCCTGGGACCTGAATTTGGTTTTAAATGCACTCTCTGGCGACCCATTTGAACCCCTGCAGGTTATCTCTCCAAAGATCCTCACCCTCAAAACCATCCTCTTTGTGGCCCTAACGTCGGCCCGTAGGGTGAGTGACCTGCAGGCCCTTTCTGTTGATCCCCCATACACCCAAATTCATGATGACCGGGTCGTCCTGCGTACAGATCCATCGTACCTTCCAAAAGTTGTATCCAGATTCCACTGTAATTGTACTTCCCTCTTTCTGCAGTAACCCTAAAAACCCTGGGGAGGTTAGGTTCCAAAATCTAGATGTTAGAAGGGCATTACTACAGTACATAGACATGACTAGTCAGTGGAGGAAGGACAAGTCCTTGTTTCTGGCCTTTCAGGGGAGTAGGAAAGGTCACGGGGTATCAAAGGGAACTATTGCTAGGTGGCTTAGGGAGGCCATTTGTCTAGCTTATACATCTACAGGTGTTCCGGCACCGGACGGTATTAAAGCTCATTCCACCGGAGCTGTTGCAACCTCCTGGGCAGAGAGAGCAGATGTCTCGATTGACCAGATATGTAAAGCTGCTACTTGGTCTGCACCATCCACCTTCTATAAGCACTATCGGTTGGATCTATCCTCCTCTGACCTTACCTTTGGGAGAAGGGTACTTCAGGCGGTGGTCCCTCCCTAGGGTGCTCATATTTTCCAAAATTCTCTCAAGGTGTACTGGCATGGGTGAGGGGAAAACACCAAGGTTACTTACCGGTAGCCAATTTTTCCTGAACCCATGACAGCACCCGTAGTCATCCCCCCCCCCCCTGTCTTTCTCACGCCCTGGTGAAGCACTTTACATTTTGGGTGATATATATATATAGTAGGTGTTGGTTATGTGTCTAACCTTTTCTGGAGGTCCTCTCAATGCTCTGTAATCCAACTGAAGCGAGGGAAAGGTACCGCCTTTTTATTTCAGACGGTTTGCTGTCCTTGGTGGGGCGGATCCCTCTCTCAAGGTGTGTTGTCATGGGTTCAGGAAAAACCGGCTACCGGTAAGTAACCTTGGTGTTTTTTTTCACGCTCCCAATTTAACAATTTGAGTACAGTTAGATCTATTGGGTTTTTTTGCACTATGGGTGGGTGGTTGGGAGCACAGCTGTGCAGGAAAAAAAAAAGCTTATAGGTTCTCAATTCGTTCATTCTTGGGATCGGTGGCAGAACCAGAGGTCGGACCATCACCAATCAAGATATTATATCCCTTCACACTCATCATTGCTCCCAATTAACAATTTGAGTATGTGCATATTTTTTTAGGGTATTTTTGTGCAATGGGTGGGAGCACAACTGTGCAGGAAAAAAAAGCTGATAGGTTCCCCATTCCTTCATTCTCAGAATCAGTGGATGGAACATCGCCAATCACAATATTATATCCTTCTCACTAATCGTTGCTCCCAATTATCAATTTGATTACGGTTATACCTATTGTTTTTTTAGGGTTTTTTTTTTTGCACTGTGGGTGGGTGGTTGGGAGCACAGCTGTGCAGAAAAAAAAAAGCTGATAGGTTCCCCATGCCTTCATTCTCAGGATCAGTGGTGGAACCAGAGTGTGGATCATCTCCAATCAAAATATTATATCCTTCACATTAATCGTTGCTCCCAGTTAACAATTTGAGTACGGTTGAACCCATTGTGGTTTTTTAGGGTTTTTTTTTTTTTTGCACTATGGGTGGGTGGTTGGAAGCACAGCTGTGCAGGAAAAAAAAAAGCTGATAGGTTCCCCATTCCTTCATTCTAAGGATCGGTGGTCAGACCATCGCCAATCACAATATTATATCCTGGCAATATGCCATAATATTATATACGGAGTTGTCCTCCTGGCAGTTGCCGTGATCCTCTATTCCTTACCTGCTACCTCTATACTGTATATGAAATGACAATATGTGAGAAATATTAATAATGTTGCTCTCATTTTCTAAAAAAAACAGGTTGGAACACAAACTCTCAATTAGTTGTTTTTTTATTTGTTTACCAATCTAAAATGTCCACTTTGAGGCACCAGAGATAAATGCTGGCATATAATGTACAATGCTCCCGTCCCTAGCAGTTGGCGTGTATCAGGCGACATCGCAGGATCTTCAAGTAGCTGTCAATCTTGTGGGAATCTCTGCGGAAACAGTGAAGCAAGTGGTAGACGGGGAACACGTAGGAATCGCCCTGTGGTGCCGTTACATCGATTGGTCCAAACCACTGGGGGTAAACGTGTTCTAGATCAGTCAGCATCTGCAATAAACAATGGGTGAATGTGGGTGTAGAATTTGGTTGGAGTAAAGGTACAATCTAACACTACAATTATCCAAACGTTGTGCCTATTACAGCATTACCACCAGTCACAAGCAAACTCAATATCTTCCTAAAAGGAAAAATATTGTGGATGGACATGCTTTCTAAAAGGGAATCTGTCAGCAATATGATGTAGGTGCTGAGACCCTGATTCCAGCGATGTGTCACTTACTAGTCTGTTTTTAGCTGTTTCGATACAATAAGTGTTTTATCAGAAGGAGATTATCACTACAGGACTAGGGGTCTTGTGCTTCCTAGTCAACCTGCTCTAATACAATCAACAGTGATCGTATCAAAATGACAGCATGCAGACCAACAAGTGACATATCGCTGGAATCAGAATTTCTGCCCCTACGTCATGCTGCTCTTGGATTACATAAAAACCTGTTGACAGATTCCATTTAAAGAGAATTTATTGTTACACTTATTGCCGCTTCTCAGCAACTCTACGGTTTACTCAGTCAGTTCCGCTTTGGTTTATACTCGTACCATATAGCCTAAATTCATGACCTACGTGAAGGAAGAGAGGATGTGTGTGATAATAATGCTGCTTACTCTTCCAGAGATCCTGTCTATTCCTCCTTGAAGAATCCTGGTGTGCTCCTCAGCTTCTGTCACTTTTTTCTCCATGTTATTTGGCGCCCCCATGGACAAGTACTGCAGGGGTTGGGTCCAAGAGCGCAATCATTTCTTTCTAAGGCTCAGCAAGTCTTCGTGCTGTGGAAGCAGTAGACATCAGTTAGGAGGGATATCAGGCTGAGAACATATAGAAAATCATATGCCGAAAAGGGAATGTACCAGAAGTTGTGGATGCAAGAAAGTGCCCATGATTCCACTCCTCCGGGTCACACGAAGTGATGCAATACCCAGTGGTTGGTTAAGAATCCATTTATTTAGAAGCTAAAATAAGAGGCGTTTCCTGGACGTCCTGTCCACTTCATCAGTGCATAGCTTGTGTCCGGTATAGCAAGGAGTGGACATATATATACAAAAAATGTGAAAACAACTGGCGCCAAAACAATGTGGCCGTTAAGGCAGAAAAATACAATCAATAAAAAGGCAGAAATTTGAGTATCCATCAATGTATATATGCATCGGGAATAAAATATTGCTAGCATGATTAAAAATTAATTAAAAACCGATATAGTTCAATGCAAAAAAAATATAATAAATAATTAAAATATATAGATAATTCCTGAAGCAGGAATTGAACCTGGTGTATTGCAATCAAATGGATCATGTTTAGATCTTAATCATGGTACAACCCTCTAAGCCACGGGTGCTCATGTATATTGTGATTGATCTTGTTCTGATAGGAGGTAATAAACGGATATTAGACGATATATCTAACTTATACCTACATACTAAACAAAATAATTTTAATTCTTCTTATAATAGAATATGTGATCGTATCGGCAACATGAATAATTTCTTTAGGAGTGTGTCCGTATTATCGGTGTAGTACTAGAGAATAGTCGTGCGCATTAATGTCCACTAGGTGGTATGATGAGCACTGAAAGTGTCCTAGGGAATGGTGCAGACTACTGGGAACAGAACGCAATGATCATAAGAAGAAAGGAAACTGAACTCAGTGAAACCCTGGATCGGGACAGTGGATCAAGAACAAGCCAAGACACATGTTCCTGACCATGTAGAGGTCAATTATATTTGTCAGTGCTTTCAAATAAAAACCTCTGATATTTCATTGAGACCCCAAGGTTTCCAAGTATTTAGTTGATCTATCCAGTATATCTCTTTCCTATTGAGACCCTGAATTCTATTGGGAGTGGTGCATGGAATATGCTCTATGGGCAGGATTTTAAGACACCCAAAGTCTTTATTGTGATGGATTGCCATATGTCGTGATAAACCATGTTTTAAAAAACCTGTAGCGACATTATGCCTATGAGAATTTAGTCTTTTATGAAAGGGTTGCATAGTTCTACCGCCATATTGCTTGGGACATGTGCATTCAATCAGATATATGACAGAATCAGTGTCACAGGACATATTACTATTTATTGTGAAGCGTTCATTGCTTGATGTGGATGCAGAAGTGTCGGCTCCATGAGTAATATTCATGCCGCACATGCCGTTCTTTTTGCCACATCTGGTGATGGTTTTATTCTTATTATTGATCTTGCTACAATCTAGAGTAGAAAGGGTGTGTATCCTACGGGGGGCTCAAATGTTCCTTAGAGTGGGGGCTCTCCTATACACAATGGAGGGTTTTTCTGGGATAATCTTCTTGAGTATCGGATCATTTAACAGAATATGCCAATTCTTCTGCAGAATATCTCTAAATGATTTATGCTGAAAATTCTATGTAGTGATGAATTTTACACAGCGCTCATAGGACATTTTATCTGAATTAGATTTTAATAGAAGTGAATTCTGGCTACAGGTGTCCCTTACCCTTTCACATGATTCGCCAACAAGATTTTTGGGATAGCCCTGTTGTAGAACTTTCTGTTTCAGCATACCTGATTGCTCTGAAAAATCATTTTCAGAAGTGCAATTCCTTCTGATCCTCTGAAATTGATTAAAAGGAATATTACGCAGCCATTTCTGGTAGTGGCCACTGCTGTAGTGGATGGAACTATTCGCATCCACTTGTTTAAAATAAGTCTTGGAGCAAATCCTATTGTTCTCTATAAATAAGGTCAGATCCAGAAAATGAATACTGGTGTTATTTGTATCGGAATTGAAGGAAATACCCCAGCAGTTGTTATTTAGAAAACTGGCAAGGGCTGAGGGTTCTGCGATGTCCTTATTAAGAATGAAAATTAAGTCGTCAATGTATCTTTTGTAAAATATAATGCCTTCCCAAAATGGACCCCCATAGATGAACACCAGTTCAAATATGCCCATGAAAATATTAGCGAACGTAGCTGCGACCTTTGACCCCATCGCGGTCCCTTTGATCTGATGGTAAGTGTGTTGGAGGAAAGTGAAATAATTGTTATTAAGGATGAAAGATAACCCAGATAGAATAAATGATTTGTGGGAGGACGACAGGCCGGTGTCTTTGGAGATCATATGTTCAACACATAATAAACCAATTTCCCAATCAATATTGGTGTAAAGGGATGTAACATCAAGGCTTAAAAATACAAATGATTCTTCCCATTGGATGTCCTTAGTAAGGTTGATGAGGTGGCTGGAGTCACGAAGGTAACTCCTCAACCTTTTAACATGGGGCTGAAGGAGAACATCAATGTACTCTGCATGTGTTGTAGATTGGCCATGCAATACACCAATAATATCACATGATCACGTTCTGTACGTGGACCGGAAATACATGTCCCACTGAGCACAATTCCCAGTATGTTGTATAGGGGGCGCTGTGCCAGGCCAGGATTTCCCCTCCTCGATGCAGTGTCCTACAGTGTCCTACATCTTCTCCAGTACAGCTGCTCACAGATTAACCTTGGAATAAACCCGCAGCGTCCCTAATCCCTCCCCACTCACAATGTCGCTGATTACTGGACACACGGCCCCGGGATGGACGTCGTGACTTACCAGGGTCAAGAATCAATGGAGAAAAGACGACTTCATGGGAATGGGACCTGTTGTTAATTAAGTGCCAGGTTTTTATGTTTTGTTTGTTTGTTTTTTTTACGTATTATTATCTATATTAAAGTCTTGCAAATTTTCACACTGGCAATCATTGTACAGGAGGAGGAGGAGAAGGTGAGCTGTGACATCACCTATTGTGAATGGTGGATCCTGTGTTATCTACTGTATATAGAGGTGTTATCAGTCATTGTACAGGAGGAGGTGAGCTGTGACATCCTCTACTGTGAATGGTGGATCCTGTGTTACCTATGTGTGAGTGTGACGCTGACCGGCCGTGACGCTACTTCTGGTTTGCCGGCGGGAATGCCGCCGCATTCAAACCGCTGCCACGACTGAACTTGCACAACTATAAAAAGACCACATCTCCCCCTGCCACTATATTTAACCCCCTGGAATAAGCTAAATTGCAAAACGCGCGTCAGGGCCTGTACCACATCTTCAGGTAGTATCTCTTACTCTCTGCACTATGCAGCTATGTATTAATCTGTTTTAATTTCTACCCTGCCCAGTACCTTTCTGCACTATATTCAGCACGTTTTTCTTAAAGCTATTGGTCTCGCGACCTATTCTTATGAATTTACAGTATATATTGCTCAGACCTTATTTGTGTCTAGCAGGATTGTTTTCCGCTTAAGTACATTGCTATGTCCTCAATATATGTGCAGTCTGGGTACTCCACTGTGTAATTATCACACGATGTTAAGCACTTTTCTATCCTTCTACTTGTAGTTCTAAAAATGTAATTATTGTAATTTATGCTCATTATTGAATCATTGGTTGCATACCATTTCTTTGCAGGAATTTTTCCCCACTCTTACTGGACTTGTTCTCCGTGAAATACGTCTTAGGGCAGCTTATACATGCAAACTTTAATAGGAGTTGTTAATAGAAAATGAATTAATCTGTGCTGCTATAACTATACACAAATAGTGCTTTGGCTCCTCCATGTGGATCAGTTTGGTACTGCCAGTGGATGTGATTAATCCTGCTTGGTTTCCCCTTGTTTTAAGTATGTTTTATACATCTTGGTTTTGATTAATAAAATACTGTGTATGTTGATTCTGGGTGGCATTTGTTTCCATTCCTTTATAGGTTTTTGCAATTATTTGGAGGTGCCATGACAATATGGGCCGTTTCTAGGTTAAATCTATTTGGAAGAGAAGCCATTGAGGTGACCATATCAGTTGTCACCCAGCTTTCCCAGGACCTGATAAATCCAATGTCCACTGAAAGATTACATGTGCTGAAGATTATAGATGTATAATGGCAGCATTTAGTGGTCAAAGGCGGTATTGCCATTATCATATACTTAAGCCTCATTTACACTTTGCAGTTCAGGACGATCAGGTTACGTGTAGATTTGATTACATTATTCCGAAAGTGACCACTCACCCGTTGCTGGATTCTTAGTAGCGTACGTCTGCCTTCCATTCGGTTTTATCCATTTGCCACCGATAAAATGACCAAAGCTTCGTTCGTGACTGTCAAGCCAGGCCTAGAGAGGGAAAAAAACAAATAAAACCATAAGTATAAAAAGATAAAAATAAAATCATAAAATCAGGGAAAAAAAAAAAAAGACTGATAATGAGAACTCAGGCCTCGCTCGAGAGGCGGCGCGCACTCACCATTCGAGAGGCGGCGCGCACTCACCGCTCGAGAGGCACTTACGGCCAGTGGTGTTGTCACGCCACTGATTCCAGCTGTGCTCTTCCCCATACTGGAGGAAAGAGCTTGTAAGCGCTGCTCTCTTTGCCTTGGAGATCAGTCACCAACGATAGACTGCAGCGGTATCCAGTATCTTAGACAATGAGCCATTAACTATAGAATTAAAAATCCAAGGGTATTTAGCAAAGTTACCCGTTATCAAGAGGACTTTGACATTTTTTGGCCATTGATCATGATGAGAAAAAGCGTTTATTGCCCGCCTTTTGATGGAAACCACGCTTAGAAATGACCAGAGAGGGATTGTTTGGTTTAAAATCTTCTATTGTAAAAGTCGTCTCAAAAATCAGTAATCCACAAGTGAACCCCATGGCAAGTGCTCACTTTTCCTGCAGCGCCACCACAAGCAAAGTGAAGAATTGCAAGTGCTATGTGCAAATGCATATAAATCAATCACATTAGACAAGGTATAGTGCACAGGATTACACATCCAATATAGTCACAAAGAATATAAAGTGCTTATAGTGAAATAGGGAGCAGCAGGTATGACCTGAGTTTGAAAATAATGGCCCCAACGCGCGTTTCACACGATGCCTCTTCCAGGGGGATGGGTATCCTCCCATTTATTTTGAATGATGCTATTGTGGACTTGCTAGCTTTATATGTATAGACGCTAATACCATTTGGAATTACTTAGAACTACTGGCCTATGCATACGCTGCTAACATATGGAGCTTACTCTTGATTTTCACTATAAACTATAACTACTAGTGAACATCAGCTCCCTCCAGTGGTATAGTTTGATATGATCTTTTTTTTTTTTTTTTTAAATTTTGCTAGTTATTTTCCCTTTTTAAAAATATGTTAGCTTTTTTTGGTAATAAAGATTATTATTTCTATGCTACTGGCTGTTTGCTTCCATTAAATTTGTAGGTTGTTGTTGTTTATAGGGAGGTGCCGTATATACTAATTGTGCCTGTAAGTAGGCTTAATGCTCTTAAAATGAACAGGCTGAGCAAGTGACGCACCATGTACTTGACAGTATTACAGCTCCTAGATACGTGGAGCCATCATGTGGGACAGATAGATTGTGGATTACAGCCTCCAGTGATATGGGGGACACGCGCGGCTCGGTCTTATCTTTAGGTCTCTTACACTCTGCAATCACCGAAAATCCACCAGACTGTGAAGGTCAGTGATGAAATACCATGAAGTGCAAACAGATTTTCAACTCCTTCATTCTGATGTTCTTGGGGGTGATGACCCACCGGACTGCGGGGGAGTGACCCCATATAATGAGAGGACAAGGCCAAGGAGGAAGACACAGTGTGTACAGATCATGGGGACTTATCAATGATACCGGGGAGAAAAAACATGGACCAGGGAGCAAGATTGTGACCACTGTAAAAGTCAGCATATATGCAGAGTTAGAAAAAGTTTATTTTTTCAGTAGGAAAAGTTATAAAACTTTTTAAATCACTTTATCAGGGAATTTGTCCTCATTCCTGTAAAAAAAAAAACCATGCTGGACAAAATAAATGAAAAAAAAAAATGTATTTAAATTACTATTTAAAGGGAATCAGAGCAGCATGATGTAGGGGCAGAGAGTCTGGTTCCAGCGATGTGTCACTTATTAGGCTGTTTGCTGTAGTTTCAATTCAATCTGTTTGATCACTTGCACAGCAGTCCAGTTAATTTGTAACTCCACCACTGATTGGCAGTTTGCTGACAGTGTACACAGGAAGCAGCCAATCAGGGGTGTGGGCGGGGTTATATACGGCTCAGCATTCCGAGATCTACAGCAGAGAAAACAGGGATTCTATCATAACTGCACCAAGCAGCTCAGTAAGTGACATCACCGGAATCAGGGTCTCTGCTCCTATATGATGCAGTCCTCAGATTACATAGTAAAACCTGCTGACAGATTCCCTTTAAGGGTAATCTAACAAAAAAAATCTTCATTGTGGCTGCACTGGGACAAGCATATTCATAAAATATTTGCCTTAAAGAACTGAAGATTTTTTTTTTTTTTTAGCTTTGAAGCTGCAGATCAACTTCAGACAAAGGGTTACAAGATGACGCTGGGCTCCTGGAGGCACGAGGATCCTGTTAAAATGTAGCCTGCACTGACTAACAAGAAAGGAACCTTTGTCCATTCCCGGTCATTGTGATGTATAGGGAGCCATGTACACAGGGGAGGCCGCGGCTCCCAGCCAATCCCTGCAGACCTGGGGGGCGAACGCTCTCAAGTCGCCTCCGTCACGCACTGCTATACAATACAGGAGCAACAGCGTTAACTATTTGTGGACGGATTTCAAAATTTTGAAAAACTTGATCAATTCAGGGCCCCATAGAAGGTAAAATCATTATACACTCGCCTCCCGCAGCCGCACCGCTTCAGCATTGTCAGCGCTGCTGCTACCAGTAGTGTCAAGTGACCACTGCAGCCAATGAGCCGTTGCTGATCAGCTGCAGCGCATCAATATTCCGTAAAATCGAACAAAATAGCAAAGGCTGCAGCCAGTCAATGGCCACTGATTGACAGTGTGGTGCCATGTAACTGCTGCTGCCAATCAAAGAGAACAGCAGCGCCGACAATCAGTGATGGAGGCATGGTTGGACCAGGAGGCACGAGACACCTCGTCCTGTAGTGATAATCTCCTGCTGATAAATCACTGATTTTAATGAAAAGGCAAAACACAGCCTAGTAAGTGACACATCGGTGGAATCAGGGTCTCTCCACCCTCATAGTGCTCTCAGATTACATAGCAAAACCTACTGACAAATTACCCTTTAAGAAAAGAGTGGCGATACAAAGTACCTATAAGACAAAACTAGAACTCTTCCAAAATGAAGAGAAACCCGTCAGCTGTTTTGGCATTCTCGTCAGTACAGGGCAAGGCTTTAAATTGGATCTTAGGGGGTACTGCAGACACCACTAGATTGTGAAGAGAAACATGCCAGCAATACTGAAGCAGCCGCCTATAAATGGTGCTTCAATCTTTTTTGAGGAGGCTTTAGCTGTACTTTATACTACATTCACTCACAGTGCACCCGTCTCCAACCAGTGGCAGTATTTTTGCCTTTTGGTGTATACCTTTTTTATCCCCAGGGAGCATTGCCTCGCTTTAAGACTCGGTGCATCAGCTGCTGTTGTCCACACCTTCACCACAAAAGACCCCTGTCCTGGAAAAATAAAGGGGCTCAGTTCCCTCCCCTTCTTTTTTTGACTTCCAAAATGCAATGATCTTGATTGGCCATTTTTTGTTTTTGGAATTAAGGAAGGAAAAGAGCTCACTGATACCAGAGCGGTCCTGTAATAAGAGTCCAGACCTCCTCTGGTATTAATATGAGCACAAACACTGCGCCCCTGCCGGAAGCTTCATGCAGCCGTATATCACCAAGCACAATGCAGAGTGTCGGATGGAGTGGTGTAAAGCCATCACCACTGGACTCTGGAGGAGACGTGTTCTGTGCAGTGACGGATCACACTTCTCTATCTACGTCTGATGGAGGAGTCTGGGTTTGGTGATTCCAGGAGAACACGACGGCTCCTTTCTGATCTTTCTCAAGGAAAGAAGACGCCTCCAGGAAGTCGTGTACAAGTCATGTGCAACAACGAAGAGGAACTGGAGGATTACACAGAGCAAAACCTTACCAAGCCATCACGTGAATCTGATGAGGGAAACAGTCAGCAATCTGTCCTCAACAACCTCCAATCTGACCTCAATCAACATCTGGATCGGAGGTCTACAACTCCAAGAAATGGCCACATCATGGCATGATGGGTGTTATAGTTCCCCAACAGCCTTGAGTTACATATATAGAGAAGGATTCATCTACTGTTGAAAAAAAAATCCCTTGGATCCTGAAGTTATTTTGTTATTGACTAATGAAAACTTTCACAAACATTAAAAAAAAAAAGTTTCTAAAAGTTAATTAACTTCTGATGCTTAAATGTTTGATCAAAATTTAAAAAAAAAGTGTTTTTTTCTTTTCTTTCTAGAAACAGCGCCACTCTTGTCTGTTGGCGGTGTATGGTATTGCAACCCAGCAAGATGGTTGTACGGTCTGATACAGAGTGCAATGTAATATTACCTGGTGGTAATATCCAGGTAATGGAAACGGGCTTTGTATATAGACAGAAGGTGACGATTTGCCGGAGACTCTCTCACACCATTAAGCCGCATTCACACATTGGTGTTTGTCACCTTGTTGTGCATTATCCCAACTGACGCACATTTTATGGGGCTATTCTCTTTTTTCGTGGACCGAGGGTCTGCATGGACCAAATATGGGAAAAGAACGGAACAACAAATAAATTAAAAATACTTTTTTTGTCACATTATGATTTATAAAAATAAATTAAAAAAAAATCACAAAAAAATAAAAAAAAACTAAAGTCCCAGATTCATCATTTGTATATTTTTAAGTCACTTATTTATTTTTTTGTCTTATGGTCACCTATTTTCTTTTGAGCACGTGTTCAGAACTTTTGCCCAGAATAAAAAATGCTCTAATTTTTTTTCTCGCTATTTTTTAGTGCAAAAAGCCACAGGTTGCAACATTTCAGCGAAAAAATGCAGATGGACATTAAAAAAAAATCCCTCTGGGGTGGGAGATGGATACATTTAAGCAAAAACATCTGAGACCTCCAACCTGTGCCGACAATGGGAAATAAATAAATCAATTAATAAATAAATAAAGTAAATAAATAAAAAAAAATGGACATATAAAATAGACTTTAAAAAAGGCGCAAATGGAAAGAAAAATACGATTTCAGGAAACTCATTCACTTTGCTGGTCCTATAAAATGCAGCGATTTTTTTTTTTTTCCTATGGAAAAATTGCAACATGTGAATACGCCTTTAATAAAACTTAATTGACAAAGTCAGAAGATTGCAAACGCATATAAATCCGGATGCATTTTTTTTTTTTTTTTTTATTAGCGGGTTTTCCCAAAACTTGTGTTGTGGAGTTCAATATCCGCGATGTTGTTCGTTTATTTTAGGCGACCTTGCTGCAAAAAAAAATGCAAAGTTGCAGAAATCTTTCCGTGTTCACATGCTGCAGTTTTTTTATGCCAAAATACATTCTTTTCTGATTATTGCTGCATTTTACCCTTTATTTAATGCAGATTTAAAGCTAAATTTTAATGCAATCTTTTATCACTAAATTTATTTATTTTTTACCAAAAAAAACGCACTGTGTGAACAGGCCCTTACAGCAGACAAACAATCAGGCAAGTTTAGATTATTTTTTTTAAAAATGTCGCAATATTAGAAGAGCACAATCACTGCACTGAAAAAAAAGCGTCATCGCACGACACTTTTCCCATCAGTCTTGTGCACACCTGCAATTTGTAGCCTGCGGCTCTTACAGGTGATGCCGGAGCCCCAGAACACAGAGCAGCCCGCACTGACGCCTCACCTGCGCGACACTGGCGGCCTCAGGAGCCGGGCCGTACTGCATGGAGGTGAAGATCTCCCGCACTGACGGTCAGTCTGTCCCCGTAGAGGCGGCCATGACATTCAGCAATGAGTAACAGCCCGTCAGCCCAGCCAACCACAAGGGGGAGTTCTAACACTGCGGCGCTGCAGAGTACGCACGTCACTTCCGCTGGAAGAAAGTCATATTATTACACACTAACAGGATTGTAATCCTCCATTCACCGCGTCTGGTCCCTATAGGTGTTAGTGTATTTTTTTAATATCTGTAAATTGCTGCGTTGTGCTGTAAAGTACTGTGTGTCAGAAATAGTGAGGGGAGGGAAGGAAAAGGGTCAAACGGAAGTGAGTGTCCGACCCGGAAGTGTGCGCATGCGCGGACACAGCCTGTTGCTGAGGCGTGGTGACGCTGTAGCTGGGTGATTGCAGTCAGAGTAGGGTTGCATCTAGTTTGGAGTTGATTATTTGTGGTCCTCAAACAATCAACTCCATTCTAGCTGATTCACCATTGAGCCGTCTAGTTTGGAGTTGCTTTTTTGTGGTCCTCATTTTATCAGCTCCACTCTAGACGGCTCACTACTGAAGTGACTGGATCGAAGCGGATATTTTGTGGTCCTCATTCCAGCATCTCCACTCTAGCTGATTCACTGGTGAAGTGACTGGATCGGGGGGATATTTTGTGGTCCTCATTCCAGCATCTCCACTCTAGCTGATTCACTGGTGAAGTGACTGGATCGGGGGGATATTTTGTGGTCCTCATTTTAGCAGCTCCACTCTAGCTGATTCACTGGTCAGGTGACTGGATCGGAGGGATATTTTGAGGATCTCATTCCAGCATCTCCACTCTAGCTGATTCACTGGTGAAGTGACTGGATCGGGGGGATATTTTGTGGTCCTCATTTTAGCAGCTCCACTCTAGCTGATTCACTGGTGAGGTGACTGGATCGGAGGGATATTTTGAGGATCTCATTCCAGCATCTCCACTCTAGCTGATTCACTGGTGAGGTGACTGGATCGGAGGGATATTTTGAGGATCTCATTCCAGCATCTCCACTCTAGCTGATTCACTGGTCAGGTGACTGGATCGGAGGGATATTTTGTGGTCCTCATTTTAGCAGCTCCACTCTAGACGGATCACTACTGAAGTGACTGGATCGGGGGGATATTTTGTGGTCCTCATTCCAGCATCTCCACTCTAGCTGATTCACTGGTGAAGTGACTGGATCGGGGGGATATTTTGTGGTCCTCATTTTAGCAGCTCCACTCTAGCTGATTCACTGGTCAGGTGACTGGATCGGAGGGATATTTTGAGGATCTCATTCCAGCATCTCCACTCTAGCTGATTCACTGGTCAGGTGACTGGATCGGAGGGATATTTTGTGGTCCTCATTCCAGCATCTCCACTCTAGCTGATTCACTGGTCAGGTGACTGGATCGGAGTTGATCTTTTGATGATCTCTCTGCAGCTTCTCCATTCTAGACAGTTCAGTTTCTACACTGAAGTTCCTCAAAAAATCACCTCCAATGTCCAGAATGGAGCAGATTCCCGGATCCTCATAGCCTGCAATGTAGTGGAATTGGAATGTACACACATTGTAGATATATATCAGCCTTATAATTCTAATGATTTCATGTTTTTATTTTTTAAGTACTTGCTCAAACTGTTATATTTATTACGTATTTCCAAAGGGCAAAATTTTATTTTTTTCATAATTAATCGAACTTGCATTTTATTATCGCTTTTTGTAATATAAATAATCACACACAGCGCTGATCATTCAGTTTTACGTGGGGAAAAACGTAACAGAGCGCAGCAACAGAGTCCTCATAATTTACAACATTGTATTGGAGTGGATTTTTTGAGGACCTTATTTGAGCAACTCCATTCTAGCTGATTCACTAGTGAGCCGTCTAGATTGGAGTGGGTATTTTGAGGATGTTCCTTGTAGCCTCCAATCTGTACTGTTTGGTGCTGAGGTGACTGTAATCAAGTTTTTCAAAGAGTGAGTGGAGCTTCGCAGGGAGAAACATAACAGAGCGCAGCAACAGAGTCCTCATAATTTACAACATTGTATTGGAGTGGATTTTTTGAGGACCTCATTTTAGTAACTCTATTCTAGCTGATTCACCATTGAGCCATCTAGATCGGAGTGGATTTTTTGTGGACATCTTTTAGCAACCCCATTCTCTACCGTCATGGCCAAAAGTATTGAGATTGAGACAAATAGTAATTTTTCCAAAGTTTACTGCTTCATTTTTTGTAATGGCAATTTGCATATACTCCTGAATGTCAAAGAGTGATCAGCTTAACAGCAATTACTGTACTTGCAAAGTCAATATTTGCCCAGAAAATAAACTTTAACCCCCAAAACACATTTCTACATCATTGCAGTCCTGCCTTAAAAGGAGCAGCTAACATCGTTTTAGTGATTGATCCATTAACACAGGTGTGGGTGTTGATGAGGACAGGGCTGGCGATCAATCAATCATGATTAAGTAAGAATGACATCACTGGACACTTTAAAAGGAGGCTGGTTCTTGGTATCATTGTTTCTCTTCAGTTAACCATGGTTATCCCTAAAGAAACACGTGCAGCCATCATTGCACTGCACAAAAATGGCCTAACAGGGAAGAGTATCGCAGCTACAAAGATTGCACCTCAGTCAACAATCTATCGCATCATCAAGAACTTCAAGGAGAGAGCTTCCATTGTTGTCAAAAAGGCTCCAGGGCGCCCAAGAAAGACCAGCAAGCGCCAGGACCGTATCTTAAAACTGTTTCAGCTGCGGGATCGGACTACCAGCAGTGCCGAGCTTGCTCAGGAATGGCAGCAGGCTGGTGTGAGTGCTTCTGCACGCACTGTGAGGCGGAGACTCTTTGAGCAAGGGCTGGTTTCAAGGAGGGCAGCAAAGAAGCCACTTCTCTCTAGAAAAAAACATTAGGGACCGACTGATATTCTGCAAAAGGTACAGGGAGTGGACTGCTGAGGACTGGGGCAAAGTCATTTTCTCTGATGATCCCCTTTTCGACTGTTTGGGACATCTGGAAAACAGCTTATTCGGAGAAGAAGAGGTGAGCGCTACCACCAGTCTTGTCTCATGCCAACTGTAAAGCATCCTGAAACCATTCATGTGTGGGGTTGCTTCTCAGCCAAGGGAATTGGCTCACTCACTGTCTTGCCTAAAAACACAGCCATGAATAAAGAATGGTACCAGAATGTCCTCCAAGAGCAACTTCTCCCAACCGTCCAAGAGCAGTTTGGCGCCCAACAATGCCTTTTCCAGCATGATGGAGCACCTTGACATAAAGCAAAGGTGATAACTAAATGGCTCATGGAACAAAACATAGAGATTTTGGGTCCATGGCCTGGAAACTCCCTAGATCTTAATCCCATTGAGAACTTGTGGTCAATCATCAAGAGACGGGTGGACAAACAAAAACCAACAAATTCTGGCAAAATGCAAGCATTGATTATGCAAGAATGGACTGCTATCAGTCAGGATTTGGTCCAAAAGTTGATTGAGAGCATGCCAGGGAGAATTACAGAGGTCTTGAAGAAGAAGGGGCAACACTGCAAATATTGACTTGCTGCATTAACTCATTCTAACTGTCAATATAACCTATTGGTACTCATAATATGATTGCAATTATATTTCTGTATGTGATATAAACATCAGACAAACACTAATAAAAACCAGAGGCCAGCAGATCATGTGAAAATATAATTTTGGTGTCATTCTCAATACTTTTGGCCATGACTGTACAGTTTCGTGCTGAAGAGACTGGAATTGAGTTTTTCGGAGAGTGAGCGGAGCCTCACGGGGAGAAACGTAACAGAGCGCAGAGACAGAGTCCTCATAATTTACCACACTGGATCGGAGTGGCTTTTTTGAGGACCTCATTTGAGCAACTCCATTCTAGCTGATTCACCATTGAGCCATCTAGATCGGAGTGGATTTTTAGATGATCTCCCTGTAGCCTCTATTCTGTACAGTTCATTGCTGACCTGACTAGAATAGAGTTGCTGGAGCGTTTTCCTCATAGGATCAAATCCAATCTAGACGGCTCATGACTGAAACCTCCAGAATGGAGTTAATTCCAGGGTCGGTCTGGCCTGGCGGGAAATCGGGAAATTTCCCGGTGGGCCCCAATATGAGAGTGAGAAAATTGGTGGCGGGGGCCCTTTAAAAATGTGGGCCCTTTAAAAGCGCGGCTGAAGGAAATGTAGCGTCGCGCGCACTGAACATTCATTGGTGACAGCGGGCCTGCAGTGACGTGCATGCAGCATACTTACCACGTGAGTAGTCCCTGAGGATGGACTCTTTCTGGGTGGTGACACGCACTGCGCTCTGCTTTCCCGCTGGCTGGCAGACTGTGGTGTGGTGTCAGGTGACACTGACGCTGACGCCGCTCTCTTCTGGCCACGCTCTGCAGTGCTCTCTCTCAGCTCCGGGGCCGTCCTCCTATGATACGCTGGCGCCAACGAACCCGACGTCTCGCTCTGCTCTCCCTGCTCCCGGGCTTCTGATGTGGTCCCATCCCGGCTCCTTACCTGTTCTGGCCTACTCCCCTGTAGTAATACCTGTTCCGGACCGGGTGGTGGCACCAGCACCGGCGCACCGCCCCCTTCTCTCCTGCTCTGATTCTGGGCTTTTTTATACCGGTTCCGGGGCTGGATATGTGGACAGTGACCGTCCTCTACAGTTCAACTCTCCAACCTGGCCTGGAATTGGAAACAATAACTCCACCTGATGAAGGCAGCAGACCGCTGCAGAAACGCGTTGTGGGCATTAATACTTAAATAAAGAGGTTTGTTTTATCCTTTTCCAGCGCCTTATCCAGTTTCTAGCGCCCCACTGACCACTTCAATTTGCACACTGGAATTGGAAACAAGGCTGCAGGCCTACAGCTCTCACTGCTTTAATTTCATGTCAAAAGTACCGTGCCAAATATTCAATAAGGTTTTTATGAGTGAGTGTTCCCAGCACTGGCCAACAATAATATAATTTATTTTATACATTATGCATTGCACTCTAGGCCTCCTATATGACATGTAGATCATACTCTTGGCCTCCTATATGACATATACAGACAGTGTATATGCCATATAGGAGGCTGAGAGTGCGGTATGCATTTTATATGAGGCCTAGAGTGCGGGCCTACATGATGTACAATGCACTCGGCCTCCTATATAAAGTATAGACTATAGGAGGCTGAGAGTGCGGTATACGTTTTATATGAGGCCTAGAGTGCGGGCCTACATGATGTACAACGCACTCGGCCTCCTATATAAAGTATAGACTATAGGAGGCTGAGAGTACGGTATACGTTTTATATGAGGCCTAGAGTGCGGACCTACAAGATGTACAACGCACTCGGCCTCCTATATAAAGTATAGACTATAGGAGGCTGAGAGTGCGGTATACGTTTTATATGAGGCCTAGAGTGCGGACCTACATGATGTACAATGCACTCGGCCTCCTACATAAAGTATATACTGTTTCCACGGACCGTGTGTCCGTGGGCAAAACACGCTGACATGTCAGTTTTTTTTATACACTGCACGGGCCGAAAAACGTCCCGCACACGAGCACACAGATGACGTGCGTGTGTCGTTGGTGTGACACATACCGGCGCCTGGGAATTAGCGGTACAGTTCATGCTGTTCCCAGGTGCTTAAGGAATCAGCGATCAGCGCTAGCAAGGGACAATGTTGAGAGCAGTAGGTTCACCTCCCGATGTTGCCAAAACCTGTAAATATAAGAAAATTTAAAAAAAAATATTCACCTGGCTTGAGGCGACCACACACGCTGAGGAGCTTGACTCCCTGCAGCAAGCAGGCCCCTATGCTCACTGAGCTCAGCATAGGTCGGGGGACCGCTCACTGCAGCAAGTCATTCTCCTACGCTCCTCATCGTGTGTGGTCACTTTAAGCCAGGTGAATATATTGTTGTTTTTTTAATTTTAGTATTATTTTTACAGGTTTTGGAGACATTTGGAGGTGAATACTACTTTCAACATTGTCTCTTCATTGTCCCTTGCTAACACTGATTGCAGCGCCGGCAGGGGACAGTGATGACCGATTCCTTCAGCACCCGGTGCTTGGGAACAGCACAAACTGTACCGCTGATTCCCAAGTGGTGGTACGGTATGTGTGATCCTGATGGAGCACACGTATGCCACACTGACACGGATATCTCCGGTACTGTTTTTTCCAGTACCGGAAATATCCGGATGTATGAAAGAGCCCTATGCCATATAGGAGGCCAAGAGTTTGTATGTCACATTGGAGACCAAGAGTGCGGTATATGTTATATATGGGGCCTATATGACATAATAGATCACACTCTCTACCTCCTATATGAAATATAGATCACACTCTTGGACTCATGAATTATACAGTGTATATGTCATATAGGAGGCTGAGAGTGCGGGCCTATATGACGTATACAACACACTCAGCCTGATATATAAAGTATATATTATAGGAGACCGAATGTGCAGTCTGTACGTCATATAGGAGGCCGAGAGTGCGATATATGTCATGTGTGGGGCCAATATGATGTATACCACATAGAAGTGAAGTATGCCGCCACCAGTTCCCAAATCTTCCCAAACGGGTTTTTTAGCCGTTGGCTATCCACATCAGGAGGTGCAATGTCTAAATAAGCAGTGTTAATCAAATGTCCAAGGAAGTATGAAAAAGACAGCACTCACCAATGGATCCCAAAAAAAGATCCTTTTATTTCAGATTCAGCGTACAGACGTTGTGGCTGGTTCAGGGGTGAAAAGAGGACGACGGCCGTTTCGCGCACAAGCAGCGCCACTACGGGTCCAGTATAGTTCACTCCCGCACCCCTGAACCAGCCGCAACGTCTGTATGCTGGATCTGAAATAAAAGGATCTTTTTTTGGCATCCATTGGTGAGTGCTGTCTATTTCATACCTCCTATATGATGTATAGATCGCACTTTCTACCTCATATATGACAAACAGACCGCACTCTCTGCCTCCTATATGACATATACAATGCATTTGGCCTCCTATATTTCATTGCAGCCATTTGGTAAATTCTAAAAAGTTCATTATTCTTCTCATTAAAGTACACTCTGCACCCCATCTTGACTACAAATTTATTGAAAAAGCACTTTACATTACAGAGGGGACTTGTACAGACAATAAAGACATTACAGAATAAACATAACTCAGATACCAAGAGGAGTGAGGGCCCTGCTCGCAAGCTACAATCTATGAGGAAATAGGGAGACACGAAAGGTAAATGATAAAATGTGCTTATATTGTATGATACAACCATTATACACTAAATAGGGTCTGCACATAACGCTGCATGAACCGCTCACCAGCCAGTATGTGTATGGCCACAGAGGGCTATTAAGTGCATGGAGGGTGTGCACACAGACGCTACAAGGGTCTATATATGCTACTATATGCAGTATATAGTGTACAGACGGTTAGATAGTATGGTGCTGCGTATATGGTGTGGAATCCACATTCTATTCACTGCCATATCTATACATTATATAGTATATACACTGCTCCGCTCTATATTCCTGAACACAGTGTATATGTATATACTGTATAATGTGTGTGTCTGTATATATAATATATACATATATATTGCAGAGTACCACTTCTGTCCTCTATACTGGGTGTAATTCTCAGTATCTGTATATACACACTGCACTGGTAAAATAAGATGTAAAATAATAATAATTTGAGTGGTTTACCCTCTGATATGTACCACTCCCAGCATGCACCGTCAGATTTAACCCTTCCGGGCCTGCTGGGAGTTGTAGGTTTGTTACTGCAGGGATGATGCGGGGACGGGTATTGCATTTGAACCCACAGCATCAAGTCATTCACACTTTAAAGAGAACCTGTCACGTCCTAGCTGCCCTCTACACTGCCCCCATAGCGTTGGTAGTGACGCAATGTGCATCACTAGCAAGCTGTTTTCATGAAAATCGCTGCAGCTATAATGAATTTATAACGTTTAATATACTTATATCTAGGGCCGGCTCCAGGTTTTTCTGGGCCCCGGGCGAGTCTCAGTGGGCCCCTCTAACACATACCACGATTCATGATGCACAGATACCGCAGAGAAATCTATATATATAGTACAATGCAAAGATTTCACTTCTTACATTACATGAGTCATATCTACTGTAAATTCTACAATAGCTCAGAAGCCGGAGAATCCTCGCAGCACACAGTGCAGACCGGACAATATAGTCCTCCATACAGTATTATGGGCACCACTAAGTCCTCCATACAGTTTTATGGGCCCCATTATATATTGCTCCATACAGAATAATGACCCCACATAGTCCTCGTACAGTATAATGGGCACCACATATCTCCATACAGAATACTGGCCCCCATATAAGGCCGCATACGGAATACTGGCCCCCATATAAGGCTCCATAAAGGAATACTGGCCCCCATATAAGGCCCCATACGGAATACTGGCCCCCATATAAGGCCCCATATGGAATACTGGCCCCCATATAAGGCCCCATACGGAATACTGGCCCCCATACGAAATACTGGCCCCCATATAAGGCCCCATACGGAATACTTGCCCCCATATAAGGCCCCATAAAGGAATACTGGCCCCCATATAAGACCCCATGAAGGAATACTGGCCCCCATATAAGGCCCCATACGGAATACTGGCCCCCATATAAGGCCCCATACGGAATACTGGCCCCCATGTAAGGCCCCATACGGAATACTGGCCCCCATATAAGGCTCCATACGGAATACTGGCCCCCATATAACGCTCCATACGGAATACTGGCCCCCATATAAGGCTCCATACGGAATACTGCCCCCCATATAAGGCTCCATACAGAATACTGGCCCCCATATAACGCTCCATACAGGATACTGGTCCTCTTATAAAGCTCCATACAGGATACTGGCCCCCATATAACGCTCCATACAGGATACTGGTCCCCTTATAACGCTCCATACAGGATACTGGCCTCCATATAATGCTCCATGCAGGCTGTTACCCCCCACATAATGCCCCATACAGGCTGTCTCCCCCCTTATAATGCTCCATGCAAGCTGTTACCCCCCACATAATGCCCCATACAGGCTGTCCCCCCACCGTATAATGCTCCATGCAGGCTGTTCCCCCCACATAATGCACTAAGCAGGCTGTCCCCCCCCTTATAATGCCCCATGCAGGCTGTTCCCCCCTTATATTGCCCCATGCAGGCTGTCACCCCTCCTCTTTATAATGCCCCATGCAAGATGTCACCCCCTCTCTCTATAATGCCCCAAACAGGATGTCACCCTCCCTCTTTATAATCCCCAATCAGGATGTCACCCCCCCTCTTTATAATGCCCCATTCAGGATGTCACCCCCTCTCTTCATAATGCCCCATGCAGGATGTCACTCCCCTCTGTTTATAATGCCCCATGCAGGATGTCACCCCCTCTCTTTATAATGCCCCATGCAGGATGTCACCCCCTCTCTTTATAATGCCCCATGCAGGATGTCACCCCCTCTCTTTATAATGCCCCATGCAGGATGTCACCCCCTCTCTTTACAATGTCCTATGCAGGATGTCACCCCCCTCTCTTTATAATGCCCCATGCAGGATGTCAGCCCCCCTCTCTTTATAATGCCCCATGCAGGATGTCACCCCCTCTCTTTATAATGCCCCATGCAAGATGTCACCCCCCTCTCTTTATAATGCCCCATGCAGGATGTCACCCCCTCTCTCTATAATGCCCCATGCAGGATGTCACCCCCCCTCTCTTTATAATGCCCCATGCAGGATGTCACCCCCCCTCTCTTTATAATGCCCCATGCAGGATGTCACCCCCCCTCTCTTTATAATGCCCCATGCAGGATGTCACCCCCCCATATTATGCCCCATGCAGGATGTCACCCCCCCCCCATATTATGCCCCATGCCTCCATACATTAAAAAAAAAATCAAATACTCACCTCCCTCCTCACCTGCTGCAGCTGCTCGGGTCGGGACTCCAGCGTTGGCGGCGTCTTTCCGCTCTGTGCTCCCTGTGACAGCTCAGGGGGAGGGCGCGGTGGAAAGACTTCACCGCACCCTCTGACCTGAGACGTCACAGAGAGTGCAGAGCAGGAAGACGGCGGATCTGCAGAGGCCGGGGCCCTGAGCAAGCGGGGGAGAAGGGCGGGCGCTGACACCGCTCTCCTCCGCCCATAGCCCAACGGGGTGCGCGACCGCCAGTGGGCCCCCCTGCCTGCTCAGGGCCCCGGCACTTGCCCGGGTGCGCCGGGTGCTGACGCCGGCCCTACTTATATCCTACCTGCCTTTTCAATCACAGGGGCGTGCTTGTCATATTCAGTCAAGGGCATGCGCAGCATTCACTCACTGCTGGCGCCGTCCATGTATTTGAATCCTGTTCCTGACCAGCGCTGATATTGTGGGACGCAGGCGCACTTGTAGATGTCCGGCCGCCTGCGCAGTGAGGCTCTGTGATTACCAGATTCACTGCGCATGCTCTGGGAACATAGCGCGTTAAAGCGCATGCGCAGTGAGGCTGTGTGATTATGACTTTTTCTTCACTTTGAAAATTGTTTAAGTTGGCTGAGGGACTGGGTGGTTTACCTAGGACAAGGAATGGCCATGTGTAAGAAAAACCGCTACTGATTGTAAATTACAGATTCTGTTAACTACAATAAATAAGTTGGTTAACAAGAAACACTTTGATATAGTGCACTACACAATACAGTTCTCTTTTACACACTGTATAGTTTGCTAAAAGGCACACGTTTTAGTGGGAGAGGCCGAAAAATGAACGAGTAATACAACCGTTTATGGATGCTGTAGTGTGGACCCCTAGAGTCAATTCTCCTGGTGGGCCCTAGGCACCCCAGTCCGACCCTGTATGAGGCCTTTACATGGTATCAACGCCTGCGATGAGAACGCCACATCATAGTAATAGCAGAATCACAAATATAAGATTATATGAACAGATTAAAGCAAGATTTCTATTGCTGGCTGCAGAATGAGTTAACTGGGATATCATCAGTGAGTTTGATCTGACTGGAGAAGTAACTACTCTTGTTTTTATTCTTTTGAGCTCCATTCAGCTAATTTATGATTTATCACCTTCCCTGAGCATACATGGAAATCATGGGGTCCCATAGCAGAAGAAATAATTAAACCCCCACAAAAAAACATTAATATTCAGCGGGGTCACAGAAGAGCATACCTCACAAGTTTGCAACCCTTCCATAGTAATTTTGCCCCAATTGAAGCCCCCTAGTGTTCCCACGTACTAAGATACTCCTTTAATGGCCAAAAATGTGCCCCCAAACACAGTAAGATACCCCCACAGTGAATTTCTCCACTGTACCCTCCACACATACAGTATGATGACTCTACAGTACCCCCGCAAAGTATGATAAACCCCAGTGACCTCTACACAGTATGATGGCCCCCGCATAACCCTCCACACAGTATAATGGACCCCGCACAGCCCTCCACACTGTATAATGGTCCTCATACAGTGTAATGGCCCCCACTATCCACCCAAGCAGTATAATGACCCCCATCAGCCACTTATACAGTATAATGCCCCTCACCACACAGCCCTCCAAATAGTATAATGGCCCAAACACAACGCTCCAAATAAAATAATAGTCCTCACATAAGCCTCTAAACAATATAATAGTCCCCACCCAGCCCTCCAAATAATATAATGGACCCCACATAGGCCTCCAAATAGTATAATAGTCCCCATACAGCTCTCCAAATAATAGAACGGTCCCCACATAGCCCTCCAAATAGTATGATAGCCTGACACATAGCCATTCAAATAGTAGTATAATGGCCCCCACAGAGCACTACAAATAGTATGATGCTCCCCACATAATCCTCCAAATAGTAGAATGATGGCCCCCACATAGTTCTCCAAATAGTATGATGGTCCCCAAGACAGCCCTAAAATTAGTATTTTAGCACCCCAAATATGATGATGCCCCCCAAATAACCCTTCAAATAATATGATGGCCTCCAAGTAGCCCTACAAATAGTATCATGGCCTTCCAGTTTGCCCTCCAAATAATATGATGGCCCTCACAAACTACTTATTAATTAAAAAAAAAATACTCACCTCTCCCCATTCCCCTGCTGTTCTGGTCTTTGCAGCATGTGGTTTGAAACTATGCTCAGCTCGGCACAGTGGACGCGATTTTGGGACGTTATCACGTCCACTGAGCTGAGACGTCAGAAGCACAGAGGAGAATGATGGAGGAGGGAGCAGACGGTTCCCTCCTCCATCATTCCTTTCAATTGTATCTGCATCCAGAATGCGGATACAGTTGAAAGTGTGATGCTGGATGCGGGGGGCCCGATGCCTGTGCTGACATCGCCACCTGTCTCACAGTTGCAAAGCAGCTGCGGGGTCTGCCGTTATTAGCGGTATGCCAGTGCCATTGTTATGTGACATGAGCCCCGGGAGAGCCAGTGCCGAGACAGCTGGTACAACACCAACACCGAAGGTGAATATAAGTGTTATTTTACTGGGGAGAAACATAGGGATTTAGAAGGGGTTGTCTGATTAGTGGACATCCCCTTTAAGTAATCAAGTTCATTAAAGGGGTTGTCCACTACTGCACATCCCCAGCTTATTACATTTAGGACTTCAGCACCGCTTTTTCCGGACATTGCTATGACTTGTTATGTCCTCTGCAGCCAATTAGCAGATGTTGGTCAATAGTCTGTCAGGACGGACATCTGCTCTGAAGAAATAGAGTTTTTGAGACTTGTAGACATTATGGAATAACGTCCATAAAAATATCCCAAGCCGGTATTGGTCCTCCAAGAAGCATGAAGCCCTCGCTGCTACTAACTTACTCCCATACCTGGATCTACCTAGATGATGAAAACACTTGGACTGTAAGGTACAAATCAGGTGAAATTATGAAACCTGGAGGGAATGTCACTTCAGGTTGTGCGTAGATATCCGTAGATAGAAGTCGTTATTTATCCGCCATTAATGAAATGTTTTGTCCATTTTTGCTCCACAAATCTGAGGCCGATGAATGGGGGAATGGCACCAATGCTATGGAGAATGCCTTGAAAATTGAAAAGGGCGTAAATAAGGCTCTGCTGGACCTCCACAAGATTGCTATGGACCATGCGGACCCTCATGTAAGTGACTCCCCCATAGCGTATAGATACCGCGTGTTCATTTTATAAAATATCCTCCATGAAGGAACAGTTCATGTATCTTCTGTGACCTCCATATTGTGCTGTTCCTGGAAATGTAATACCACCTGACTACTAGATGTCACGTTCCCCTTTATAATGGGGGGTGTTCCAACACAAGCTGCATATTATGGCACTGTTATAAAGCTATGGGACAATTCATTAGTGTATTTGCACCTTTTTTTTCTAGTTTTTAGTGTTTTTCATTTGCGCCTTGTTCTTCTTTTAATTTGCGCCTTTTTGAAGTCTGCAGCGTTCCCTTTTTTTTCATTGATCATTATGGGGTTTCCGGCTAATTATCTAATTGTGACTTTTTAAAAAGTTGTCACATTTTTACTCAAATATATTTCAAGCGATTTTGTGTTCTGTAGTCCGGGAGGTTTTTTTGCACAAACTTTGCAACATTTTAGCATGCCACTTTTTTGCGATACAAAGACACAAAAAGGTTTAAAGACAAAAAAAATACAGTTTTGATTTTGGGCAAAATCCATGAACCAGGTGCGCCACTTTCAGGAATTTGGCACAAAAAAATCAAATGATACAAAAGAGAAAAGGGACTTGAAAAAATACAATGTTGTATTGGGCCCTATGACGGCACAGCACAGATTTTAGTAAAGGTTTTGCAGGATTACTAAGAGGGGTTCACATGCTATCAATTGTTAAAAAAACAAGCAAAATGATGACTCGGACCCTCTGATTTTCGAGGTATAAGGCTACGTCCCCACAATGAGCTTCTAGTGAGTTTTAGATATAGCAGATTTTCTGCCCCATTAAGTAAAATAGGTTACTTGAATTTTTTTCGAAAATATACAGCATAAAAAACTCACCCAAAACTCATTGTGAGAACGTAGCCTAAGGGTATGTGCACATCATTTAGACGCCGGTGAGTTGTCCTTGGTGAAGCTCTGCCACCGGTGGTTTTCACTCTATACTTTAAAGGGAACCTGTCATGTCCCTAAACGCTATTAACCTGCAGATATGGGGTTAATCTGCAGGTTTATAAAGCTGCCGGGCGTCTTACTGAAAGGCCGGCTACCGGGAGGAAATGCACTTTATTCCCCACGGCAGCCTCCAGCTTTCAGTCATAGAGGCGCGGCCGGCGTGGCTTCAGTCATTGTTCAGTACATAGTGAGCGGCGGCTATAACCGCACCCTGGCACTGACTGACAGCCGGCTAAGCGGCCCCTGTAATCGCTCCCTGTAAAGACTGACAGCCGGATCTGTACTGATGTACTGCTGAGCTGTCAGTCAGTGCCGGGGCGTTGTTACAGCTGCCGATCACTGTATATTGAGCGGTGTCTGAAGTTGCGCCGGAAGTGTGGCACCCCAGGGGTCTGGTTTCCACAGTAATAGCAATATTACGTCTGTGAGCAGGTGGGAGGTTTCCTGGTCAGACATCCTATGCATGCCACACCTCCTGCCCAGTCCTGGGAGGGGAAGAACTTCCCCTATATAAAGCTGGGGCTGAGGCAGGGTTAGAAGAGAGTGAGAGAACACAGACAGAGACACAGTCTGGTCTGTAGTGGAGCAGCTTTAGGAGCAAGAAAGATCAGGAGCTCTGTGGGAGCTGTGCTAAAAGAGATCAGGGGCTGGAAGCTGTAGAGCTCGCCCTGATTGAAGAGTTCTTACCGGACCCGGAGTCCGAGGCTGTGGGGACTAATCCTTACCCAGCAGCAGAAACCGCCCGGCAGGGGATTTCAGGTCCTCTGGCCAAGAAACCCGAAGGCACGGTCACACGCAAGGGACCAGCACCGCCGTCGTGGAGCAGAAGCTACCAGAAGGCCCCGGGTGGATCAGGGAAATGCTGTAGATATAGTATATCTTGACTTCAGCAAAGCATTTGACAAAGTATCTCACACCATCCTTATTGAAAAAATGACCAAGTATGCAATGGACCAGGCAACTGTTAGGTGGATTCATAACTGGCTTAGTGATCGGACTCAAAGGGTGGTTGTAAATGGCTTCACATCCAGCTGGATGAATGTCTCAAGTGGGGTACCACAGGGCTCCGTCCTGGGACCTGTATTGTTCATCATCTTTATCAATGATTTAGATGAAGGAATTGAGGGTAAACTGATTAAATTTGCTGATGACACAAAGCTAGGAGGGATAGCTAATACTAGAGAAGAGAGAGAGAGGATTCAAAAAGACCTAAATAAACTGGAGCAGTGGGCAGCAACCAATAGAATGGTTTTTAACAGGGAAAAATGCAAAGTACTACATCTGGGCAATAAAAATGAAAAAAGCATATACAGAATGGGAGGAATAGAGCTAAGCAACAGTACATGTGAAAAAGACTTAGGTATACTAATAGATCATAGACTGAACATGAGTCAACAGTGTGATGCAGCAGCAAAAAAGGCAAATACAATTCTGGGATGTATTAACAGATGCATACAGTCTAGATCACGTGAAGTCATTATCGGTCTTTACTCCTCTTTGGTCAGACCTCATCTGGAATACTGTGTACAGTTTTGGGCACCACATTTTAAAAAAGACATAGACAAACTGGAGCAAGTTCAGAGAAGAGCGACCAGAATGGTGACTGGTCTGCAAACCATGTCCTATGAGGAACGGTTGCAGGATTTGGGAATGTTTAGCTTGCAAAAAAGAAGACTGAGAGGAGACTTAATAGCTGTCTACAAATATGTCAAGGGCTGTCACATTGTAGAAGGATCATCTTTATTCTCATTTGCACAAGGAAAGACTAGAAGCAATGGGATGAAACTAAATGGGAGGAGACACAGATTAGATATTAGAAAAAACTTTTTGACAGTTAGGGTGATTAATGAGTGGAACAGGCTGCCACCAGAGGTGGTGAGTTCCCCTTCAATGGACGTCTTCAAACAGAGGCTGGACAGACATCTGTCTGAGATGATTTAGTGAATCCTGCTTTGAGCAGGGGGTTGGACCAGATGACCCAGGAGGTCCCTTCCAACTCTACCATTCTATGATTCTATGATTCTATGAGTCACCGGCCATACGGGTGAGCACCACACGGTACACTCAGGGACGTGGGCTACTTTTACCAGCCTCTAGCAAGGTAGCCAGAAGAGTACGATTAGTTGGGGAGGCCTACAACTCCGCCTGGCCAGGGAAGATTCCATCTGCTCACGGACTGACCAGGCCCCGATCGCTAGCCAGTACTCCGGGAGGGTCTACCTTTGCCACCAGTAAAGACCCTGAACTACACCGCACCGTCTCTGAGTGTTTCATCATCCACATCCGCTGCCCTGAGGCCATACCCCTCCCGTTGGGGGTTATACCATCCCCGCTGCACAACCGTACCACCGGCCTCAGCGGTCTGCCCTGCAGCGGCGGTCTCATGACTGCATTCAACGGGTGGCGTAGTCGAGCAATATAACATCTACTGCTAAATACTGCCGCTCAGTTTGACTCCCTGGGCACGGACCGGGTCACCGCCACGAGACTACTACCCCCATCTGATCCGGCTCCGGGTAAGCCCCCGTGCGCGCGATGCCGCACGACACAGCAGGCCCAGGGGCGCGTCAGAAGCTTTAACCCCTTTCTGACATTGTGCATAATAATACGTCCCTGTGACCTGGGCCTTATGGACCAGGTACGTATTATTACGACACAGGCTGTGCGGGATCAATCGCCACCGGTTGTCAGCTGATTTTGACAGCTGACACCCGGCACTTTAACCCCCTAAATGCTGCGATCGCAGCATTTAGCAAGTGAGTGGAGGGACAGAAGCACCTCTGCTCTTGGATCGGAGACCCTGCGCTGTCCTCACGGGGTCCCGATCGTTGCCATGGTGACACGATGTCATCATGACGACACCTGTGTCACCAGGCACCAGCAAGTTAGTTTGACCATGCGCAGTGCATGATCAAACTAGCTTGTGTCTGCAGCACTGACAGTTTACAAGGTATAGCAGTGATCCTGCACTGCTATACCTTAGAACTGCGATCAGCCTGCTGAAAGTGAAAGTCCCATAGTGGGACAAAGTAAAAAAAGTGAAAAAAAAGTTGTAAAAATATTTTTTTAAAAATAAAAAAATAATAAAAAAATAAAATATTATTATGAAGAAAAACAATAAGAGTACACATATTTAGTATCGCCGCATCCGGAACGACCTGATCTATAAAACTGTCCCACTAGTTAACCCCTTTAGTGAACACAGTAAAAAAAAAAGAATCAAAAAACGGTGCTTTATCATCATACCAACGAACAAAAAGTGGAATAAAACGCGATCAAAGAGACGAATATAAATAAAAATTATACCACTGAAAACATCATCTTGTCCCGCAAAAAGCAAGCCACCATACAGCTCCATCAGCCAAAAAATAAAAAAGTTATAGCTCTTAGAATAAAGCGATTTTTTCTATGAAATAGTTTTTATTGTGTAAAAGCGCCAAAACATAAAAAAAGATATAAATGCAGTATGGCTGTAAATGTACTGACCCGAGGAATAAAGCTGCCTTATTAATTTTACCACACGCAGAGCTGCATAAAAAAAACTAAAAAAACAATTACTGAATTGTTGGTTTTTGTTTATTCTGCCTCCCAAAAATCAGAATAGAAAGCGATCAAAAAATGTCACATGCCCGAAAATGGTACCAATAAAAACATCAACTTGTCCCGCAAAATACAAGCTATCACATAACTCTGTCGACCGAAATATGGAAAAATTATAGCTCTGAAAATATGGCGATGCAAAAACTAGTCTTTGCAAAAAAAAAAGTTTTGTGTGTGACAGCTGCCAAATGTAAAAACCCGATATGAATCTGGTATCACTGTAATCGCACCGACCCGAAGAATAAAGTCATCTAATCACTTAAACCGCACGAGGAACGGTGTAAATAAATAAATAAAACCAATTCTTCACCTGCTGTTGGTTTGTTCATTCAGCCTCCCAGAGTTCGCAATATGGCTCTGCCCACATTTATCCTGTGCTCTACGCTCAGCGCTTACACCGGGGTTTCCATGTAAATCTCTGAAATACGTGATCCAGACGGAGCCTCCGGCGGAAGATTCCCTGTAATGAGGCAGATGGAGGCACCGTCTGGCCTGTGATCCCACGGTGTCCGTCTTTTTATTAGGCGTGAATAAAAGTGCCGTCGGCCACAGTTTTGCGAGCCTCTGATAAAAAGAACACCGCTGAACAGAGGCCACACAGAGTCCAGAGTAATTAACAAATAAAGTAGCACACTGCAAGGCTAAGTATGTAAACATGAAATATGGAATATGAATAGCATTACTGCTGTAGAAAATAGAAATAAATGAGAAATCTTAGCACATAAATTGGCCAATTCATGTGTATCTGGCAGCCACGGTAAGGCGTTTCTCAGTGCCAGGACCCTACCAATGTGAATACCTCTCTAAGGGACAGGTACACATGAATTGGCCAATTTATGCGCTAAGATTTCTCATTTATTTCTATTTTCTATAGCAGTAATGCTATTTATATTCCATATTTCATGCTTACATACTTAGCATTGCAGTTTGCTACTTTATTTGTTAATTGTATATGGAGGTAGCTTCTCCTAGTAAGCACCTGTTCACACCTATTTCTCGTATTAGAAGTGCCATCAGTTTTTTCTGTTTACAGAGTCCAGAGTTAGGCCGGTTTCACATGTCCTGATATTTCCAGTATCGGAAAAACCGGTACGGGAGATATACGTGTCCATGTTCACCTGTGTGGCAACCGTGTGCCGCATCAGGAGCGCACATTCCGCCACCTGGGAATCAGCAGTACAGTTACCGCTGTTCCCAATCACCGGGTGCTGAATGCTGCCCTCATCATTGTAACCTGCTGGCGCTGTGATCAGCACAACCAAGGGACAATGATGAGAGTAGTAGTCTGCTCCCACTGTGTCCTAGTGTAAAAATAAGAATAAAATTAAAAAATCCTTATACTCACCTGCCTATCAAAGTAAAAGTGAAGTACCCATAGCTCTTTCTTACATTCAAGCATCTGATGCTCATGCTCAGTCTATGTAGATGGCATCTTAGCTGTTGCTAGGCAACTTCCTTATAAGGTGAGATGCACCTGTAAGATTCCATCACAAGATTCCATCATGACATCACTGCTATTATGACATCATAATTAACAACCACTACTTATACAAGCGTTTACACTTCAGTGTCACTTTGATACCCCGGTGTCATTGTTGTCAGTGTTTAGCTACTTATCTAGTGATATACTGATTGCGCATTTCATTGAAATGTCTGGAATTTCTCCAGACAGACTTCAGGAGTTGGCACTACTCCAGGGGATTCTTACCACCTATACCCCTAACTGTGTGCTACCACTACCCGATGGCGTCCTCAGCTTCACTTACCGGCTGGTTATGGAGCTTGTACGGGACTGCTTGACCAAATACTACCAAGGTCGTATTACCTCAGAATATCTTCAGCATTTACAGCAGAACATCAGGACATTAGTACAACAGGTAAATAGCAGACAATCTGCACAAATTATTATTATTATGTCTAGTTGGTCTCCCTTACTGTATAGTGGTATTATTGGTAGTAATAAAATTTAGACTTTCTTCAGTGTCAGGCAGGGTCATATTTGTAATAGAGATCCCCATTTTGGGAAGAGGGTGTAAAAGTGCAGCATGAGCCTGTATGATTCAAATGTCAGGGCTAGATTTCATTCCTAGTCCAGTCCTTGTCCCTTAGTAAAGACACTTCATTTAGCACCTTAATCCGGATTTCTTATAAATATGTAATTATGATTTTTATTGTGTATAACAAATATTAATAATTTATCTCAGACCATAGAACTAGCCTCACTGATTAGAAATGTAAAGTACCCACAGTTCTTTCTTACATTCAAGCATCTGGTACTGATGCACAAACTATGGTTTTGCCACCTTAACTATTGCTAGGAAACTTCCTTTCACGGTGAGATGCCCCGTTAAGATTCCATCACAAGATTCCATCACGACATCACTGCTATTATGACATCATAATTCACCACCACTAATTATACAAGTGTTTTTATGCTGTATAAAAAATAATAATAATAATAATAATAATACAAATCAAATAATAATAATGGAATACAAGTTTATTTACAGAAAATTGTTCTTTAGATCGACACCAATATAATATATAAAATGTACCAAATGTGTAGTAATTGTAGCTGCAGATAGACAGGAGTAAAATGGTGACATAAATGGCCTCCTCCATTCTGCACTTTCTCTCATGATTTTCCTTTTGTATTTATTTCCATCTTTATAGGCTGAAGAAAAAGCCCAAAGTGGAAAATTGGCCTTTTTTAAACAACTGGCCCAAAATGTCCTGAATATACTGGAGAGTCCGGCCCGCTCACTGGAGCACCTGGTAAGGAGCCATCATCTTCTATATCACATGTCCTTGTCCCCTCCAGGCAGGCACAGGATATTTCATGACCGCCTGTCCCTGCGGCTCCATCATCTGTGATGGCAGTCTGTACTCAGCGGTGGGAGTTTGTATTTCTGCCTCTGTTTTGCTCGATCATCACAATCTTCCTTCTTGTAAATGCTGCAATTCTGATAACAGAGATCAGTTGTATATACAAGTACCTTATATATTATCGTTGATTTACTGGAGGGAGTGGCTGTGTATAGTCCGTCCAATACTGAAATTACCAGTAAATCCAATGTTTAGTCCTTCCTATCTATTGTATATGATAATTTAGTATTTGTGAAATGTTATACTAATTGTACATATTATAACCATCAGGAAACATCCGAAGGTGACTCCGAAGAGGGGCAAACCGTGAACATGCCTGACCCTAATATTAGTCAGTTAGAGCTAAAAACTGATCTGATTGAAGGTAAGCCGATCATCTAATATTTTACATTCAAATATCCAGATATTATAGAGAATGGCAGAGAATATGTAGATTTACTCTTCATTCCCTGTAATGGAGAGGGATCATGTAATTCTACTTCACGCCTGTGTGGTCTTCTCGGCTCCAAAATGAGGGTCATAGATCCCCAATCATGTAATTGTTCAAAAATACCATATTTTGAAGACTATAAGATGCACCGGACCATAAGAAGCAGGTGAAATTTTGGAGCGGAAAATAGGAAAAACATTTTTTTAATAAAATGGTGGAGCAACTTATAATCCAATTTTGTGGTAACTTTTCTAGGGGAAAGGCGGCGGAAAGATGGCAGCAGCAGGAGTGGGGCGATGCTGCACTGAAGTCCCTGCACTTCCATGGTTTTCAATCTGGTGGACCTTGGGAAAATCTCCACCGGAGGTGGCGCATGCACAGATTGAGATCTCGGGAGACAAGATCTCAATCTGCATGCGCCATCTCCAGAATCCATTTTTCCGAAGTCCACCACACTGAAAATCATGGAAGTGCGGAGTCTCCGGCGACATTTTCTGAAAGCCCAGGGGCCGCTGCATCCTTGCACCGCCGAACACCCCCTCCTCCCAGCCTGGGGCCCACAGCATCGCCCCACTCCTGCCGCCGCCAGCTTCCTGCAGCAGTGACCCTGCGTCCTGGGGCCTCGCTTCACCGCAACCCCCCCCCCCTCAGTAAGCTACGTTGGGATAAGACGCACCCCCATTTTACAGAAAAAAGTGTGTCTTATAACTTGAAAAATACGGTAATCAGATCCTGAACAATCGCCCAGTGTATCTATCTCTGGATGTGCCATAAATACTGTATATTTAGTATGTGCAGAATACCAGATATCTAGTTTTTATATCATTTACAGAGATCTTGTCATGTCCTTCATTATATGGATGTGTTATATATTAAGTACTGATATAGACTGATACATGACATCTTTTCATTATTTTATCATTATTTTAGAAATAACTGTGTCGACGGCCAGTACTGATGGTGGAATATGTGAGACACCAGAGATCCACGAATCTGCCAGTGTAAGTATCAGAGGAGACGTCTGTTTATCATCAGATAACGGGGTATGAATTACACATATAATATTATACCCCAGATGACAATGGGATATCTTTGCTTTTATGTAGATCAGATCTATTGTGAGTAATGATGGCATTGTTATTCTGCCTCTTCTGTGTGATGCCCCTTATCATACCCTGCAGTACAGTGATATCTATGCATGGGGAATATCCCCTTAAAATATAATACTGTCTGTGGAGGGTCCGGCTTGCATCATGTCCTCTACATCTGCTGCAATGTAATCAGCGTGGACATAATATAGAGGAGAAGTTCCTGCATCTGGAGCTTTTATTTTCCTGCAGATTCTATGTCTTAATGTCATTTCTTATTATTTCTAGGCCTTGACCGGATCATTGAACTTGGAGACAAGTCCTAGTAAGACCGACTTTAAACCAATCAAACTGATCAGCAGTGGAGCTTATGGGTGAGCTTTATGTTTGCATAATATACATTTCCTAGTGTTCCTTATGACAATGCTTCTGTCTCTGTGCCCAGCCCGTACAACAGAGAAATGCTCTGAGTCCATACTGTCCACAAGAGATGAGCGAATCAGGCAAAATTCTAATTTGCTTGTTCACGTGGACTTGTGAAAATACGATTCAAGGAGAAATTAATGTCCCTTATTATGCTCTGGGGCCTCACCAGGCCCCAGAACATAATAAACATAAGAAACATACTTATACTCCCCTTACTGCTCAATTCTCTAGCCCCTCCACTTCTCACCGTCACCCGTCCGGTCCTCACTGCCTCTTCAGTTTGCCACCGCTCACGCTATGCAAGGACTTCAGGCTTTGAGAAGGTCTGAGAGAGTTCTATGCAAGAGCATAAAAAGTCACAACATTGTGACACCGTGACTGTTCTTGCGCTTGTGCATAATCCTCCCAGATCTCATCAATGTTGGAAGTCCCGTCCCAGTATGAGAGGCATTTGGATTTCAGCATTAGCAGCAGAGATTTGAGGATGCGGCAAGGAACGGACGGTTGAGGCGGAGGGGCCGTAGAAGTGAGTATAAAAATTTGTTTATTTTTAAACTTTTTTATGGCCTTTCAAGATTTTGAAAATGGTGGCCAACGCTTGACATTTTGCTAAATCCATGAGTAAGCAAATTACAAAAAACAAAACAAACAAAAAAACAAAACGCCATTTTGGTGAATGCAGAATTTTGCAAAATCTGAGTAGAATTTAATTCCACTCAAATGTGTTAGCTCATGTCTACTGGCCACATCTATATGTCATTATTTAGGTCAGTTAGGACGTGACATAGATGAGGACCTCGCATAGGTCATCATTTATGTTGTGTAACTTGATGGATTTCTACATGGATTTCTAGTGACATCTAGTAGTAACCAGACAATCATGTGATGAGGTTTATAGACAAAATGTTAGTAAGAATTCATTATAAATCATGGATTTTCCTTCTCTCCAGAGCCGTCCACTTAGTGCGACACAAATACACAAGCCAGCTATTCGCTATGAAGAAGCTGGACAAGGAGAACGTGAATATTCCAAGAAGACTTGAACGTGCCTTTCTAGAGAGGGACATCCTAACATTTGCTGATTGTCCATTTGTGGCCTCCATGTTGTGCTCCTTTCCAACTCCTCATCATCTGTGTATGGTCATGGAGTATGCAGCAGGTAAGTCATATCCATTGTGCCTATATCCAGCCTCAATCTGCTTATCTCTAGCATCTTCTCCATAATCTGAATGTGACCACATGGACGGTTACATGTCCATACTGCATTTACTATAAGTTATCTGTTACCAAGATGCCAGGAAAATCATTATCTCTGTGAAAGTCTCTGGTGAATGTCCTCACTGAGAATGGCAAAAATATCCACTGAGGATAAAAGGAGGATTTGACTCAATTCTAACAGTTTGTATAGATGAGCATTTCACAGAGTAATGAATAAGAGGCTTGCAGATGAGGCACGGCTCTGTCTTTTTATATTGGGTCACTCTGCTTTATACGCTCTACATTAGGCCTCTTTCACGCTTCAGTATTTCTGGTACGTGAGGTGACAGTTTACCACACGTACTGGAGACACTGACACATGTGCGCACATGTCAGTGTTTCCACGGACCGTGTGTCCATGTGATCCACACGTAGACATGTCTGTTTTTGGCCAGCAGGACGGATCACACAGACCCATTCAAGTCAATGGTTCAGTGTAAACACATACTGCACACGGATGCCATCCGTGTGACATGTGTCGGCGCCTGGGAATTAGCGATAAAGTTAGCGCCGGGTGCTAAACGCTGCCCTCATCATTGTCCCCTGCCGGCGCTGCGATCAGAACCAGCAGGGGTTAATGATGAGGGTTGTCTTCTCCCAGTGTATTTCTACCTGTAAAAATAAGAATAAAAAAAAAATCTATACCCTCACCTGTCCTAAATGTCCCCCACTGTAATCCATGAGACCGCTCAGCAGAGGAGCCGGGGAGAATGACTCCTGCAGCGAGCGGCCCCGAATCTGCGCTGAGCTCAGCGAGCGGTGTCCTGTCACTCACTGAGCTCAGCTGAGGTCTGGCGTCGCTCGCTGCAGGAGTCATTCTCCCCAGCTCCTCTGCTGAGTAGTCGCATGGATTACAGCAGGAGATACTTAGGACAGGTAGGTGAGTATAAGGGTTTTTTTTTATTTTATTCTTATTTTTACAGGTGGAGACACCGGGAGCAGACTACAACTCTCATTATTAACTCCTGCTGGTGCTGATCGCAGTGCCGGCAGGGGAAAATGATGAGCGCAGCGTTCAGTACCCGGCTTTTGGGAATAACGCTAACTGTACACTGATTCCCAAACGCCGGTACGTGTGCTCCTGATGCGGCACACGGACATCTCCGACACAGGTTTTTCCGGTACCAGAAATATCCGGACGTGTGAAACCGGCCTTATACAGTATATAAAGCAAAACCACAAATGAGACTGCTAACACCTTTAACTAATTATATATTTATTTATTGCAAGATACATAGTATATATAGCTCATACTTTTTTGGCCAGAATAGTGTCTCTTTTTTGTATGAGTTACCTTGTTATTTTTAAATATTTATTCCACGTGACTAATAAAGATTCATGCTTTTATATGGGATGTTGCTTCATTGCACTTATTTGTGCAGCTCTTGCACCTTTGTGGTTTTGCTTCATAGACATTTAGTGCAGTCCTAGTTACTATTCGGGTATGCTCCAATGGAGGGTTTTTTGCATTATTATACAGTATATCTCTGTGTATGACGTCCTGCCCCAATGTCTCCGCTCATTTCTCATTCACACTCCTCATGTGTCATTTACATTGTAACAAACCCTCTCCTGTCATATTTGCTTTCTGCTGTAGGAGGAGACTGTGGCAGTTTTATGAAGAACTATGGGTGTTTACCTGTCCCCTTGGCTCGTCTGTACATTGCAGAAACGGTTCTAGCTGTGGAATATCTGCACAGCTATGGTGTAATGCACAGAGACCTGAAGCCTGAAAAGTAAGTGACACTTGTAGTATAAGAAAGGGGTAAAAAGATATCGTTTATTATACAATCTATTTGCAACTTGGGGCTGACATCCTCTTTTTTTCACAGCCTCCTGATAACGTCAACTGGTCATATTCAAGTTACAGATTTTGGGCTTTCCAAACTCTGCCTCATGAGACCAACATCAGAGATCTACAAGGCTCCAATTGAAGACATCACCAGAGAGTTCCATGATAAGGAGGTAGGCAGGAACTTGTTCTTTACTCATCTCCTCCATTTCTCCTTCTCTTATACTTTCTCATCTAGAAAACGTTTCCACTGATGTTATTTGTCACAATTATGTTCTCTGATCATTATCTCATTCCTCTGTTTTTTCCAGATTGCTGGCTCCCCTCATTACATAGCCCCAGAAGTTATCTTAAAGGAAGGCTATGGAAGGCCAGCTGACTGGTGGTCAATTGGGATCATCCTATATACATTTCTTGTAGGACGTGTACCATTTTATGGGCCTTCCAAATATGACATTTACAGCCATATTGTCAGGGGTAAGTAAAATAATCTGATTGCTGTGTAATGTCATTGTTATTTGAATAGATTAGTTGTGTGATTTAGTTACTTTTGTTAATATAAAAGATTTTTGTTTTGATAAAATAAATTAAGATGTTTCATTTTCTGTAATATTTGCTTTTTACATAACAGATGACATATATTGGAAACTTACTAATTCGGCTTTTCCAGCCACAGCTCGGGATATCATCATTGAGCTGCTCAGAAAAGATCCAGCACAAAGACTTGGGACAGGTAATGTATATAATACTATTATTAATGACTTATTACACCTCTGTGAACAGAAAATGAATAATGAGGATCAGCACTGAGGTTTTGTTCTCTACCAGCTTGGCCATTCCCCATTCTTCATGCTAAGACTTTCAGTACATCTACTTCACTTCGGCTCTGTTACGTCAACCGTTCAGATTAACGCCCCCTTCACACGTCCGTATAAAATCAGTACTGAAACCAGTACCGGAAAAAAACAGTACTAGTGTCATCAGTGTTTTGAATCAGTGTGCCATCAGTGTGCCATCAGTGTTTTTCCGGTACGGCAAAGAAAAAGAAATGATAAAGTATCTCTTATACTTTGTAATGTTAAACAGATACAGCGTAAGGAAGGCACACAAATGGCACACGGATGCCATCTGTGTGATGTACGTGTTTTTCAGGGTCCCATAGACTTGTATTGGCACTTGTCATCTGTGCTGCCACAAAAAAACAGCAGCATAGATGATAATGGGTACGGGTGGCATACGTGAAAGAAAAATGGATGCCACATGTAGTGCAAACACGGATATGTGTAGGAGGCCTAAGAAACTTGTCTCTTTGACAATAACTATATCACTATTCATTGTTTTCCTTTTCAAGGAGGAGCAAATGAGATCAAATTTCATCCATTCCTGCGTAACTTAGATTTTGACAACCTTCTAAGTCAGAAGTCGCTGTTCATTCCTGATCTTGAGTCAGAAGAGGATACCATCTACTTTGACAGTAAGTAGAATGAGACATCATCTGCAGAAAGCTGCTGTGTGTCTTGTATTTCATTTTAAGTGAGAATCAGTCCCCACCTTGATTCATGATCAAATGGTGACTGTTCAGGACAAAGTATTATGCTAATAATCTCGATTAACTCTTGTACTTTTCAGCTCGATGTAGCAGACATCAACATATTGATTCAGATGAGGGGGACACAAGTGAAGATAATGACTGGCCGGAAAGCCAAAACTTTCTATCATCTTCGCATAGGCTTTCTAAAGTAAGTATGTGACCAATAAGATCCATACAACCTGTAATTAAAATAAAATTGTAAAATATTAAAATATTTTTTTTTCCTCTTTGTATTAGCTCTGTTCCATCCATACCAAGATGATGAACAATGAAGAACCCAAGTCACCTCCAGGGTATTCACCAGAAAGTGCAAAACAGTCAGACATGTGAGCAAATTATTTTTATGGGGTCCATTCTGATATGTGTACACAACACCAAATTCAAGACGAGTGTAAGTCGATACTAAATCCAGTATCGATGACCACATGATTGCTGATCACCATGTTTCTGACTTGTGATAACGCTGGTGATGAAAGTTGATAACTATGACCAGCTTTAATTTCCAGTTCATTACAGGAAAATAAATATTGCTAGTGATTCTCCATTCTTGCTGGTAGAAGAGGGTCTTGAGCACAGCATCCCCTTCATGTTATTCAGATGTCCTAATGGGCTTTGCAGACAGGTGTTGTATCCGTATCTATTGTTTTCACTTGTAATTTATATGTTTTTCTTCTACCAAACAGACAGAAAGATTCTCCCCCCTCTAAGTCTGAAGACAACCAGACGCAGAAAGATTCTCCCCCTTCTAAATCTGATGACAACCAGACACAGAGAGATTCTCCCCCCTCTAAGTCTGATGACAACCAGACGCAGAAAGATTCTCCCCCTTCTAAATCTGAGGATGACAACCAGACACAGAGAGATTCTCCCCCCTCTAAGTCTGATGACAACCAGACGCAGAAAGATTCTCCCCCCTCTAAATCTGATGACAACCAGACGCAGAAAGATTCTCCCCCCTCTAAGTCTGATGACAACCAGACGCAGAAAGATTCTCCCCCCTCTAAATCTGATGACAACCAGACGCAGAAAGATTCTCCCCCCTCTAAATCTGATGACAACCAGACGCAGAAAGATTCTCCCCCCTCTAAATCTGATGACAACCAGACGCAGAAAGATTCTCCCCCCTCTAAATCTGATGACAACCAGATGCAGAAAGATTCTCCCCCTTCTAAATCTGATGATGATAAGCAGAGGCAGAAAGATTCTTCCCCCTCTAAATCTGATGACAACCAGACGCAGAAAGATTCTTCCCCCTCTAAGTCTGATGATGACAAGCAGTGTTTCACTGCTGAAGGCAGACAGTCATCCATATTGTCAGGTATGTATAGCTCTATAGGTCATTCTATTGCAGCCTGTGTCAAAAAGTGTAATGTGAAAACAGCCCAACATTTCATTTTATAAAAATCCTCACTCTTAGGCTGTGTGCCCACGATGCGTTTTTCAAGCGTTTACGCTGCGGAATTTCTACAGCGTAAACACTTGGGAAACGCTTGGTAAACCTTCCCCCATGGTCTCCAATGCAATTCCGCACTTTCAATGCCCATGCTGCGTATTTTTCCGCAGCGTTTATGCTGCGCTCAAAAATACGCAGCATGTCCATTAATTTTGCGGACGCGCAGCGTAATCGCCGCCATTGACTTGCATTAGAACGCGCTAATTCCGCAAGACTGCATCTGTACTTGCGTAATTGGCGCTTTCTAATGTGCGGATGGTACCCAAGTCTGGAGGAGAGGAGACTCTCATCCAGACCTGGGTACCATAGAATCTGTAAAGAAAAGAATTTAAAATAAAAAATAAAGCTTATAATCACCTTCCGATGTCCTCCCAGTGTTTTGTCCACGCCGTCCGGTCTCTTGCAATGCTCGCGCTGTTGTGAAGGACCTGTCATGACGTCACTGAGTCATGTGACCCATCACATGACTCAATGACGTCACCGCAGGTCCTTCACAGCACCGCGAGCATTGCAAGAGACCGGACGCAGCAGAGATGACACCGGGAAGACACCGGAAGGTGAGTATAATCTTTTTTTTTTCATTTTTTACCATTCTTATTCTTTTTTTTAACTATTACTCGGTCACACTATATAAATCCATGCCGGTTGCATGGATTTAAATAGTGTGACCAACTTGTCAAGCACTTTTCCAAGTGATGCTCAAAATCGTTTGGAAAACTTCTTGAAAAAACGCATGCGAAAGCGCATGTAAAAATGCTGAAAAAACGCTTCTCTCTGGCAGAAAAAACGCATGTAAATCTGCATGTAAATCTGCATGTAAAGCTGCATACGTTTTTTTCTGCCAGAGAGAGGCAAAAACGCTCTGCATCAAATCTGCTACGTGGGCACATAGCCTCATAGGTTATAATTTTTAATGCATAAGAAGCCATTCAGTCTTCTGCCAAACTGATTCTGAATACTGCACCCATGGCTCCATCTAGGCCTATACTGATCCTTATCACCTTAAGAATGCACTGAGGTTTTAGCTAACTTATTTTAAGATATTACTTGCAGGATGCCGCAGTGTTATCATGTTAATAAGGGGACATAGTTCCCTGGCTAGACACCACATATCGGAAAACCTACAGGTTTCATATTAATCAGTTCACAAGGCAATCTAATTCTCAGACCCTCAGGTGGTTTTATGTATATATGACATATTCTCTCTATTATGGTGCAATAATCAATTACCGGGACTACAGGGTACAAGAATAACAGAATTCTATATAAAGATACAAAGCTAATCTTTTAGGAGTTTATAATATACATCTTTTTCTTGTTTTTTTTATCAGAATCACCAGTTCAGGGGAAAAGAAAATCTGCATCGAAAGATCGACAAAAAACAGAGAAGGTAGAAGAGAGAAGAAGTAGAAGAGGTAAGTGTAACAATAAGCTCCATGTTGCATGATGTCAGTCAGTGAGAAGGAGTCATGTGGAGCAGATATTATCTGTAGGATTACTGACAATGACCCCGTACATCTGTATGGATACGACTCCTCTATCATCCTGTCACAGTGACACTACAGTAGTATCCTCTAATACATACATGTCAAACTCTGGCCCGTCGACCAAACCTGGCCCGCAGGGTGGTTATATTTGACCCACGACAACAGAACCACCACCACTATTTGGGGCCATTATTCTGTATGGAGGACAATGTGGGGCCCATTATACTGTACGGAGGACTATGTGGGGCCATTATTCTGTATGTAGGATTATGTGGGGTCCAAGTTTTTCATTTTGGCCCTCTGTGTGTTTGAGTGTGACATCCCTGCTCTAATATGTAGTCCCATTACTTACATTAGTTATGTCTCTTTGTCTCCTCTCACAGGTTCCACCTTCCGCCGGCTGATATCATCTTGCCGGCGTGGATTATCCAGGGTTGCTCGCTCCATCAGACAAAGCTGCATATTTGCTCCCTGTCATCGGAGCAACACAAACATCTCAATGTGAAAAACCCTTCATGTCTAGTGCCTAGTACAGCATGTCCACCATTAAAGATGCACCTGTGTGGAAGGACTTGTACCATCTACCTGTGGCCTTCTGACCAGCAAGTAACATCTGCAGAAGAAGGCCCTCCAAGAACATCTCTTCATTCTTCCATGTAATTCTTAATAAAAAAAAAACTAAAAAGAATCATTTCAAATTGATTAATGTCCCTTTGCATTTAATGTAATACTACTGACATTTATGGCATATCAGTACTAAACATCATATATGTCTGATGAGAGAATATCGTTTCCATGTTTCATGTTAATCCTCTAATCCTCAGCCAAAAGTGGAAGAGAAGACCAGTGATTCTGTTACATCTACGAATGACAGTCAATCCAGGGAAAAACACCTTCTGATCCATACATTTTTCAGGCACTCTGATCCTTTTACCTTCATGTGGCTCTACTTAAGGTTTATGTATAAGAACCAGTTGGATTCAGTACTGGGCATCCTGGGGGTCCCAGCAGCCACATCCCAATTGTTCAACTAAAAAAGACATACTGTATTATAGTGTGATATATATATATATATATATATATATATATATATATACACTGTGTGCAGAATTATTAGGCAAATGAGTATTTTGATCACATGATACTTTTTATACATGTTGTCCTACTCCAAGCTGCATAGGCTTGAGAGCCAACTACCAATTAAGTAAATCTGGTGATGTGCATCTCTGTAATGAGGAGGGGTGTTGGCTAATGACATCAACACCCTATATAAGGTGTGCTTAATTATTAGGCAACTTCCTTTCCTTTGGCAAAATGGGTCAGAAGAGAGATTTGACGGGCTCTGAAAAGTCCAAAATTGTGAGATGTCTTGCAGAGGGATGCAGCAGTCTTGAAATTTCCAAACTTTTGAAGCGTGATCACCGAACAATCAAGCGTTTCATGGCAAATAGTCAACAGGGTCGCAAGAAGCGTGTTGGCCAAAAAAGGCGCAAAATAACTGCCCATGAATTGAGGAAAATCAAGCGTGAAGCTGCCAAGATGCCATTCACCACCAGTTTTGCCATATTTCAGAGCTGCAATGCTACTGGAGTATCAAAAAGCACAAGGTGTGCGATACTCAGGGACATGGCCAAGGTAAGGAAGGCTGAAAAACGACCACCTTTGAACAAGAAGCATAAGATAAAACGTCAAGAATGGGCCAAGAAATATCTTAAGACTGATTTTTCAAAGGTTTTATGGACTGATGAAATGAGAGTGACTCTTGATGGGCCAGATGGATGGGCCAGAGGCTGGATCAGTAAACGGCAGAGAGCTCCACTCCGACTGAGATGCCAGCAAGGTGGAAGTGGGGTACTGGTATGGGCTGGTATCATCAAAGATGAACTTGTGGGACCTTTTCGGGTTGAGGATGAAGTGAAGCTCAACTCCCAGACCTACTGCCAGTTTCTGGAAGACAACTTCTTCAAGAAGTGGTACAGGAAGAAGTTGGTATCGTTCAAGAAAAACATGATTTTCATGCAGGACAACTCTCCATCACATGCATCCAACTACTCCACAGCGTGGCTGGCCAGTAAAGGTCTAAAAGAAGAAAAAATAATGACATGGGCCCCTTGATCACCTGATCTGAACCCCATAGAGAACCTGTGGTCCATCATAAAATGTGAGATCTACAGGGAGGGAAAACAGTACACCTCTCGGAACAGGGTCTGGGAGGCTGTGGTGGCTGCTGCACGCAATGTTGATCGAAAACAGATCAAGCAACTGACAGAATCTATGGATGGAAGGCTGTTGAGTGTCATCATAAAGAAAGGTGGCTATACTGATCACTAATTTTTTGGGTTTTTGTCTTTGCATGTCAGAAATGTTTATTTCTATATTTTGTGCACTGATATTGGTTTACCTGGTGAAAATAAACAAGTGAGATGGGATTATATTTGGTTTTTATTAAATTGTCTAATAATTCTGCACAGTAATAGTTACCTGCACAAACAAATATCCTCCTAAGATAGCCAAATCTTAAAAAAACCACTCCAACTTCCAAAAATATTAAGCTTGGATATTTATGAGTCTTGTGGGTTGATTGAGAACATAGTTGTTGATCAACAATAAAAATAATCCTCTAAAATACAATTTGCCTAATAATTCTGCACACCGCGTATATCTATATATATAATCGTCTTATCCCGTCTGTCTGTCTGTCTGTCTGTCGGGGAAATCCCGCGTCACTGATTGGTCCAGCAGCGGCCAATCAGCGACGCGGGATTTCAGAAAAAAGATGGCGGCCGTTAGAGGCTCATCTGCGGGACGGAGCTCAGCGGCGATGCAGCCGGGAGATGACTGGCGCGAGGCTCTCATCTCCCGGCCGCTAGCAGCAGAAGAACCCCGACCGGCGAGCAGCCGCTCATCTCCCGGCTTCTCGCAGCGGAAGTAGCCGCACAGGCAGTGGCGTTGACCTCCATGCGGCTAGGGTCAAATTTATACAACGCTCTGCTAATTGGTCGCGGACACCAGCCACGACCAATCAGCGAGATTGGCGCCAAATTTAAACAACGCTCTGCTGATTGGTCGCGGCCGCCAGCCGACCGCGACCAATCAGCGAGATTGGCGCCAAATTTAAACACCACTCTGCTGATTGCGCCCAGTCGGCCGCATACATATTCTAGAATACCCGATGCGTTAGAATTGGGACACCATCTAGTATATATATAAATATATTCACTTGTGGAAAACCCTTTTAACTAGGGCTGTGGTGTCAGTAAGTCAAATTTCCAACTATAATAATTACTAATACCAAATATACTGCAACAAATAATAGTAAATATTCAGCAATTTATGCATGAAAATAATTTATAATATACAATATTAACACTATATAAGTATTTACATTTTTTTCTACCTGCAGTTGGAGTTGGTACGTTCTTCTGATACTAACTCCACAGCTCGGCTTTTCCTTCTTTCCTGCTCCTCTAACATAAAAGTACAGCAATTAATTACGACAAGTTAATCATTTAAATGCTGCTGTCAATCTCTGACAGCAGCACGTAAATGTAACCAGTGCCACTGCTTCCATTTACCAGCTCCCATCTGTGCCCTGTGACATGATCTCGGGGGCTGATGGGTCACTAGGACAGTGAGGGCCCTGTGCCCGCTGTCTTGGTGCTCCTCTGGAGCTCATCTATATGCTGAGCTTCAAAGGAGACCGAGATTTAGGCTACCGTCCCACTATCAGTATTTGGTCCAATTTCACCACAAATGGATTTTTTTCCCCATTTTTAGTACATTGAATAGTAAAATGAATCATTCAAAACTACAAGTAACCCCAAAGTCATGCCAGTTTCCATGGCCCAGAAGATTCTCTGAAGGAAGAGTGTCATTGGGTGACTGCTTCTTTGGTAAATACCATAAACATTAGCACTTAAAAAGGTCCATATGTCTGGAACCGTATAGATGATTTCGAAAGAAACAAAAAAAAGCTCAGTGATAAGAAACAGATGATGGTTATTAATGGAACACACTAACTGGGTCACATTTAAAAGTGGTGTACCCCAGGAGTCAGTATTGGGACTTCTATTTAATACAATTATTAATGACCTTTTGGGGGGTATACAGAGTAAAATTTCAATATTTTCAGATGATCGTAAACTCTGCAAGGTTATCAGTACATAGGAGGATAATGTAATATTACAGAGGGATTTATGTAAGCTTGAGGTTTGGGCTGAAAAATGGCAATTGAAGTTTAATGTAGATAAATGTTCTTGCTTGGGACAAATTACAATGTACAATTATGTACTAAACACTGGGAAAACCATCACTGGAAAAGACTTGGGTGTATGGGTGGACAGCAAACTCAACTTTAATAACCAGTGCTAGGCCGCTGCTGCCAAGGCAAATAGAACCATGGAAGCATTAAAAGAGGCATAGATGCTTATGATAAGAACATAGTTTTGTCTGTATACAAGTCACTAATTCAGCCACATTTAGAATACTGTGTATAATTTTGGTCTTTGGTGTATAAGACGGACATAGTTGAACTAGGACGTATGCAGACAAATGCAACCAAGGTTATTAAGGGAATTGGTGCACTGCAATTCCAAGACAGGTTATCAAAGTTAGGGTTATTCAGTTTGGAATAATGAAGGTTTAAGGGCGATCTTATTACAATGTACAAATATAAGAAGAAACAGTATAGAGATCTTATTAAGGAACTTTTTACATATAGACCTTCAACGATGACAAGGAGGCACCCTCTCCTACTAGAAGAAAGATGGTTTCTCAGTCATCATAGATGGCGATTCTTTACTCTAAGAATAGTGAAATTACGGGACTTTCGGGAACATAAACATCACAGTAAAAGATAATGCCTTACCAACACCAGGTCAGATTACCAGTGCACCGCAGGATGCAGCAAGCCTCCATGATAAAGGCGGGGGCAGCACATGTGCAAAATACTAATGCCGACAGCCACTCACTAACCTACCAATTCTTGGAGGGGGTGGCTGTGTAGTATTATGCATGCACACCGATGGAGTTGTGAGCTTGCGTATTTTGGCCAAAATATCGTCCAATACCTCATGTGGTGTACTTATCTTATATACTATTTTTCATCTTTTTTGCACATCTTTTTGCAGGATGCAGCCAGGCCTCTTTAGTGTTGGCTGGGTGAATTGGGGCGTCTGTCCTGTGGGGGTGCATGTATATAGTTCTGGGCAACCCGCCTGATCTAATACTATGGGCGTCATCAATACGCTGCAAGCAAGACATCAATAGGCTGCAAGCCAGACACTGTGTATCACACATATCTGTGTGACTGGCGCCCTATGCAGACTCCATCGGTGTGCATGTATAATACTACACAGCCACCCCCTCCATGAATTGGTAGGTTAGTGAGTGGCTGTCTGCATCAGTATTTTGCACATGTGCTGCCCCCGCCTTTATCATGGAGGCTTGCTGCATCCTGCAGTGCATTGGTAATCTGACCTGGTGTTGGTAAGGCATTATCTTTTACTGTGATGTTTTTTGAAATTATGTCCAATGTTCACCATTTTTAATATTCAGACTTTCGGGAACATCATATTGTAATTGTTGATTTACTAAACAAGTTCAAGTATGGCCCGGATGCTTTTGTTGAAAAATATATTACAGGTTATGGGAACTAGATTCTGTGATAGGACGTTCATCCAGGGAACTAGTCTAATTGCCATTAGTGGAGTTGGGAAGGATTTTTTCGTTAATAGGGGGCAATTAGCATCTGCCTCATGGGTCTTTTGCCTTCCTTTGTATCAACATGTTAGGTTATAGGTAGAACACAATGGATGTCTTCTTTCAATGTACTGTGTGGGGAAATGTATTGTCAGGGGGAATCATACTGTACATCATGCTGTGTGTAATAGGACCGTGGGGGCATCATATTGAGTGTGATAGCCACTGTGGGGCCATGAAAGTGGTATCATACTGTGTGTAGGCATATATGAGGAATTGGACTAGATTAGAATACTGGCATTCGAGAAAGAATGTCACACCGATTGTACTCCCGGGATTATGGTGTGCTGTGTAATAATATATGGTAGCAGGACCCCTCTAGTCTTCATTCCAGGTATACTAACTGCTCAGTGTTACATTGATTTGGTCGTGGAACCAGTGATATGGACATTTCTTAAACGTGCCTCAGTAACTATTTTTCAACATGGAAATGTTAAGCTACATGTTGCAGGTGCTACTGTGAGCAGCATGCTTGACTTAAACATGATACCATGGCCAGAAGCATCTCCGGATTTGACTCCCATCAAGCACTTCATTGGTCGAGCATTGCAAAAGGAGTTGCCGTCAGCAGATCTTGATGATTTGTGTGCCCAAGTGCATTCATTATTCCTCTCTGCTCTGCCTTGCTCACCGCTCCGGCGGTTCCTCTCTGCTCTGCCTTGTCCACCGCTCCGGCGGTTTCGCCCTGCTCTGCCTTGCTCACCGCTCTGGCGGTTCCTCCTGCTCTGCCTTGCCCACCGCTCCGGCGGTTTCGCCCTGCTCTGCCTTGCTCACCGCTCTGGCGGTATCTCTCTGCTCTGCCTTGCCTACCGTTCCAGCGGTTCCTCTCTGCTCTGCTTGTCTACCGCATCTGCGGTTCTGTTCCTGAATCCCAGTTTGTACTGGACCCTATCCAGCCTGCGCTCCAACCTGCTAGTGCCTCCCTGTCTGCACTCCAGCCGTGTTTGCCAGTACCCCCCTGTCTGCATACCAGCCGTGCCTTGCCAGTGCCCTCCTGTCTGCATACCAGCCGTGCTTGCCAGTATCCTCTTGTCTGCACTCCAGCCGTGCCTGCCAATACCCAACTGTCTGTGTGCCAGCCTAACCTGCCCGTTCCTGCATTCCCCGGTGTGGGTCAACAGCTGTGACCGGGATCTAACCTGGAGTAGCACCTGGTCCCTCTGCTCGGTTCCTCCTTGTTTCACGGAGTCGTTAGCCTCCGTGCGACCTTGGTCGGATCGGGTTGATACTTAGTTATGCCCCTCCAGGCACTCCTCGGTTCATGGTACAGTGGGATCACTAATCACGCTCACGCCAGTCAGTCCAGGCACGAGTGTAACAGTTTTATTTATGTTGTATCGTGTTTGAAGGTTGCCTTTTCCTGATGGCAGGTTTCAGCTCTTTCTAAAGATGCTCAATAGGATTTAGGTCAGGGCTCATAGAAGGCCACTTCAGAATAGTTGAAAGTTTTCCTCTTAGCCGTTCTTGGGTGTTATAAGCTGTGTGTTTTGGGTCATTATCCTGTTGCAAGACCCATGACTGAGACCAAGCTTTCTGACAATGGGTAGCACATTTCTCTCTAGAATCCCTTGATAGTCTTGAGATTACATTTTACCCTGCACAGATTCAAGACACCCTGTGCCAGATGCAGCAAAGCAGCCCGAGAACATAACAGAGCTCCTCCATGTTTCACAGTAGGGACAGTGTTCTTTTCTTGATATGCTTCACTTTTCCGTCTGTGAACATAGTGCTGATGTGCCTTGCCAAAAACTTCAATGTTTGTCTCATCTGTCCATAGGACATTCTCCCAGAAGCTTTGTGGCTTGTCAACATGTAGTTTGGCAAATTCCAGTTTGGCTTTTTTATGAAATTTTTTTCAACAATGGTGTTCTCCTTGGTCGTCTCCCATGAAGTCCACTTTGGATCAAACAACAACGGATGGTGCGATCTGACACTGATGTTCCTTGAGCATGAAGCTCACCTTTAATCTCTTTAGAAGTTATCCTGGGCTCTTTTGTTACCATTCGAATTATCCGTCTCTTTGATTTGTCATCAATTTTCCTCCTGCTGCCACGTCCAGGGAGGTTGGCTACAGTCCCATGGATCTTAAATTTCTAAATAATATGTGCAACTGTAGTCACAGGAACATCAAGCTACTTGGAGATGGTCTTATAACCTTTACCCTTAACTTGCTTGTCTATAATTTTCTTTCTAATCTCCTGAGACAACTCTTTCCTTTGCTTCCTCTGGTCCATGTTGAGTGTGGTACACACCATGTCACCAAACAGCACAGTGAGTATCTGTAGCCCTATATACAGGCCCACTGACTGATTACAAGATTGTAGACACTTGTGATGCTAATTAGTGGACACAACTTGATTTAACATGTATCTGTTGTTACATTATTTTCAGGGGTACCATCATTTTTGTCCAGGCCTATATCATGAGTTACATTTTTTAAAAACTTCTGTGGAAGCAGGGTTGAAAAGCAATGTCTGACTTCCATTTGTTCATTTTCATAGATTTTTAATTTATTATTACTTTTGTCAGATTCAAATTATTTCTGTGACCATTGTGGGTTTTTCCTTTCATTAAACGAGGGGTACCAACAATTTTGACCACGTATGTATGTATGTACAAACACACACACACACATATGTATATATATATATATATATATATATATATACACACATACACACATACATACATATATATATATATATACACACACATATATATACACACACACATATATATACACACATACATATATATATAGTGATGTAGCAGACATCCCTTTAATGGTTTGGTGTGTTTTTGAATGACCATGTACCTTCCTCTTTAACGGACTGGTCACATGACTGTGACATCACACAGGTCCTTATGCACACAGAGGGTGTGGACACATGACTCTGACATCAGTTAAGGTCCTATCTGTGTGTGTGCTGCAGTATATATAAACCCTGTGTGATTTGTGACAGGTGTGTTCCGGTGTGTAGGAGTTCCTGGGTGTTGGGAGCTCCTGTGTGGGCACCGTGTGAGCGGCACCAGGCTGTTCCCTGTGTGTGGGGAACACCGCTCGTGGGAAGCCTGGTGAGGCCTGGTGGACTCCGGTGGAGGTGAAGCCTGGATCCCTGTGAGAGTGTGGGGGATGCCAGTAAGCCTCGGAGTGCCACACAAGCACACAAATTTTGGGGTCCATTTTTTCTTGTTAGCCCTGTGAAAATAAAAAAAATTGGGTCTAAAGTAACATTTTTGTGAAAAAAGTTAAATGTTCATTTTTTTCTTCCACATTCAAAAAATTCCTGTGAAGCATCTGAAGGGTTAATAAAGTTCTTGAATGTGGTTTTGAGCACCTTGAGGGGTGCAGTTTTTAGAATGGTGTCACTTTTGGGTATTTTCTGTCATAAAGACCTCTCAAAGTGACTTCAAATGTGATGTGGTCCCTAAAAAAATGGTTTTATACATTTTGTTGGAAAAATGAGAAATCGCTGGTCAACTTTTAACCCTTATAGCTCCCTAACAAAAAAAAATTTTGGTTCCAAAATTGTGCTGATGTAAAGTAGACATGTGGGAAATGTTATTTATTAACTCTTTTGTGTGACATATCGCTCTGATTTCAGGGCTTAAAAATTCAAATTTTGAAAATCGCAAAATTTTCAAAATTTTCGCCAAATTTCCATTTTTTTCACAAATAAACGCAAGTGATATCGAAGAAATTTTTCCACAATCATGAAGTACAATATGTCACGAAAAAACAGTCTCAGAATCAGGGGGATCCGTTGAAGCGTTCCAGAGTAATTACCTCATAAAGTGACAGCGGTCAGAATTGTAAAAATTGGCCCGGTCATTAACGTGCAAACCACCCGCGGGGCTTAAGGGGTTAAAGAGAACCTGTCACGTCCTAGCTGCCCTCTACACTGCCCCCATAGCGTTGGTAGTGACGCAATGTGCATCACTAGCAAGCTGTTTTCATGAAAATCACTGCAGCTATAATGAATTTATAACGTTTAATATACTTATATCTAGGGCCGGCTCCAGGTTTTTCTGGGCCCCGGGCGAGTCTCAGTGGGCCCCTCTAACACATACCACGATTCATGATGCACAGATACCGCAGAGAAATCTATATATATAGTACAATGCAAAGATTTCACTTCTTACATTACATGAGTGATATCTACTGTAAATTCTACAATAGCTCAGAAGCCGGAGAATCCTCGCAGCACACAGTGCAGACCGGACAATATAGTCCTCCATACAGTATTATGGGCACCACTAAGTCCTCCATACAGTTTTATGGGCCCCATTATATATTGCTCCATACAGAATAATGACCCCACATAGTCCTCGTACAGTATAATGGGCACCACATATCTCCATACAGAATACTGGCCCCCATATAAGGCCGCATACGGAATACTGGCCCCCATATAAGGCTCCATAAAGGAATACTGGCCCCCATATAAGGCCCCATACGGAATACTGGCCCCCATATAAGGCCCCATATGGAATACTGGCCCCCATATAAGGCCCCATACGGAATACTGGCCCCCATACGAAATACTGGCCCCCATATAAGGCCCCATACGGAATACTTGCCCCCATATAAGGCCCCATAAAGGAATACTGGCCCCCATATAAGACCCCATGAAGGAATACTGGCCCCCATATAAGGCCCCATACGGAATACTGGCCCCCATATAAGGCCCCATACGGAATACTGGCCCCCATGTAAGGCCCCATACGGAATACTGGCCCCCATATAAGGCTCCATACGGAATACTGGCCCCCATATAACGCTCCATACGGAATACTGGCCCCCATATAAGGCTCCATACGGAATACTGCCCCCCATATAAGGCTCCATACAGAATACTGGCCCCCATATAACGCTCCATACAGGATACTGGTCCTCTTATAAAGCTCCATACAGGATACTGGCCCCCATATAACGCTCCATACAGGATACTGGTCCCCTTATAACGCTCCATACAGGATACTGGCCTCCATATAATGCTCCATGCAGGCTGTTACCCCCCACATAATGCCCCATACAGGCTGTCTCCCCCCTTATAATGCTCCATGCAAGCTGTTACCCCCCACATAATGCCCCATACAGGCTGTCCCCCCACCGTATAATGCTCCATGCAGGCTGTTCCCCCCACATAATGCACTAAGCAGGCTGTCCCCCCCCCTTATAATGCCCCATGCAGGCTGTTCCCCCCTTATATTGCCCCATGCAGGCTGTCACCCCTCCTCTTTATAATGCCCCATGCAAGATGTCACCCCCTCTCTCTATAATGCCCCAAACAGGATGTCACCCCCCCTCTTTATAATCCCCAATCAGGATGTCACCCCCCCTCTTTATAATGCCCCATTCAGGATGTCACCCCCTCTCTTCATAATGCCCCATGCAGGATGTCACTCCCCTCTGTTTATAATGCCCCATGCAGGATGTCACCCCCTCTCTTTATAATGCCCCATGCAGGATGTCACCCCCTCTCTTTATAATGCCCCATGCAGGATGTCACCCCCTCTCTTTATAATGCCCCATGCAGGATGTCACCCCCTCTCTTTACAATGTCCTATGCAGGATGTCACCCCCCTCTCTTTATAATGCCCCATGCAGGATGTCAGCCCCCCTCTCTTTATAATGCCCCATGCAGGATGTCACCCCCTCTCTTTATAATGCCCCATGCAAGATGTCACCCCCTCTCTTTATAATGCCCCATGCAGGATGTCACCCCCTCTCTCTATAATGCCCCATGCAGGCTGTCACCCCCTCTCTCTATAATGCCCCATGCAGGATGTCACCCCCCCTCTCTTTATAATGCCCCATGCAGGATGTCACCCCCCCTCTCTTTATAATGCCCCATGCAGGATGTCAACCCCCCTCTCTTTATAATGCCCCATGCAGGATGTCACCCCCCCATATTATGCCCCATGCAGGATGTCACCCCCCCCCCCATATTATGCCCCATGCCTCCATACATTAAAAAAAAAATCAAATACTCACCTCCCTCCTCACCTGCTGCAGCTGCTCGGGTCGGGACTCCAGCGTTGGCGGCGTCTTTCCGCTCTGTGCTCCCTGTGACAGCTCAGGGGGAGGGCGCGGTGGAAAGACTTCACCGCACCCTCTGACCTGAGACGTCACAGAGAGTGCAGAGCAGGAAGACGGCGGATCTGCAGAGGCACGGGGAGAGGTAAGTATCCGGCTGCCGGGGCCCTGAGCAAGCGGGGGAGAAGGGCGGGCGCTGACACCGCTCTCCTCCGCCCATAGCCCAACGGGGTGCGTGACCGCCAGTGGGCCCCCCTGCCTGCTCAGGGCCCCGGCACTTGCCCGGGTGCGCCGGGTGCTGACGCCGGCCCTACTTATATCCTACCTGCCTTTTCAATCATAGGGGCGTGCTTGTCATATTCAGTCAAGGGCGAGCGCAGCATTCACTCACTGCTGGCGCCGTCCATGTATTTGAATCCTGTTCCTGACCAGCGCTGATATTGTGGGACGCAGGCGCACTTGTAGATGTCCGGCCGCCTGCGCAGTGAGGCTCTGTGATTACCAGATTCACTGCGCTTGCTCTGGGAACATAGCGCGTTAAAGCGCATGCGCAGTGAGGCTGTGTGATTATGACTTTTTCTTCACTTTGAAAATTGTTTAAGTTGGCTGAGGGACTGGGTGGTTTACCTAGGACAAGGAATGGCCATGTGTAAGAAAAACCGCTACTGATTGTAAATTACAGATTCTGTTAACTACAATAAATAAGTTGGTTAACAAGAAACACTTTGATATAGTGCACTACACAATACAGTTCTCTTTTACACACTGTATAGTTTGCTAAAAGGCACACGTTTTAGTGGGAGAGGCCGAAAAATGAACGAGTAATACAACCGTTTATGGATGCTGTAGTGTGGACCCCTAGAGTCAATTCTCCTGGTGGGCCCTAGGCACCCCAGTCCGACCCTGTATGAGGCCTTTACATGGTATCAACGCCTGCGATGAGAACGCCACATCATAGTAATAGCAGAATCACAAATATAAGATTATATGAACAGATTAAAGCAAGATTTCTATTGCTGGCTGCAGAATGAGTTAACTGGGATATCATCAGTGAGTTTGATCTGACTGGAGAAGTAACTACTCTTGTTTTTATTCTTTTGAGCTCCATTCAGCTAATTTATGATTTATCACCTTCCCTGAGCATACATGGAAATCATGGGGTCCCATAGCAGAAGTAATAATTAAGCCCCCACAAAAAAACATTAATATTCAGCGGGGTCACAGAAGAGCATATGTAGCACCCTGAGGATTCGGCTGCTACAGGGGTATTGCACCTCAACCCAGAGGTGTGATATTCCACTCCCGGGCAAGGATGGAGAGTGGGACTGAGCTCGGTAGGCTGCATGCACTACACACATCCCATTTCCGGGGAACAGGCCGACGGTACTCCCACTTAGAAATGTGCAGGTACGACCGAGTCTGTTCCTGGCTGGAGTGGGAGGGGGGTGGTACATCCCATGTAGTGTAGGGGCAGATAGGGGGAGCAGTCTGGGTAGTGATAGGAGCTCATTGGGTGCTGGTCACCTGAGCTCACACATAGAGGGATATATAAGGTGGGCACCAACTAGAATCAGGGTCAGACGCAGAGGACAAGTCGGTCAGACGCTGAGAACAAGTCACTTGGAGAGGAGAGAGAAGGAAACAGCAGCCCTGGAGAGAGAGAGAGTGGAGCAAAGAAAGACCCAGAGGGGGGAAGACTGAAGGGACCCAAGAACCCAAATTAGAACACCGGGTGAGGAGTCAGCAAAAGGGTACCGGAACCCAAGCTGGTGGGGGCAAAGACATTCCCCAGCCAGAGACCGGAGACCGTGGGCAGTGTCTGTCACGGTCACCCACCACATTCACCCTGAAGGCACACCACAGGAAGGGTCAGGGAACCCAGGGCCAAGGGTGTCCCAACAGAAGGCCCGAGGGAGCTGGACCTAGGTGAATCACTGGTGGGGACGGCTGAAGAAAGGACAGAGGGAGAGCTCAGGGCCACGCTCCGGACTTGTTTGGGGGTTGGCTGGATCCAGGACCTGGTGGGCGCAGCACGGCTCGGGTGGTCACTAGCAGCTGGAGTGACCAGGACAACATCTGCAGTAAGTAAATACCCTTAACTGCACAACCCGAGTCTGTCTTCATTGCCGGCTGCACCGCACCACTACAACCCCCATCCTCTGCGCCTGTCCCCTCTGAGGCTATACCCCTCCCGTTGGGGGTTATCCCACCAAGCTGCGCACCCACCATCAGCCTCAGCGGACCCTGCTGCAGCGGCGGCCACAGTGACCGCATCACAACGGGTGGCGTAGTCGACACAAAAGAACTTTAGTAACATCTGTAGAACTGCCACATCACACGGAGCTTGACGCCCTGGGCACGGGACCGGGTCACAGCCGCTCGGAGACTACAACCCCCCATCTGATCCGGTGCCGGGTATTCCCCTCAAAAAGGAATATGTCCCAGGGGGCGCGTCACATACCTCACAAGTTTGCAACCCTTCCATAGTCATTTTGCCCCAATTGAAGCCCCCTAGTGTTCCCACGTACTAAGATACTCCTTTAATGGCCAAAAATGTGCCCCCAAACACAGTAAGATACCCCCACAGTGAATTTCTCCACTATACCCTCCACACATACAGTATGATGACTCTACAGTACCCCCGCAAAGTATGATAAACCCCAGTGACCTCTACACAGTATGATGGCCCTCGCATAACCCTCCACACAGTATAATGGACCCCGCACAGCCCTCCACACTGTATAATGGTCCTCATACAGTGTAATGGCCCCCACTATCCACCCAAGCAGTATAATGACCCCCATCAGCCACTTATACAGTATAATGCCCCTCACCACACAGCCCTCCAAATAGTATAATGGCCCAAACACAACGCTCCAAATAAAATAATAGTCCTCACATAAGCCTCTAAACAATATAATAGTCCCCACCCAGCCCTCCAAATAATATAATGGACCCCACATAGGCCTCCAAATAGTATAATAGTCCCCATACAGCTCTTCAAATAATAGAACGGTCCCCACATAGCCCTCCAAATAGTATGATAGCCTGACACATAGCCATTCAAATAGTAGTATAATGGCCCCCACAGAGCACTACAAATAGTATGATGCTCCCCACATAATCCTCCAAATAGTAGAATGATGGCCCCCACATAGTTCTCCAAATAGTATGATGGTCCCCAAGACAGCCCTAAAATTAGTATTTTAGCACCCCAAATATGATGATGCCCCCCAAATAACCCTTCAAATAATATGATGGCCTCCAAGTAGCCCTACAAATAGTATCATGGCCTTCCAGTTTGCCCTCCAAATAATATGATGGCCCTCACAAACTACTTATTAATTAAAAAAAAAATACTCACCTCTCCCCATTCCCCTGCTGTTCTGGTCTTTGCAGCATGTGGTTTGAAACTATGCTCAGCTCGGCACAGTGGACGCGATTTTGGGACATTATCACGTCCACTGAGCTGAGACATCAGAAGCACAGAGGAGAATGATGGAGGAGGGAGCAGACGGTTCCCTCCTCCATCATTCCTTTCAATTGTATCTGCATCCAGAATGTGGATACAGTTGAAAGTGTGATGCTGGATGCGGGGGGCCCGATGCCTGTGCTGACATCGCCACCTGTCTCACAGTTGCAAAGCAGCTGCGGGGTCTGCCGTTATTAGCGGTATGCCAATGTAGCACCCTGAGGATTCGGCTGCTACAGGAGTATTGCACCTCAGCCAGAGGTGTGATATTCCACTCCCGGGTAAGGATGGAGTGTGGAACTGAGCTCGGTAGGCTGCATGCACTACACACATCCCATTTCCGGAGGGCAGACCAACGGTACTCCCACTTAGAAATGTGCAGGTACGACCGAGTCTGTCCTTGGCTGGAGTGGGAGGGGGGTGGAACATCCCAAGTAGTGTAGGGGCAGATAGGGGGAGCAGCCTGGGTAAAGTTAGGAGCTCATTGGGTGCTGGTCACCTGAGCTCACACATAGAGGGATATATAAGGTGGGCACCAACTTAGATCAGGGTCAGTTGCAGAGAGTCAGCAAGCAGAGGAGAAGAGCGGCCCAGAGTGAGAGAGGAGAGAAGAGAAAGAAAGACCCAGAAGGGGGAGCAAGAAAGGACTCTAAGAACCCAAATTTAATCCCCGGGTGAAGAGTCGGCACAGGGTACCGGATCCCAAACTGGTGGGGGCAAAAGCACACCCTAGCCAGAGACCGGAGGCCGTGGGCAGCATCTGCCACGGCCACCCACCACATCCACCCCGAAGGCAAACCACGTGTAGGGTCAGGGAACCCAAGGCCAAGGGTCGCCCAACAGAAGGTCCGAGGGAGCTGGACCTAGGTGGATCCCTGGTGGGGACGGCCAGAGGAAAGGACAGAAGGAGAGCTCAGGGCCACGCTCCGGACTTGTTTGGGGGTTGGCTGAATCCAGGACCTGGTGGACGCAGCACGGCTCGGGTGGTCACTTGAAGCTGGAGTGACCGGAACATCTGCAGTAAGTAAATACCCTAAACTGCACAACCCGACTCTGTCTCTGTTTGCCGTCTACACTGCACCACCACAACCCCCATCCTCTGCACCTGATCCCCCTGAGGCTATACCCCTCCCGTTGGGGGTTATCCTATCAAGCTGCACCAACACCATCAGCCTCAGCGGACCCTGCTGCAGCGGCGGCCACAGTGACCGCAACACAACGGGTGGCGTAGTCGACAATAAAGAACTTAATAACATCTGTAGGACTGCCACATACAACTGAGTTTGACACCCTGGGCACGGACCGGGTCACAGCCACTCGGAGACTACAACCCCCATCTGATCCGGCTCCGGGTATTCCCCTGAAAAAGGAATATGTCCCAGGGGGCGCGTCAACTTTGGCGTAGTCGGCAGGATTACGTGCCCGCAACAACCGGGTACTGCGTGCCTGAAGAAAAGTGCAAGTTTACCTCAGAGAGAAGTCTCCTGCCGGTTCCGGAGGGTCCCCGCCATCGGACCCCATCACCAGTCGATCCCCGCCGGTTGTCCGCCATTTCCAGCTTTTTCCCGCCATCTGCAGAGTTTCCCACCACTGGGAAGCGGTTCCCGCCATTTCCAAGGATTTCCCGCCTTGGAAGAGCAGACGCCATTATGGGCGTGCCAGAGGGTGGCAAGAGGCCACCTCCCATCGTGGGCCAGGACCGAAAATGGCGCCAAAAGTGGAAACCGCCCCCACCAACAGAGACTGTGATGCTAGAGGTGTCTGTCAGCATGAAAGAACTGCCCCTGGAGCTGACAGTCACCAAGTTGCCCCGGGACCGCCCTCGAAGTAGGAGGAGACGAAAGAAAAGAACGAAGATGGGTGCCGCCTGGAGCAGTCTGGAGCGAGCGCACCCGGAGGCAAGAAGCCTGGAGAAGAGTATGGAGAGAGCTTACCCGGAAATGGAGAAAGAGCAGAGCAGCACCGGCCCGCTGGCCAGGAGCCTGCTGGAAGAAGAGCAGAGCAGCACCGACCCGTTGGTCAGGAGCCTGCTGGAAACTACGACCCCACTAAACCTAGTGGAGGTCTTAGCACAGCTCCCCCGAGACCGGGAGTGTGCGCAGACTGCCCTGGAGGGCCTCGCACGGAGGATGGCCCGGGTACAGCGAGAGACATTGGCGGAGTGGAGCCGAGAGATGGCCCAGCAAACCAAGACCCGGAGCATGCCAACCAAGACGAGGAGACTGACCGCCTCTGAGGATGGCGCGGGAGGACCCAAGGCCGGAGACGGCGCCGAGAAGGGAGCCGAACGCATGGAGGCAGGTAATGGGGACGTCTATACCCCAAACCGGGAAACCGCTTACCTGCCCCAGCTCCCCGTCGCAGAGCCCGAAAGTCCCCCTGCCGTGCCCGAAACCGCCATGTCATCGCCGCGGACTAGGCCCCAACTGGAAGCCGCGACCCCTGTGACGTCACCCGCCTCGACCCCGAGCGTGACCAAGCAGGAAGTACCACCAGCCTGGTCGCAAGGCCTAGTACCCCCGGGCGCGGCATTACCAACAGCGCCCCCTACCTCCGCGGAGCCACCGGCCTGGTCGCAGGGCCAAGTAGCCCAGGGCGCCGCCGTCCTTACGGTGCCCTTCACCTTCCAGGTGCCCCAGGCCTGGCCGCAAGGCCTGGGCAACCCGGGCGCCACCACCACCGCGCCCATGAGACCGAGAGTGCCGCATCTGGGAGAGGACTTGTTTGCCCAACACACGTGCCCGGATGGGCAGCCTTTCATCTGGCCCCAGGAATATTATGAACTGGAGCAGCAGAGGAAGGTTGGGGCCATGTGTGCACCCCTGATCCCGGCTCCGAAGCCCGTGATAAGGATTTCGCCCCCGCTTGAGGAGACCCAATTTGAGTGGGACCCCACCGGAGAAGATCTAATGGGGTTCACTCAAGAGACCCGGGCAGCTGCAGCAGAGCGTGCTGAGTGCTGCCGCCAGCAGCTCGAGGAGTTTGCAAGGGAGCGGAGAGAGAGGCGGGTCCGGGAACAACAGGCCCAAATAAGGAGCGCCGAGCAGAAGAGCCGGACCAGGAGGGACCCCCGTGCAGCGCATAGTCCCCGCACCACCGGGACTGTGATCAAATTTAATCTGCAGCATGGGTGGGGCTTTATCCGAGATCGTAATACCCCCGGCGACGTCTTTGTCACGCGCAGAGACGTTGAGTCCCATCTGCCGGAGGGGCACAGAGGTCGTGACCTTTACATCGGGGACGAGGTCACCTTTACCCGGCACAAGTGTGCCAAAGGACCTTACGCCCTCCATGTGCATCGCCTGACAGAGGAGGAGCAAGAGGACCCGGACGGGTCTGAAGCTAAGATCCCCAAAGAAAGAGCAGGAGGAAGACGTCGTTAAGTACAGCGGAGCAGGAGCTGTAAATAGTTACCCGACCGGGTACCAAAGAAACTGTTAATGCAAATATAGTCCCCGTTGGGACCAGCAAGAGTAAATTGTTAACCCGTGTGTCCCCTATCCATACCAGGCTGAGGACTGTGAGCAGCCATTCCCCTCCCTTTACCTGGCCGAGGACTGAGAGCGGCCACACTACCCCTGTACATAGTTGCGCTTCCTAAAGCGCCCCCTACTGGTTTTACCGTAAAACCACCTTTGAGAAAAGGAACTGTCGCACTTTGCCCGGTCAACAGTTGCACAGTGACCGGAGGAGGAGCCAGAGACGACGAGAATGTTATTTATATGAAAAGTTTTATATGATGATGCTGATATATATATGATGTTTTATATGTTTATATGTTGATGTTTATGAAAAAAATTGTATGTTTGGATGTTTTTGTCTTACAGCCCGAGGACGTGCTGTGATTTACCAGGGGGGAATGTAGCACCCTGAGGATTCGGCTGCTACAGGAGTATTGCACCTCAGCCAGAGGTGTGATATTCCACTCCCGGGTAAGGATGGAGTGTGGAACTGAGCTCGGTAGACTGCATGCACTACACACATCCCATTTCCGGAGGGCAGACCAACGGTACTCCCACTTAGAAATGTGCAGGTACGACCGAGTCTGTCCTTGGCTGGAGTGGGAGGGGGGTGGAACATCCCAAGTAGTGTAGGGGCAGATAGGGGGAGCAGCCTGGGTAAAGTTAGGAGCTCATTGGGTGCTGGTCACCTGAGCTCACACATAGAGGGATATATAAGGTGGGCACCAACTTAGATCAGGGTCAGTTGCAGAGAGTCAGCAAGCAGAGGAGAAGAGCGGCCCAGAGTGAGAGAGGAGAGAAGAGAAAGAAAGACCCAGAAGGGGGAGCAAGAAAGGACTCTAAGAACCCAAATTTAATCCCCGGGTGAAGAGTCGGCACAGGGTACCGGATCCCAAACTGGTGGGGGCAAAAGCACACCCTAGCCAGAGACCGGAGGCCGTGGGCAGCATCTGCCACGGCCACCCACCACATGCACCCCGAAGGCAAACCACGTGTAGGGTCAGGGAACCCAAGGCCAAGGGTCGCCCAACAGAAGGTCCGAGGGAGCTGGACCTAGGTGGATCCCTGGTGGGGACGGCCAGAGGAAAGGACAGAAGGAGAGCTCAGGGCCACGCTCCGGACTTGTTTGGGGGTTGGCTGAATCCAGGACCTGGTGGACGCAGCACGGCTCGGGTGGTCACTTGAAGCTGGAGTGACCGGAACATCTGCAGTAAGTAAATACCCTAAACTGCACAACCCGACTCTGTCTCTGTTTGCCGTCTACACTGCACCACCACAACCCCCATCCTCTGCACCTGATCCCCCTGAGGCTATACCCCTCCCGTTGGGGGTTATCCTATCAAGCTGCACCAACACCATCAGCCTCAGCGGACCCTGCTGCAGCGGCGGCCACAGTGACCGCAACACAACGGGTGGCGTAGTCGACAATAAAGAACTTAATAACATCTGTAGGACTGCCACATACAACTGAGTTTGACACCCTGGGCACGGACCGGGTCACAGCCACTCGGAGACTACAACCCCCATCTGATCCGGCTCCGGGTATTCCCCTGAAAAAGGAATATGTCCCAGGGGGCGCGTCACCAGTGCCATTGTTATGTGACATGAGCCCCGGGAGAGCCAGTGCCGAGACAGCTGGTACAACACCAACACCGAAGGTGAATATAAGTGTTATTTTACTGGGGAGAAACATAGGGATTTAGAAGGGGTTGTCTGATTAGTGGACATCCCCTTTAAGTAATCAAGTTCATTAAAGGGGTTGTCCACTACTGCACATCCCCAGCTTATTACATTTAGGACTTCAGCACCGCTTTTTCCGGACATTGCTATGACTTGTTATGTCCTCTGCAGCCAATTAGCAGATGTTGGTCAATAGTCTGTCAGGACGGACATCTGCTCTGAAGAAATAGAGTTTTTGAGACTTGTAGACATTATGGAATAACGTCCATAAAAATATCCCAAGCCGGTATTGGTCCTCCAAGAAGCATGAAGCCCTCGCTGCTACTAACTTACTCCCATACCTGGATCTACCTAGATGATGAAAACACTTGGACTGTAAGGTACAAATCAGGTGAAATTATGAAACCTGGAGGGAATGTCACTTCAGGTTGTGCGTAGATATCCGTAGATAGAAGTCGTTATTTATCCGCCATTAATGAAATGTTTTGTCCATTTTTGCTCCACAAATCTGAGGCCGATGAATGGGGGAATGGCACCAATGCTATGGAGAATGCCTTGAAAATTGAAAAGGGCGTAAATAAGGCTCTGCTGGACCTCCACAAGATTGCTATGGACCATGCGGACCCTCATGTAAGTGACTCCCCCATAGCGTATAGATACCGCGTGTTCATTTTATAAAATATCCTCCATGAAGGAACAGTTCATGTATCTTCTGTGACCTCCATATTGTGCTGTTCCTGGAAATGTAATACCACCTGACTACTAGATGTCACGTTCCCCTTTATAATGGGGGGTGTTCCAACACAAGCTGCATATTATGGCACTGTTATAAAGCTATGGGACAATTCATTAGTGTATTTGCACCTTTTTTTTCTAGTTTTTAGTGTTTTTCATTTGCGCCTTGTTCTTCTTTTAATTTGCGCCTTTTTGAAGTCTGCAGCGTTCCCTTTTTTTTCATTGATCATTATGGGGTTTCCGGCTAATTATCTAATTGTGACTTTTTAAAAAGTTGTCACATTTTTACTCAAATATATTTCAAGTGATTTTGTGTTCTGTAGTCCGGGAGGTTTTTTTGCACAAACTTTGCAACATTTTAGCATGCCACTTTTTTGCGATACAAAGACACAAAAAGGTTTAAAGACAAAAAAAATACAGTTTTGATTTTGGGCAAAATCCATGAACCAGGTGCGCCACTTTCAGGAATTTGGCACAAAAAAATCAAATGATACAAAAGAGAAAAGGGACTTGAAAAAATACAATGTTGTATTGGGCCCTATGACGGCACAGCACAGATTTTAGTAAAGGTTTTGCAGGATTACTAAGAGGGGTTCACATGCTATCAATTGTTAAAAAAACAAGCAAAATGATGACTCGGACCCTCTGATTTTCGAGGTATAAGACTATGTCCCCACAATGAGCTTCTAGTGAGTTTTAGATATAGCAGATTTTCTGCCCCATTAAGTAAAATAGGTTACTTGAATTTTTTTCGAAAATATACAGCATAAAAAACTCACCCAAAACTCATTGTGAGAACGTAGCCTAAGGGTATGTGCACATCATTTAGACGCCGGTGAGTTGTCCTTGGTGAAGCTCTGCCACCGGTGGTTTTCACTCTATACTTTAAAGGGAACCTGTCATGTCCCTAAACGCTATTAACCTGCAGATATGGGGTTAATCTGCAGGTTTATAAAGCTGCCGGGCGTCTTACTGAAAGGCCGGCTACCGGGAGGAAATGCACTTTATTCCCCACGGCAGCCTCCAGCTTTCAGTCATAGAGGCGCGGCCGGCGTGGCTTCAGTCATTGTTCAGTACATAGTGAGCGGCGGCTATAACCGCACCCTGGCACTGACTGACAGCCGGCTAAGCGGCCCCTGTAACCGCTCCCTGTAAAGACTGACAGCCGGAGCTGTACTGATGTACTGCTGAGCTGTCAGTCAGTGCCGGGGCGTTGTTACAGCTGCCGATCACTGTATATTGAGCGGTGTCTGAAGTTGCGCCGGAAGTGTGGCACCCCAGGGGTCTGGTTTCCACAGTAATAGCAATATTACGTCTGTGAGCAGGTGGGAGGTTTCCTGGTCAGACATCCTATGCATGCCACACCTCCTGCCCAGTCCTGGGAGGGGAAGAACTTCCCCTATATAAAGCTGGGGCTGAGGCAGGGTTAGAAGAGAGTGAGAGAACACAGACAGAGACACAGTCTGGTCTGTAGTGGAGCAGCTTTAGGAGCAAGAAAGATCAGGAGCTGTGTGGGAGCTGTGCTAAAAGAGATCAGGGGCTGGAAGCTGTAGAGCTCGCCCTGATTGAAGAGTTCTTACCGGACCCGGAGTCCGAGGCTGTGGGGACTAATCCTTACCCAGCAGCAGAAACCGCCCGGCAGGGGATTTCAGGTCCTCTGGCCAAGAAACCCGAAGGCACGGTCACACGCAAGGGACCAGCACCGCCGTCGTGGAGCGGAAGCTACCAGAAGGCCCCGAGTCACCGGCCATACGGGTGAGCACCACACGGTACACTCAGGGACGTGGGCTACTTTTACCCGCCTCTAGCAAGGTAGCCAGAAGAGTACGATTAGTTGGGGAGGCCTACAACTCCGCCTGGCCAGGGAAGATTCCATCTGCTCACGGACTGACCAGGCCCCGATCGCTAGCCAGTACTCCGGGAGGGTCTACCTTTGCCACCAGTAAAGACCCTGAACTACACCGCACCGTCTCTGAGTGTTTCATCATCCACGTCCGCTGCCCTGAGGCCATACCCCTCCCGTTGGGGGTTATACCATCCCCGCTGCACAACCGTACCACCGGCCTCAGCGGTCTGCCCTGCAGCGGCGGTCTCATGACCGCATTCAACGGGTGGCGTAGTCGAGCAATATAACATCTACTGCTAAATACTGCCGCTCAGTTTGACTCCCTGGGCACGGACCGGGTCACCGCCACGAGACTACTACCCCCATCTGATCCGGCTCCGGGTAAGCCCCCGTGCGCGCGATGCCGCACGACACAGCAGGCCCAGGGGCGCGTCAACTTTTGGCGTAGTCGGCAGGATTCCGTGCCCGCAACCACCGGGTACTGCGCGCCTGAAAAAGAGACTTTTAAACTTACCTGTGGTGAAGATTCCCGCCATCCGACGCCATCTTCCACCTCCTTCCCGCCATCCGTGGAGTTTTCCCGCCGTTGGACGCCATCTTCTGCCTTCTTCCCGCCATCCGTGGAGTTTTCCCGCCGTTGGACGCCATCTTGAAGACGCCGCGCAGGAAGAAGAGGGGCGTGGACTCCGAAAAGCCCGCGAGAACTGAAGCCCCGCCTCACGTCCGGACGTTGCGTAAGGTCCTGGAAGGAGCCCAGCAGACGCCGACGTCATAGGAGTGCGACGGAAGGTCCTCGACCCTGACGATCCACTGCGGAGCCGCGGCCTACGGAAGAGGATCATCGCAAGGTAGGCCACGGTCCACTAGGGGGGAGGAAGATGTCGGATACGGAGGAGAGCTTCACTGCCGCAGCCACCGCCAGCGCCACCGCTGCTGCGGTCATGCCTTTCACTATGCCCTATATCCCGGGGGCAGCCTGGCTACCCCAGTACTCAGGGGAGTCACATACCCTGAATGACTTTAGAGAAAAGCTGGATAGCCTCTTCCAGGTGTACCCCCTCACAGAAGAGCAAAAAGTGAGCATCCTGGTGGCCCAACTAACCGGGGCAGCCCAAAGGGAGGTAAAGTCCTGGCCGCCTGGGAGGAGGACTGTCGCAGGGATATTAACCCGGCTGAAGGACACCTTTGATACCCGCACCTCAGCTGAGATTAAGCTTAGATTCTACGGGTGCAAACAGCGAGCACATGAGAATATAAGGGACTATGCACTAAACCTACAAGAGGCCCTGAGAGCCATTAAGCAGACCGACCCTGACGGCGTGGGAAACGAGGACAGGCTGTTGACCGAACAATTTATAGAGGGACTATATTGCAATGCCCACCGAACCCAGTTGCGGGCAATGGCCTTACAGGATCCTCATCTGGACTTTGCACAGTTCAAGGACAGAGCCATTCGGGTGCTCCGAGAACCGGCACCGGGTGGCGTTGTGACCCACAGGCGCCCTACTACCGCTTACCACCAGGAGGCGGCGCCCTTGTCGGCAGGGCCTGTGGGGGCTGATGCGCAGGCTTTGAACAATGACCCGGCTCCAGACCTGCACCATCAGGTCCAAGAGCTAGCTAAAAGCGTAGCTGCGCTACCCCGAACTGTGCAGTCTTTACAGGTTGCTGCTCCAGGGAAGATCCAGCTGGCATCCGGACCGGAGGACATCCCGTGGCGTCGACCAAGGAGGACCCCACCGGCCAGAGGAAGACCCAGCGACCGATACAACGAGGACGGACAGCCCATCTGCCGCCGCTGCAATCAACCCGGACATATGGCAAGGTACTGTCCTTTAAACTGGCACAACCTCGGGTAGAGGGCCAACCCCTAGGAATAAGATCACCAGGCCCATCGAACTGGCGTGACAAATATGTGGGAGGACGTCCAGTCTTGCCTGTGGTACTGGATGGCATTCCTATGAGTGCCCTACTTGACACCGGGTCACAGGTCACCACCATCCCGTACGTGCTCTTCAAGCAGTACTGGAATGACTCGGATATAACCCGCTACCCTGACGACGACTTGAGTATCATCGCCAGCAATGGTCAACCCGTGCCACAGATCGGATTCAAAGAGATGACCATTAAAATCGGTAGAGTCGAACTGGCAGCACAGGGACTGATCATTGTAGACATTGACAAGCGCGAGAGTCACCCAAAGATAACGCTAGGAACTAATGTGATTGAAAATTGTCTTGCAGAGGTGATTTTCATTTTACAGCAGGTTGCCAAGAACGCCAGCTCCGGCCAGCAGCGAGTGCTCCAAAAAGAGATCCGGGCACTGATGCGGCGGCAACAGGTGGAACTCTCCGGTGGTGAGATTGGAAGCGTGAGAATGTGTGACCCTTTCCCTATTGCCATGCCCCCAAAAAGTGAAATGATGATTTGGTGCCGGGCAGCTATTGGTCTAAGAGGTAGAGACTACCAAGCAATGGTAGAACCCGTCTACTCAGACAGTAGGCCCACCATTTTGACAGCATGGGGGGTGGTTGATGTACGCCATGGGAGGGTGCCCGTTCGCATAATAAACATCGGGAAGAGAGAAGTACACCTGCCCCGGTATGCCACGCTAGCTAAATTGTTCACCATAAACCAGAATTCTGTACAGGCCGTGGAACCCTTGCCTCCATCTCAACCAGAGGAAGGTAACGGCTCTATGAAAACAATAGAGGACTGGTGTCAGCAACTACATTTGGGTACTGACTCCACTCCCTCACACCAGAAACAGGGAGTCTATCGGGTGGTTCAAGAGTACGAGAGAGTGTTTAGTAAACACCCGTTAGACTTCGGGCGAGTAAAGGGGGTAGAACACCATATCCCCACGGGAGACCATCCTCCCATAAAGGAGAGATACCGACCCGTACCCCCTGCACACTACCAATACGCCAAGGGGATGCTTAGAGACATGAAGGAGGCTGGGGTAATTAGGGATAGCTGTAGCCCCTGGGCAGCTCCACTGGTTTTGGTTAAAAAGAAAGACAACACCATGAGAATGTGTGTAGATTACCGGAAAATCAACCGTATCACACACAAAGATGCGTACCCCTTACCAAGGATAGAGGAGTCTTTGGCTGCTTTAAGATCTGCTAACTTCTTCTCTACTTTGGATCTCACTAGCGGGTCCTGTCAGGTTCCTGTAGCAGAGGCGGACCGGCAGAAGACCGCATTCACCACCCCGATGGGACTTAGCGAGTTTACCTGCATGCAGTTTGGACTCTGCAACGCACCAGGAACCTTCCAACGGTTGATGGAATGCTGTCTGGGACACCGAAACTTTGAGACGGTCCTGTTATACCTGGACGATGTCATCGTCTACTCCAAGACCTACGAGGACCACCTGAAACACCTGGCAGAAGTGTTCGAAGCCCTGGCAAACTACGGCCTGAAGGTGAAACCCTCCAAGTGTCACCTCCTGAAACCAAAGGTGCAGTACCTGGGACACGTGGTGAGTGCTGACGGAGTGGCTCCCGACCCTGATAAGATCACCACAATTAAGGAATGGCCAAGCCCCTCCAGCGTAAAGGAAGTGCGGCAGTTCCTCGGGTTGGTAGGCTACTACCGAAGGTTCATTCCGGGTTTCACCAAAAAGTCCAGTCCAGGAAGGCCAAGAACCAGAAGCCGCCCTTCAGATGGGAGAAGTTGGAAGAAGAGTCCTTCCGCCAGCTGAAGATGGCCCTCAAGGGGGATGAAATCCTGGCGTACCCTGATTACAGCCAGCCCTTTATCCTCTACACCGACGCAAGTAACATCGGGCTAGGAGCCGTACTGTCCCACATCCAGCAGGGGAAAGAACGGGTAATTGCTTACACCAGCCGAAAACTGCGACCCACCGAAAGAAACCCTGAGAATTACAGCTCATTCAAGCTAGAATTCCTGGCAGTGGTGTGGGCAGTCACCGAACGCTTTAAGCACTACCTCGCCTCTTCCCGGTTCACCGTGTACACGGATAACAACCCATTGACACAACTGGATACGGCAAGACTCGGTGCCCTGGAGCAGAGATGGATGGCCCGCCTGTCCAACTTTGAGTTCACAATCAAATACCGGGCAGGACGCTCCAATACCAACGCGGATGCCTTGTCCAGAATGCCAAACCTACCGGACGTGGGGGAAGATCCAGAGGAACTGGAAGAAGTTGAACTTCCCGCGTTCCACCGGCATGGGACTATCCAGTATTCCCACCGTGTAAGGAGTAAGCAATCCGCTACGTTCAACCCCTTACCTCATTACAACTGGGCGGAAACGCAAGACAGTGACCCCGCCGTCCGACTGGTGAAGGAGATGCTGACTCAGCCAGATGCCCGCCTTGACCCAGACGCTCCGGAGGAGGCCAAGCAACTGTGGATTGAGAAGAGTCGACTGTTCCTTTACAAGGGGAAGTTGTGCCGCAGAATGGTTAACTCCCGGACGCATGAACTGATCTGGCAAGTAGTGGTGCCAAGAAGAGACGTGGCTATGGTGCTGGAGGCATACCACAACGGAGCTGGGCACTTCGGATGGAAGAAGCTGGAGTTCCTGCTGCGTGCGCGGTTCCACTGGGTAGGCATGAGAGGAATCATCGAGAGGTGGTGCAGAGACTGTGGCCCGTGCCACCTAAGAAGGAAGGACCGTGCCAGCCAGAAGACTCCCTTGCAGCCCATCATCACCCGACAGCCACTGGAACTGGTAGCCCTGGACCATGTGAAACTGGCTCCAAGCAGATCTGGGTATGTCTACGCCCTCACAATCGTAGATCATTACTCCCGGTTCCTGGTGGTGGTCCCGGTCAAGGACTTAACGGCTCAAATAGCAGCTAGAGCTTTCCAGCAGCACTTCTGCCGTCCACACGGATACCCAGAGCAGGTGCTGACGGACCAAGGACCAGCCTTTGAAGCGGAAGTCTTCCAGGAGTTCTGTACTCTGTATGGCTGCCGGAAGATAAGAACAACACCCTATCATCCGCAAACCAATGGGCTCTGCGAGAAAATGAACCAGGTGGTGATAGATCTTCTGAAAACATTGCCCCTGGAAGAACGCAGTCTGTGGCCTGAGAAACTGCCTGATCTGGTGGACCTATACAACCACATCCTGGTAGGTTCTACCAACTGTACCCCGGCTTACCTAATGAGAGCAAGACCTGGTAAGCTTCCTGTTGATCTGGTGATGGGAGTCCTGACACCCGAGGACACTTCACCAGAAGCAGACTGGGACACAGAAAGGCAGCAGCAGTACCGGAAAGTACAGGAGAGCGTGGAGCGAAGTCTCTGTCAAGCTAGAGAAAGACAGGAGAAGACTTACAACCAGTATGCTCCCGCTGTTCCCCTGGTACCTGGAGAGCAGGTCTTGAAGAGGAAGAGACGCCTCCACAAGTTGGACGACCAGTGGGAGAAGGACCCGTACACCGTACTGCCCTCAAGCCATGAGAACCCGAAAGTCTGCATAATCAGTAAGGACGGAGGAGAAACCACAGCCATTGTCTCCCGAGATCACCTGAAGAAGTGTCCCGAACAGCTACGAAGCCCTGAAGAAGAACAAGAAGACCCTCGACCCGCAGAGGAAAGGGAAGATATGGTCAGTACTGTGCTCGGAGACTTCCCTCGGTCTTGGACTCAAGTCAATGGCGCTGTTGTGGTACCCGTCCTCACCTTCCTCCAACCAGCATCTCAAGTACCTACAGAGAAACAGGTAGAGCTGGAAGAGCAGCCGGTCCAGGAGGCAGAAGACCCCACACAAGCAGACCAGGAGGATCAACCCTCTGCTTATAGTGAGCCTGCCGTGCCCCTAGTGAGCCAAAGAGCCCGTAGACAGCTGCCCAGTTTACCTTTGACAGCTCCTACACCCCGTAGCTCAGGACCAGTCAGTCAGCTCCGTAGGTCCACTAGAGCCACTAGAGGCCAGTTGCCCGTACGTTGGAGGATCTAAGTGTTTAGACTGTTTATTTGTATTTACCTGTTTTCTGTTACCTGTAAATAATTGTGTATTTTTAGTTATTTTATAGGTGTCATTTAGGGATTATCCGGAATCCTTTGTACATATGTTTGGAGCGTAACCCAGGAAAGGACAAAGACTGTTAAGGACTCGGGGCAGGACAGACCCCTACCTGGTTACGGCTCCCGGTCTCTTGGTGAAATGGACACCTTTGTTTTCTTCAAAGACTGCACCCGGTTGCGGACATGCCGTGACCATCCTAATGTGTTCTTCTTTATTGTACTGTTTCTGTTTTTACTTGTTATGTTTTACAAAAATATGTTTAGTCCCGGAGTACTAAATTTTACTAGGGGGGAATGTGGCACCCCAGGGGTCTGGTTTCCACAGTAATAGCAATATTACGTCTGTGAGCAGGTGGGAGGTTTCCTGGTCAGACATCCTATGCATGCCACACCTCCTGCCCAGTCCTGGGAGGGGAAGAACTTCCCCTATATAAAGCTGGGGCTGAGGCAGGGTTAGAAGAGAGTGAGAGAACACAGACAGAGACACAGTCTGGTCTGTAGTGGAGCAGCTTTAGGAGCAAGAAAGATCAGGAGCTCTGTGGGAGCTGTGCTAAAAGAGATCAGGGGCTGGAAGCTGTAGAGCTCGCCCTGATTGAAGAGTTCTTACCGGACCCGGAGTCCGAGGCTGTGGGGACTAATCCTTACCCAGCAGCAGAAACCGCCCGGCAGGGGATTTCAGGTCCTCTGGCCAAGAAACCCGAAGGCACGGTCACACGCAAGGGACCAGCACCGCCGTCGTGGAGCAGAAGCTACCAGAAGGCCCCGGGTGGATCAGGGAAATGCTGTAGATATAGTATATCTTGACTTCAGCAAAGCATTTGACAAAGTATCTCACACCATCCTTATTGAAAAAATGACCAAGTATGCAATGGACCAGGCAACTGTTAGGTGGATTCATAACTGGCTTAGTGATCGGACTCAAAGGGTGGTTGTAAATGGCTTCACATCCAGCTGGATGAATGTCTCAAGTGGGGTACCACAGGGCTCCGTCCTGGGACCTGTATTGTTCAACATCTTTATCAATGATTTAGATGAAGGAATTGAGGGTAAACTGATTAAATTTGCTGATGACACAAAGCTAGGAGGGATAGCTAATACTAGAGAAGAGAGAGAGAGGATTCAAAAAGACCTAAATAAACTGGAGCAGTGGGCAGCAACCAATAGAATGGTTTTTAACAGGGAAAAATGCAAAGTACTACATCTGGGCAATAAAAATGAAAAAAGCATATACAGAATGGGAGGAATAGAGCTAAGCAACAGTACATGTGAAAAAGACTTAGGTATACTAATAGATCATAGACTGAACATGAGTCAACAGTGTGATGCAGCAGCAAAAAAGGCAAATACAATTCTGGGATGTATTAACAGATGCATACAGTCTAGATCACGTGAAGTCATTATCGGTCTTTACTCCTCTTTGGTCAGACCTCATCTGGAATACTGTGTACAGTTTTGGGCACCACATTTTAAAAAAGACATAGACAAACTGGAGCAAGTTCAGAGAAGAGCGACCAGAATGGTGACTGGTCTGCAAACCATGTCCTATGAGGAACGGTTGCAGGATTTGGGAATGTTTAGCTTGCAAAAAAGAAGACTGAGAGGAGACTTAATAGCTGTCTACAAATATGACAAGGGCTGTCACATTGTAGAAGGATCATCTTTATTCTCATTTGCACAAGGAAAGACTAGAAGCAATGGGATGAAACTAAATGGGAGGAGACACAGATTAGATATTAGAAAAAACTTTTTGACAGTTAGGGTGATTAATGAGTGGAACAGGCTGCCACGAGAGGTGGTGAGTTCCCCTTCAATGGACGTCTTCAAACAGAGGCTGGACAGACATCTGTCTGAGATGATTTAGTGAATCCTGCTTTGAGCAGGGGGTTGGACCAGATGACCCAGGAGGTCCCTTCCAACTCTACCATTCTATGATTCTATGATTCTATGAGTCACCGGCCATACGGGTGAGCACCACACGGTACACTCAGGGACGTGGGCTACTTTTACCAGCCTCTAGCAAGGTAGCCAGAAGAGTACGATTAGTTGGGGAGGCCTACAACTCCGCCTGGCCAGGGAAGATTCCATCTGCTCACGGACTGACCAGGCCCCGATCGCTAGCCAGTACTCCGGGAGGGTCTACCTTTGCCACCAGTAAAGACCCTGAACTACACCGCACCGTCTCTGAGTGTTTCATCATCCACATCCGCTGCCCTGAGGCCATACCCCTCCCGTTGGGGGTTATACCATCCCCGCTGCACAACCGTACCACCGGCCTCAGCGGTCTGCCCTGCAGCGGCGGTCTCATGACTGCATTCAACGGGTGGCGTAGTCGAGCAATATAACATCTACTGCTAAATACTGCCGCTCAGTTTGACTCCCTGGGCACGGACCGGGTCACCGCCACGAGACTACTACCCCCATCTGATCCGGCTCCGGGTAAGCCCCCGTGCGCGCGATGCCGCACGACACAGCAGGCCCAGGGGCGCGTCAGAAGCTTTAACCCCTTTCTGACATTGTGCATAATAATACGTCCCTGTGCCCTGGGCCTTATGGACCAGGTACGTATTATTACGACACAGGCTGTGCGGGATCAATCGCCACCGGTTGTCAGCTGATTTTGACAGCTGACACCCGGCACTTTAACCCCCTAAATGCTGCGATCGCAGCATTTAGCAAGTGAGTGGAGGGACAGAAGCACCTCTGCTCTTGGATCGGAGACCCTGCGCTGTCCTCACGGGGTCCCGATCGTTGCCATGGTGACACGATGTCATCATGACGACACCTGTGTCACCAGGCACCAGCAAGTTAGTTTGACCATGCGCAGTGCATGATCAAACTAGCTTGTGTCTGCAGCACTGACAGTTTACAAGGTATAGCAGTGATCCTGCACTGCTATACCTTAGAACTGCGATCAGCCTGCTGAAAGTGAAAGTCCCATAGTGGGACAAAGTAAAAAAAGTGAAAAAAAAGTTGTAAAAATATTTTTTTAAAAATAAAAAAATAATAAAAAAATAAAATATTATTATGAAGAAAAACAATAAGAGTACACATATTTAGTATCGCCGCATCCGGAACGACCTGATCTATAAAACTGTCCCACTATTTAACCCCTTTAGTGAACACAGTAAAAAAAAAGAATCAAAAAACGGTGCTTTATCATCATACCAACGAACAAAAAGTGGAATAAAACGCGATCAAAGAGACGAATATAAATAAAAATTATACCACTGAAAACATCATCTTGTCCCGCAAAAAGCAAGCCACCATACAGCTCCATCAGCCAAAAAATAAAAAAGTTATAGCTCTTAGAATAAAGCAATTTTTTCTATGAAATAGTTTTTATTGTGTAAAAGCGCCAAAACATAAAAAAAGATATAAATGCAGTATGGCTGTAAATGTACTGACCCGAGGAATAAAGCTGCCTTATTAATTTTACCACACGCAGAGCTGCATAAAAAAAACTAAAAAAACAATTACTGAATTGTTGGTTTTTGTTTATTCTGCCTCCCAAAAATCAGAATAGAAAGCGATCCAAAAATGTCACATGCCCGAAAATGGTACCAATAAAAACATCAACTTGTCCCGCAAAATACAAGCTATCACATAACTCTGTCGACCGAAATATGGAAAAATTATAGCTCTGAAAATATGGCGATGCAAAAACTAGTCTTTGCAAAAAAAAAAGTTTAGTGTGTGACAGCTGCCAAATGTAAAAACCCGATATGAATCTGGTAGCACTGTAATCGCACCGACCCGAAGAATAAAGTCATCTAATCACTTAAACCGCACGAGGAACGGTGTAAATAAATAAATAAAACCAATTCTTCACCTGCTGTTGGTTTGTTCATTCAGCCTCCCAGAGTTCGCAATATGGCTCTGCCCACATTTATCCTGTGCTCTACGCTCAGCGCTTACACCGGGGTTTCCATGTAAATCTCTGAAATACGTGATCCAGACGGAGCCTCCGGCGGAAGATTCCCTGTAATGAGGCAGATGGAGGCACCGTCTGGCCTGTGATCCCACGGTGTCCGTCTTTTTATTAGGCGTGAATAAAAGTGCCGTCGGCCACAGTTTTGCGAGCCTCTGATAAAAAGAACACCGCTGAACAGAGGCCACACAGACTCCAGAGTAATTAACAAATAAAGTAGCACACTGCAAGGCTAAGTATGTAAACATGAAATATGGAATATGAATAGCATTACTGCTGTAGAAAATAGAAATAAATGAGAAATCTTAGCACATAACTTGGCCAATTCATGTGTATCTGGCAGCCGCGGTAAGGCGTTTCTCAGTGCCAGGACCCTACCAATGTGAATATCTCTCTAAGGGACAGGTACACATGAATTGGCCAATTTATGCGCTAAGATTTCTCATTTATTTCTATTTTCTATAGCAGTAATGCTATTTATATTCCATATTTCATGCTTACATACTTAGCATTGCAGTTTGCTACTTTATTTGTTAATTGTATATGGAGGTAGCTTCTCCTAGTAAGCACCTGTTCACACCTATTTCTCGTATTAGAAGTGCCATCAGTTTTTTCTGTTTACAGAGTCCAGAGTTAGGCCGGTTTCACATGTCCTGATATTTCCAGTATCGGAAAAACCGGTACGGGAGATATACGTGTCCATGTGCACCTGTGTGGCAACCGTGTGCCGCATCAGGAGCGCACATTCCGCCACCTGGGAATCAGCAGTACAGTTACCGCTGTTCCCAATCACCGGGTGCTGAATGCTGCACTCATCATTGTAACCTGCTGGCGCTGTGATCAGCACAACCAAGGGACAATGATGAGAGTAGTAGTCTGCTCCCGCTGTGTCCTAGTGTAAAAATAAGAATAAAATTAAAAAATCCTTATACTCACCTGCCTATCAAAGTAAAAGTGAAGTACCCATAGCTCTTTCTTACATTCAAGCATCTGATGCTGATGCTCAGTCTATGTAGATGGCATCTTAGCTGTTGCTAGGCAACTTCCTTATAAGGTGAGATGCACCTGTAAGATTCCATCACAAGATTCCATCATGACATCACTGCTATTATGACATCATAATTCACAACCACTACTTATACAAGCGTTTACACTTCAGTGTCACTTTGATACCCCGGTGTCATTGTTGTCAGTGTTTAGCTACTTATCTAGTGATATACTGATTGCGCATTTCATTGAAATGTCTGGAATTTCTCCAGACAGACTTCAGGAGTTGGCACTACTCCAGGGGATTCTTACCACCTATACCCCTAACTGTGTGCTACCACTACCCGATGGCGTCCTCAGCTTCACTTACCGGCTGGTTATGGAGCTTGTACGGGACTGCTTGACCAAATACTACCAAGGTCTTATTACCTCAGAATATCTTCAGCATTTACAGCAGAACATCAGGACATTAGTACAACAGGTAAATAGCAGACAATCTGCACAAATTATTATTATTATGTCTAGTTGGTCTCCCTTACTGTATAGTGGTATTATTGGTAGTAATAAAATTTAGACTTTCTTCAGTGTCAGGCAGGGTCATATTTGTAATAGAGATCCCCATTTTGGGAAGAGGGTGTAAAAGTGCAGCATGAGCCTGTATGATTCAAATGTCAGGGCTAGATTTCATTCCTAGTCCAGTCCTTGTCCCTTAGTAAAGACACTTCATTTAGCACCTTAATCCGGATTTCTTATAAATATGTAATTATGATTTTTATTGTGTATAACAAATATTAATAATTTATCTCAGACCATAGAACTAGCCTCACTGATTAGAAATGTAAAGTACCCACAGTTCTTTCTTACATTCAAGCATCTGGTACTGATGCACAAACTATGGTTTTACCACCTTAACTATTGCTAGGAAACTTCCTTTCACGGTGAGATGCCCCGTTAAGATTCCATCACAAGATTCCATCACGACATCACTGCTATTATGACATCATAATTCACCACCACTAATTATACAAGTGTTTTTATGCTGTATAAAAAATAATAATAATAATAATACAAATCAAATAATAATAATGGAATACAAGTTTATTTACAGAAAATTGTTCTTTAGATCGACACCAATATAATATATAAAATGTACCAAATGTGTAGTAATTGTAGCTGCAGATAGACAGGAGTAAAATGGTGACATAAATGACCTCCTCCATTCTGCACTTTCTCTCATGATTTTCCTTTTGTATTTATTTCCATCTTTATAGGCTGAAGAAAAAGCCCAAAGTGGAAAATTGGCCTTTTTTAAACAACTGGCCCAAAATGTCCTGAATATACTGGAGAGTCCGGCCCGCTCACTGGAGCACCTGGTAAGGAGCCATCATCTTCTATATCACATGTCCTTGTCCCCTCCAGGCAGGCACAGGATATTTCATGACCGCCTGTCCCTGCGGCTCCATCATCTGTGATGGCAGTCTGTACTCAGCGGTGGGAGTTTGTATTTCTGCCTCTGTTTTGCTCGATCATCACAATCTTCCTTCTTGTAAATGCTGCAATTCTGATAACAGAGATCAGTTGTATATACAAGTACCTTATATATTATTGTTGATTTACTGGAGGGAGTGGCTGTGTATAGTCCGTCCAATACTGAAATTACCAGTAAATCCAATGTTTAGTCCTTCCTATCTATTGTATATGATAATTTAGTATTTGTGAAATGTTATACTAATTGTACATATTATAACCATCAGGAAACATCCGAAGGTGACTCCGAAGAGGGGCAAACCGTGAACATGCCTGACCCTAATATTAGTCAGTTAGAGCTAAAAACTGATCTGATTGAAGGTAAGCCGATCATCTAATATTTTACATTCAAATATCCAGATATTATAGAGAATGGCAGAGAATATGTAGATTTACTCTTCATTCCCTGTAATGGAGAGGGATCATGTAATTCTACTTCACGCCTGTGTGGTCTTCTCGGCTCCAAAATGAGGGTCATAGATCCCCAATCATGTAATTGTTCAAAAATACCATATTTTGAAGACTATAAGATGCACCGGACCATAAGAAGCAGGTGAAATTTTGGAGCGGAAAATAGGAAAAACATTTTTTTAATAAAATGGTGGAGCAACTTATAATCCAATTTTGTGGTAACTTTTCTAGGGGAAAGGCGGCGGAAAGATGGCAGCAGCAGGAGTGGGGCGATGCTGCACTGAAGTCCCTGCACTTCCATGGTTTTCAATCTGGTGGACCTTGGGAAAATCTCCACCGGAGGTGGCGCATGCACAGATTGAGATCTCGGGAGACAAGATCTCAATCTGCATGCGCCATCTCCAGAATCCATTTTTCCGAAGTCCACCACACTGAAAATCATGGAAGTGCGGAGTCTCCGGCGACATTTTCTGAAAGCCCAGGGGCCGCTGCATCCTTGCACCGCCGAACACCCCCTCCTCCCAGCCTGGGGCCCACAGCATCGCCCCACTCCTGCCGCCGCCAGCTTCCTGCAGCAGTGACCCTGCCTCCTGGGGCCTCGCTTCACCGCAACGCCCCCCCCCCTCAGTAAGCTACGTTGGGATAAGACGCACCCCCATTTTACAGAAAAAAGTGTGTCTTATAACTTGAAAAATACGGTAATCAGATCCTGAACAATCGCCCAGTGTATCTATCTCTGGATGTGCCATAAATACTGTATATTTAGTATGTGCAGAATACCAGATATCTAGTTTTTATATCATTTACAGAGATCTTGTCATGTCCTTCATTATATGGATGTGTTATATATTAAGTAATGATATAGACTGATACATGACATCTTTTCATTATTTTATCATTATTTTAGAAATAACTGTGTCGACGGCCAGTACTGATGGTGGAATATGTGAGACACCAGAGATCCACGAATCTGCCAGTGTAAGTATCAGAGGAGACGTCTGTTTATCATCAGATAACGGGGTATGAATTACACATATAATATTATACCCCAGATGACAATGGGATATCTTTGCTTTTATGTAGATCAGATCTATTGTGAGTAATGATGGCATTGTTATTCTGCCTCTTCTGTGTGATGCCCCTTATCATACCCTGCAGTACAGTGATATCTATGCATGGGGAATATCCCCTTAAAATATAATACTGTCTGTGGAGGGTCCGGCTTGCATCATGTCCTCTACATCTGCTGCAATGTAATCAGCGTGGACATAATATAGAGGAGAAGTTCCTGCATCTGGAGCTTTTATTTTCCTGCAGATTCTATGTCTTAATGTCATTTCTTATTATTTCTAGGCCTTGACCGGATCATTGAACTTGGAGACAAGTCCTAGTAAGACCGACTTTAAACCAATCAAACTGATCAGCAGTGGAGCTTATGGGTGAGCTTTATGTTTGCATAATATACATTTCCTAGTGTTCCTTATGACAATGCTTCTGTCTCTGTGCCCAGCCCGTACAACAGAGAAATGCTCTGAGTCCATACTGTCCACAAGAGATGAGCGAATCAGGCAAAATTCTAATTTGCTTGTTCACGTGGACTTGTGAAAATACGATTCAAGGAGAAATTAATGTCCCTTATTATGCTCTGGGGCCTCACCAGGCCCCAGAACATAATAAGCATAAGAAACATACTTATACTCCCCTTACTGCTCAATTCTCTAGCCCCTCCACTTCTCACCGTCACCCGTCCGGTCCTCACTGCCTCTTCAGTTTGCCACCGCTCACGCTATGCAAGGACTTCAGGCTTTGAGAAGGTCTGAGAGAGTTCTATGCAAGAGCATAAAAAGTCACAACATTGTGACACCGTGACTGTTCTTGCGCTTGTGCATAATCCTCCCAGATCTCATCAATGTTGGAAGTCCCGTCCCAGTATGAGAGGCATTTGGATTTCAGCATTAGCAGCAGAGATTTGAGGATGCGGCAAGGAACGGACGGTTGAGGCGGAGGGGCCGTAGAAGTGAGTATAAAAATTTGTTTATTTTTAAACTTTTTTATGGCCTTTCAAGATTTTGAAAATGGTGGCCAACGCTTGACATTTTGCTAAATCCATGAGTAAGCAAATTACAAAAAACAAAACAAACAAAAAAACAAAACGCCATTTTGGTGAATGCAGAATTTTGCAAAATCTGAGTAGAATTTAATTCCACTCAAATGTGTTAGCTCATGTCTACTGGCCACATCTATATGTCATTATTTAGGTCAGTTAGGACGTGACATAGATGAGGACCTCGCATAGGTCATCATTTATGTTGTGTAACTTGATGGATTTCTACATGGATTTCTAGTGACATCTAGTAGTAACCAGACAATCATGTGATGAGGTTTATAGACAAAATGTTAGTAAGAATTCATTATAAATCATGGATTTTCCTTCTCTCCAGAGCCGTCCACTTAGTGCGACACAAATACACAAGCCAGCTATTCGCTATGAAGAAGCTGGACAAGGAGAACGTGAATATTCCAAGAAGACTTGAACGTGCCTTTCTAGAGAGGGACATCCTAACATTTGCTGATTGTCCATTTGTGGCCTCCATGTTGTGCTCCTTTCCAACTCCTCATCATCTGTGTATGGTCATGGAGTATGCAGCAGGTAAGTCATATCCATTGTGCCTATATCCAGCCTCAATCTGCTTATCTCTAGCATCTTCTCCATAATCTGAATGTGACCACATGGACGGTTACATGTCCATACTGCATTTACTATAAGTTATCTGTTACCAAGATGCCAGGAAAATCATTATCTCTGTGAAAGTCTCTGGTGAATGTCCTCACTGAGAATGGCAAAAATATCCACTGAGGATAAAAGGAGGATTTGACTCAATTCTAACAGTTTGTATAGATGAGCATTTCACAGAGTAATGAATAAGAGGCTTGCAGATGAGGCACAGCTCTGTCTTTTTATATTGGGTCACTCTGCTTTATACGCTCTACATTAGGCCTCTTTCACGCTTCAGTATTTCTGGTACGTGAGGTGACAGTTTACCACACGTACTGGAGACACTGACACATGTGCGCACATGTCAGTGTTTCCACGGACCGTGTGTCCATGTGATCCACACGTAGACATGTCTGTTTTTGGCCAGCAGGACGGATCACACAGACCCATTCAAGTCAATGGTTCAGTGTAAACACATACCGCACACGGATGCCATCCGTGTGACATGTGTCGGCGCCTGGGAATTAGCGATAAAGTTAGCGCCGGGTGCTAAACGCTGCCCTCATCATTGTCCCCTGCCGGCGCTGCGATCAGAACCAGCAGGGGTTAATGATGAGGGTTGTCTTCTCCCAGTGTATTTCTACCTGTAAAAATAAGAATAAAAAAAAAATCTATACCCTCACCTGTCCTAAATGTCCCCCACTGTAATCCATGAGACCGCTCAGCAGAGGAGCCGGGGAGAATGACTCCTGCAGCGAGCGGCCCCGAATCTGCGCTGAGCTCAGCGAGCGGTGTCCTGTCACTCACTGAGCTCAGCTGAGGTCTGGCGTCGCTCGCTGCAGGAGTCATTCTCCCCAGCTCCTCTGCTGAGTAGTCGCATGGATTACAGCAGGAGATACTTAGGACAGGTAGGTGAGTATAAGGGTTTTTTTTAATTTTATTCTTATTTTTACAGGTGGAGACACCGGGAGCAGACTACAACTCTCATTATTAACTCCTGCTGGTGCTGATCGCAGTGCCGGCAGGGGAAAATGATGAGCGCAGCGTTCAGTACCCGGCTTTTGGGAATAACGCTAACTGTACACTGATTCCCAAACGCCGGTACGTGTGCTCCTGATGCGGCACACGGACATCTCCGACACAGGTTTTTCCGGTACCAGAAATATCCGGACGTGTGAAACCGGCCTTATACAGTATATAAAGCAAAACCACAAATGAGACTGCTAACACCTTTAACTAATTATATATTTATTTATTGCAAGATACATAGTATATATAGCTCATACTTTTTTGGCCAGAATAGTGTCTCTTTTTTGTATGAGTTACCTTGTTATTTTTAAATATTTATTCCACGTGACTAATAAAGATTCATGCTTTTATATGGGATGTTGCTTCATTGCACTTATTTGTGCAGCTCTTGCACCTTTGTGGTTTTGCTTCATAGACATTTAGTGCAGTCCTAGTTACTATTCGGGTATGCTCCAATGGAGGGTTTTTTGCATTATTATACAGTATATCTCTGTGTATGACATCCTGCCCCAATGTCTCCGCTCATTTCTCATTCACACTCCTCATGTGTCATTTACATTGTAACAAACCCTCTCCTGTCATATTTGCTTTCTGCTGTAGGAGGAGACTGTGGCAGTTTTATGAAGAACTATGGGTGTTTACCTGTCCCCTTGGCTCGTCTGTACATTGCAGAAACGGTTCTAGCTGTGGAATATCTGCACAGCTATGGTGTAATGCACAGAGACCTGAAGCCTGAAAAGTAAGTGACACTTGTAGTATAAGAAAGGGGAAAAAAGATATCGTTTATTATACAATCTATTTGCAACTTGGGGCTGACATCCTCTTTTTTTCACAGCCTCCTGATAACGTCAACTGGTCATATTCAAGTTACAGATTTTGGGCTTTCCAAACTCTGCCTCATGAGACCAACATCAGAGATCTACAAGGCTCCAATTGAGGACATCACCAGAGAGTTCCATGATAAGGAGGTAGGCAGGAACTTGTTCTTTACTCATCTCCTCCATTTCTCCTTCTCTTATACTTTCTCATCTAGAAAACGTTTCCACTGATGTTATTTGTCACAATTATGTTCTCTGATCATTATCTCATTCCTCTGTTTTTTCCAGATTGCTGGCTCCCCTCATTACATAGCCCCAGAAGTTATCTTAAAGGAAGGCTATGGAAGGCCAGCTGACTGGTGGTCAATTGGGATCATCCTATATACATTTCTTGTAGGACGTGTACCATTTTATGGGCCTTCCAAATATGACATTTACAGCCATATTGTCAGGGGTAAGTAAAATAATCTGATTGCTGTGTAATGTCATTGTTATTTGAATAGATTAGTTGTGTGATTTAGTTACTTTTGTTAATATAAAAGATTTTTGTTTTGATAAAATAAATTAAGATGTTTCATTTTCTGTAATATTTGCTTTTTACATAACAGATGACATATATTGGAAACTTACTAATTCGGCTTTTCCAGCCACAGCTCGGGATATCATCATTGAGCTGCTCAGAAAAGATCCAGCACAAAGACTTGGGACAGGTAATGTATATAATACTATTATTAATGACTTATTACACCTCTGTGAACAGAAAATGAATAATGAGGATCAGCACTGAGGTTTTGTTCTCTACCAGCTTGGCCATTCCCCATTCTTCATGCTAAGACTTTCAGTACATCTACTTCACTTCGGCTCTGTTACGTCAACCGTTCAGATTAACGCCCCCTTCACACGTCCGTATAAAATCAGTACTGAAACCAGTACCGGAAAAAAACAGTACTAGTGTCATCAGTGTTTTGAATCAGTGTGCCATCAGTGTGCCATCAGTGTTTTTCCGGTACGGCAAAGAAAAAGAAATGATAAAGTATCTCTTATACTTTGTAATGTTAAACAGATACAGCGTAAGGAAGGCACACAAATGGCACACGGATGCCATCTGTGTGATGTACGTGTTTTTCAGGGTCCCATAGACTTGTATTGGCACTTGTCATCTGTGCTGCCACAAAAAAACAGCAGCATAGATGATAATGGGTACGGGTGGCATACGTGAAAGAAAAATGGATGCCACATGTAGTGCAAACACGGATATGTGTAGGAGGCCTAAGAAACTTGTCTCTTTGACAATAACTATATCACTATTCATTGTTTTCCTTTTCAAGGAGGAGCAAATGAGATCAAATTTCATCCATTCCTGCGTAACTTAGATTTTGACAACCTTCTAAGTCAGAAGTCGCTGTTCATTCCTGATCTTGAGTCAGAAGAGGATACCATCTACTTTGACAGTAAGTAGAATGAGACATCATCTGCAGAAAGCTGCTGTGTGTCTTGTATTTCATTTTAAGTGAGAATCAGTCCCCACCTTGATTCATGATCAAATGGTGACTGTTCAGGACAAAGTATTATGCTAATAATCTCGATTAACTCTTGTACTTTTCAGCTCGATGTAGCAGACATCAACATATTGATTCAGATGAGGGGGACACAAGTGAAGATAATGACTGGCCGGAAAGCCAAAACTTTCTATCATCTTCGCATAGGCTTTCTAAAGTAAGTATGTGACCAATAAGATCCATACAACCTGTAATTAAAATAAAATTGTAAAATATTAAAATATTTTTTTTTCCTCTTTGTATTAGCTCTGTTCCATCCATACCAAGATGATGAACAATGAAGAACCCAAGTCACCTCCAGGGTATTCACCAGAAAGTGCAAAACAGTCAGACATGTGAGCAAATTATTTTTATGGGGTCCATTCTGATATGTGTTCACAACACCAAATTCAAGACGAGTGTAAGTCGATACTAAATCCAGTATCGATGACCACATGATTGCTGATCACCATGTTTCTGACTTGTGATAACGCTGGTGATGAAAGTTGATAACTATGACCAGCTTTAATTTCCAGTTCATTACAGGAAAATAAATATTGCTAGTGATTCTCCATTCTTGCTGGTAGAAGAGGGTCTTGAGCACAGCATCCCCTTCATGTTATTCAGATGTCCTAATGGGCTTTGCAGACAGGTGTTGTATCCGTATCTATTGTTTTCACTTGTAATTTATATGTTTTTCTTCTACCAAACAGACAGAAAGATTCTCCCCCCTCTAAGTCTGAAGACAACCAGACGCAGAAAGATTCTCCCCCTTCTAAATCTGATGACAACCAGACACAGAGAGATTCTCCCCCCTCTAAGTCTGATGACAACCAGACGCAGAAAGATTCTCCCCCTTCTAAATCTGAGGATGACAACCAGACACAGAGAGATTCTCCCCCCTCTAAGTCTGATGACAACCAGACGCAGAAAGATTCTCCCCCCTCTAAATCTGATGACAACCAGACGCAGAAAGATTCTCCCCCCTCTAAGTCTGATGACAACCAGACGCAGAAAGATTCTCCCCCCTCTAAATCTGATGACAACCAGACGCAGAAAGATTCTCCCCCCTCTAAATCTGATGACAACCAGACGCAGAAAGATTCTCCCCCCTCTAAATCTGATGACAACCAGATGCAGAAAGATTCTCCCCCCTCTAAATCTGATGATGATAAGCAGAGGCAGAAAGATTCTTCCCCCTCTAAATCTGATGACAACCAGACGCAGAAAGATTCTCCCCCCTCTAAATCTGATGACAACCAGATGCAGAAAGATTCTCCCCCCTCTAAATCTGATGATGATAAGCAGAGGCAGAAAGATTCTTCCCCCTCTAAATCTGATGACAACCAGACGCAGAAAGATTCTTCCCCCTCTAAGTCTGATGATGACAAGCAGTGTTTCACTGCTGAAGGCAGACAGTCATCCATATTGTCAGGTATGTATAGCTCTATAGGTCATTCTATTGCAGCCTGTGTCAAAAAGTGTAATGTGAAAACAGCCCAACATTTCATTTTATAAAAATCCTCACTCTTAGGCTGTGTGCCCACGATGCGTTTTTCAAGCGTTTACGCTGCGGAATTTCTACAGCGTAAACACTTGGGAAACGCTTGGTAAACCTTCCCCCATGGTCTCCAATGCAATTCCGCACTTTCAATGCCCATGCTGCGTATTTTTCCGCAGCGTTTATGCTGCGCTCAAAAATACGCAGCATGTCCATTAATTTTGCGGACGCGCAGCGTAATCGCCGCCATTGACTTGCATTAGAACGCGCTAATTCCGCAAGACTGCATCTGTACTTACGTAATTGGCGCTTTCTAATGTGCGGATGGTACCCAAGTCTGGAGGAGAGGAGACTCTCATCCAGACCTGGGTACCATAGAATCTGTAAAGAAAAGAATTTAAAATAAAAAATAAAGCTTATAATCACCTTCCGATGTCCTCCCAGTGTTTTGTCCACGCCGTCCGGTCTCTTGCAATGCTCGCGCTGTTGTGAAGGACCTGTCATGACGTCACTGAGTCATGTGACCCATCACATGACTCAATGACGTCACCGCAGGTCCTTCACAGCACCGCGAGCATTGCAAGAGACCGGACGCAGCAGAGATGACACCGGGAAGACACCGGAAGGTGAGTATAATCTTTTTTTTTCATTTTTTACCATTCTTATTCTTTTTTTTAACTATTACTCGGTCACACTATATAAATCCATGCCGGTTGCATGGATTTAAATAGTGTGACCAACTTGTCAAGCACTTTTCCAAGTGATGCTCAAAATCGTTTGGAAAACTTCTTGAAAAAACGCATGCGAAAGCGCATGTAAAAATGCTGAAAAAACGCTTCTCTCTGGCAGAAAAAACGCATGTAAATCTGCATACGTTTTTTTCTGCCAGAGAGAGGCAAAAACGCTCTGCATCAAATCTGCTACGTGGGCACCTAGCCTCATAGGTTATAATTTTTAATGCATAAGAAGCCATTCAGTCTTCTGCCAAACTGATTCTGAATACTGCACCCATGGCTCCATCTAGGCCTATACTGATCCTTATCACCTTAAGAATGCACTGAGGTTTTAGCTAACTTATTTTAAGATATTACTTGCAGGATGCCGCAGTGTTATCATGTTAATAAGGGGACATAGTTCCCTGGCTAGACACCACATATCGGAAAACCTACAGGTTTCATATTAATCAGTTCACAAGGCAATCTAATTCTCAGACCCTCAGGTGGTTTTATGTATATATGACATATTCTCTCTATTATGGTGCAATAATCAATTACCGGGACTACAGGGTACAAGAATAACAGAATTCTATATAAAGATACAAAGCTAATCTTTTAGGAGTTTATAATATACATCTTTTTCTTGTTTTTTTTATCAGAATCACCAGTTCAGGGGAAAAGAAAATCTGCATCGAAAGATCGACAAAAAACAGAGAAGGTAGAAGAGAGAAGAAGTAGAAGAGGTAAGTGTAACAATAAGCTCCATGTTGCATGATGTCAGTCAGTGAGAAGGAGTCATGTGGAGCAGATATTATCTGTAGGATTACTGACAATGACCCCGTACATCTGTATGGATACGACTCCTCTATCATCCTGTCACAGTGACACTACAGTAGTATCCTCTAATACATACATGTCAAACTCTGGCCCGTGGACCAAACCTGGCCCGCAGGGTGGTTATATTTGACCCACGACAACAGAACCACCACCACTATTTGGGGCCATTATTCTGTATGGAGGACAATGTGGGGCCCATTATACTGTACGGAGGACTATGTGGGGCCATTATTCTGTATGTAGGATTATGTGGGGTCCAAGTTTTTCATTTTGGCCCTCTGTGTGTTTGAGTGTGACATCCCTGCTCTAATATGTAGTCCCATTACTTACATTAGTTATGTCTCTTTGTCTCCTCTCACAGGTTCCACCTTCCGCCGGCTGATATCATCTTGCCGGCGTGGATTATCCAGGGTTGCTCGCTCCATCAGACAAAGCTGCATATTTGCTCCCTGTCATCGGAGCAACACAAACATCTCAATGTGAAAAACCCTTCATGTCTAGTGCCTAGTACAGCATGTCCACCATTAAAGATGCACCTGTGTGGAAGGACTTGTACCATCTACCTGTGGCCTTCTGACCAGCAAGTAACATCTGCAGAAGAAGGCCCTCCAAGAACATCTCTTCATTCTTCCATGTAATTCTTAATAAAAAAAAAACTAAAAAGAATCATTTCAAATTGATTAATGTCCCTTTGCATTTAATGTAATACTACTGACATTTATGGCATATCAGTACTAAACATCATATATGTCTGATGAGAGAATATCGTTTCCATGTTTCATGTTAATCCTCTAATCCTCAGCCAAAAGTGGAAGAGAAGACCAGTGATTCTGTTACATCTACGAATGACAGTCAATCCAGGGAAAAACACCTTCTGATCCATACATTTTTCAGGCACTCTGATCCTTTTACCTTCATGTGGCTCTACTTAAGGTTTATGTATAAGAACCAGTTGGATTCAGTACTGGGCATCCTGGGGGTCCCAGCAGCCACATCCCAATTGTTCAACTAAAAAAGACATACTGTATTATAGTGTGATATATATATATATATATATATATATATATATATACACACTGTGTGCAGAATTATTAGGCAAATGAGTATTTTGATCACATGATACTTTTTATACATGTTGTCCTACTCCAAGCTGCATAGGCTTGAGAGCCAACTACCAATTAAGTAAATCTGGTGATGTGCATCTCTGTAATGAGGAGGGGTGTTGGCTAATGACATCAACACCCTGTATAAGGTGTGCTTAATTATTAGGCAACTTCCTTTCCTTTGGCAAGATGGGTCAGAAGAGAGATTTGACGGGCTCTGAAAAGTCCAAAATTGTGAGATGTCTTGCAGAGGGATGCAGCAGTCTTGAAATTTCCAAACTTTTGAAGCGTAATCACCGAACAATCAAGCGTTTCATGGCAAATAGTCAACAGGGTCGCAAGAAGCGTGTTGGCCAAAAAAGGCGCAAAATAACTGCCCATGAATTGAGGAAAATCAAGCGTGAAGCTGCCAAGATGCCATTCACCACCAGTTTTGCCATATTTCAGAGCTGCAATGCTACTGGAGTATCAAAAAGCACAAGGTGTGCGATACTCAGGGACATGGCCAAGGTAAGGAAGGCTGAAAAACGACCACCTTTGAACAAGAAGCATAAGATAAAACGTCAAGAATGGGCCAAGAAATATCTTAAGACTGATTTTTCAAAGGTGTTATGGACTGATGAAATGAGAGTGACTCTTGATGGGCCAGATGGATGGGCCAGAGGCTGGATCAGTAAACGGCAGAGAGCTCCACTCCGACTCAGATGCCAGCAAGGTGGAAGTGGGGTACTGGTATGGGCTGGTATCATCAAAGATGAACTTGTGGGACCTTTTCGGGTTGAGGATGAAGTGAAGCTCAACTCCCAGACCTACTGCCAGTTTCTGGAAGACAACTTCTTCAAGAAGTGGTACAGGAAGAAGTTGGTATCGTTCAAGAAAAACATGATTTTCATGCAGGACAACTCTCCATCACATGCATCCAACTACTCCACAGCGTGGCTGGCCAGTAAAGGTCTAAAAGAAGAAAAAATAATGACATGGGCCCCTTGATCACCTGATCTGAACCCCATAGAGAACCTGTGGTCCATCATAAAATGTGAGATCTACAGGGAGGGAAAACAGTACACCTCTCGGAACAGGGTCTGGGAGGCTGTGGTGGCTGCTGCACGCAATGTTGATCGAAAACAGATCAAGCAACTGACAGAATCTATGGATGGAAGGCTGTTGAGTGTCATCATAAAGAAAGGTGGCTATACTGATCACTAATTTTTTGGGTTTTTGTCTTTGCATGTCAGAAATGTTTATTTCTATATTTTGTGCACTGATATTGGTTTACCTGGTGAAAATAAACAAGTGAGATGGGATTATATTTGGTTTTTATTAAATTGTCTAATAATTCTGCACAGTAATAGTTACCTGCACAAACAAATATCCTCCTAAGATAGCCAAATCTTAAAAAAACCACTCCAACTTCCAAAAATATTAAGCTTGGATATTTATGAGTCTTGTGGGTTGATTGAGAACATAGTTGTTGATCAACAATAAAAATAATCCTCTAAAATACAATTTGCCTAATAATTCTGCACACCGCGTATATCTATATATATAATCGTCTTATCCCGTCTGTCTGTCTGTCTGTCTGTCGGGGAAATCCCGCGTCACTGATTGGTCCAGCAGCGGCCAATCAGCGACGCGGGATTTCAGAAAAAAGATGGCGGCCGTTAGAGGCTCATCTGCGGGACGGAGCTCAGCGGCGATGCAGCCGGGAGATGACTGGCGCGAGGCTCTCATCTCCCGGCCGCTAGCAGCAGAAGAACCCCGACCGGCGAGCAGCCGCTCATCTCCCGGCTTCTCACAGCGGAAGTAGCCGCACAGGCAGTGGCGTTGACCTCCATGCGGCTAGGGTGTCAAGGGAGGACCGGGGAGCGGCGCTGCGGGTCGGGATACTTCTGCTGCGAGAAGCCGCTCATCTCCCGGCTTCTCGCAGCGGAAGTAGCCACACAGGCAGCGGCGCTCCCCGGTCCTCACCAATACGATTCTGCTCCCCGGTCCTCACCTATACGATTCGCTGATTGGTCGCGGTCTCTGGCCGCGACCAATCAGTGATCTTGGCGCAAAAGTTAAACACCGCTGTGCTGATTGGTCGCGGCCGCTGCCCGCGACCAATCACCGATTTGGACGCCACATTTAAATAGCGGCCACGACCAATCACCGATCTTGGCGCAACATTTAAACACTGCTGTGCTGATTGGTCACAGACGCTGCCCGCGACCAATCAGCGATTTTGGCGCCAAATTTAAACACTGCTGTGCTGATTGGTCGCGGACGCTGCCCGCGACCAATCAGCAATTTTGGCGCCAAATTTAAACAATGCTCTGCTGACTGGTCGCGGATGCCAGCCACGACCAATCAGCGAGATTGGCGCCAAATTTATACAACGCTCTGCTAATTGGTCGCGGACACCAGCCACGACCAATCAGCGAGATTGGCGCCAAATTTAAACAATGCTCTGGCGCCAAATTTAAACAACGCTCTGCTGATTGGTCGCGGCCGCCAGCCGACCGCGACCAATCAGCGAGATTGGCGCCAAATTTAAACACCACTCTGCTGATTGCGCCCAGTCGGCCGCATACATATTCTAGAATACCCGATGCGTTAGAATTGGGACACCATCTAGTATATATATAAATATATTCACTTGTGGAAAACCCTTTTAACTAGGGCTGTGGTGTCAGTAAGTCAAATTTCCAACTATAATAATTACTAATACCAAATATACTGCAACAAATAATAGTAAATATTCAGCAATTTATGCATGAAAATAATTTATAATATACAATATTAACAATATATAAGTATTTACATTTTTTTCTACCTGCAGTTGGAGTTGGTACGTTCTTCTGATACTAACTCCACAGCTCGGCTTTTCCTTCTTTCCTGCTCCTCTAACATAAAAGTACAGCAATTAATTACGACAAGTTAATCATTTAAATGCTGCTGTCAATCTCTGACAGCAGCACGTAAATGTAACCAGTGCCACTGCTTCCATTTACCAGCTCCCATCTGTGCCCTGTGACATGATCTCGGGGGCTGATGGGTCACTAGGACAGTGAGGGCCCTGTGCCCGCTGTCTTGGTGCTCCTCTGGAGCTCATCTATATGCTGAGCTTCAAAGGAGACCGAGATTTAGGCTACCGTCCCACTATCAGTATTTGGTCCAATTTCACCACAAATGGATTTTTTTCCCCATTTTTAGTACATTGAATAGTAAAATGAATCATTCAAAACTACAAGTAACCCCAAAGTCATGCCAGTTTCCATGGCCCAGAAGATTCTCTGAAGGAAGAGTGTCATTGGGTGACTGCTTCTTTGGTAAATACCATAAACATTAGCACTTAAAAAGGTCCATATGTCTGGAACCGTATAGATGATTTCGAAAGAAGCAAAAAAAAGCTCAGTGATAAGAAACAGATGATGGTTATTAATGAAACACACTAACTGGGTCACATTTAAAAGTGGTGTACCCCAGGAGTCAGTATTGGGACTTCTATTTAATACAATTATTAATGACCTTTTGGGGGGTATACAGAGTAAAATTTCAATATTTTCAGATGATCGTAAACTCTGCAAGGTTATCAGTACATAGGAGGATAATGTAATATTACAGAGGGATTTATGTAAGCTTGAGGTTTGGGCTGAAAAATGGCAATTGAAGTTTAATGTAGATAAATGTTCTTGCTTGGGACAAATTACAATGTACAATTATGTACTAAACACTGGGAAAACCATCACTGGAAAAGACTTGGGTGTATGGGTGGACAGCAAACTCAACTTTAATAACCAGTGCTAGGCCGCTGCTGCCAAGGCAAATAGAACCATGGAAGCATTAAAAGAGGCATAGATGCTTATGATAAGAACATAGTTTTGTCTGTATACAAGTCACTAATTCAGCCACATTTAGAATACTGTGTATAATTTTGGTCTTTGGTGTATAAGACGGATATAGTTGAACTAGGACGTATGCAGACAAATGCAACCAAGGTTATTAAGGGAATTGGTGCACTGCAATTCCAAGACAGGTTATCAAAGTTAGGGTTATTCAGTTTGGAATAATGAAGGTTTAAGGGCGATCTTATTACAATGTACAAATATAAGAAGAAACAGTATAGAGATCTTATTAAGGAACTTTTTACATATAGACCTTCAACGATGACAAGGAGGCACCCTCTCCTACTAGAAGAAAGATGGTTTCTCAGTCATCATAGATGGCGATTCTTTACTCTAAGAATAGTGAAATTACGGGACTTTCGGGAACATAAACATCACAGTAAAAGATAATGCCTTACCAACACCAGGTCAGATTACCAGTGCACCGCAGGATGCAGCAAGCCTCCATGATAAAGGCGGGGGCAGCACATGTGCAAAATACTGATGCCGACAGCCACTCACTAACCTACCAATTCTTGGAGGGGGTGGCTGTGTAGTATTATACATGCACACCGATGGAGTTGTGAGCTTGCGTATTTTGGCCAAAATATCGTCCAATACCTCATGTGGTGTACTTATCTTATATACTATTTTTCATCTTTTTTGCACATCTTTTTGCAGGATGCAGCCAGGCCTCTTTAGTGTTGGCTGGGTGAATTGGGGCGTCTGTCCTGTGGGGGTGCATGTATATAGTTCTGGGCAACCCGCCTGATCTAATACTATGGGCGTCATCAATACGCTGCAAGCAAGACATCAATAGGCTGCAAGCCAGACACTGTGTATCACACATATCTGTGTGACTGGCGCCCTATGCAGACTCCATCGGTGTGCATGTATAATACTACACAGCCACCCCCTCCATGAATTGGTAGGTTAGTGAGTGGCTGTCTGCATCAGTATTTTGCACATGTGCTGCCCCCGCCTTTATCATGGAGGCTTGCTGCATCCTGCAGTGCATTGGTAATCTGACCTGGTGTTGGTAAGGCATTATCTTTTACTGTGATGTTTTTTGAAATTATGTCCAATGTTCACCATTTTTAATATTCAGACTTTCGAGAACATCATATTGTAATTGTTGATTTACTAGACAAGTTCAAGTATGGCCCGGATGCTTTTGTTGAAAAATATATTACAGGTTATGGGAACTAGATTCTGTGATAGGACGTTCATCCAGGGAACTAGTCTAATTGCCATTAGTGGAGTTGGGAAGGATTTTTTCGTTAATAGGGGGCAATTAGCATCTGCCTCATGGGTCTTTTGCCTTCCTTTGTATCAACATGTTAGGTTATAGGTAGAACACAATGGATGTCTTCTTTCAATGTACTGTGTGGGGAAATGTATTGTCAGGGGGAATCATACTGTACATCATGCTGTGTGTAATAGGACCGTGGGGGCATCATATTGAGTGTGATAGCCACTGTGGGGCCATGAAAGTGGTATCATACTGTGTGTAGGCATATATGAGGAATTGGACTAGATTAGAATACTGGCATTCGAGAAAGAATGTCACACCGATTGTACTCCCGGGATTATGGTGTGCTGTGTAATAATATATGGTAGCAGGACCCCTCTAGTCTTCATTCCAGGTATACTAACTGCTCAGTGTTACATTGATTTGGTCGTGGAACCAGTGATATGGACATTTCTTAAACGTGCCTCAGTAACTATTTTTCAACATGGAAATGTTAAGCTACATGTTGCAGGTGCTACTGTGAGCAGCATGCTTGACTTAAACATGATACCATGGCCAGAAGCATCTCCGGATTTGACTCCCGTCAAGCACTTCATTGGTCGAGCATTGCAAAAGGAGTTGCCGTCAGCAGATCTTGATGATTTGTGTGCCCAAGTGCATTCATTATTCCTCTCTGCTCTGCCTTGCTCACCGCTCCGGCGGTTCCTCTCTGCTCTGCCTTGTCCACCGCTCCGGCGGTTTCGCCCTGCTCTGCCTTGCTCACCGCTCTGGCGGTTCCTCCTGCTCTGCCTTGCCCACCGCTCCGGCGGTTTCGCCCTGCTCTGCCTTGCTCACCGCTCCGGCGGTATCTCTCTGCTCTGCCTTGCCTACCGCTCCAGCGGTTCCTCTCTGCTCTGCTTGTCTACCGCATCTGCGGTTCTGTTCCTGAATCCCAGTTTGTACTGGACCCTATCCAGCCTGCGCTCCAACCTGCTAGTGCCTCCCTGTCTGCACTCCAGCCGTGTTTGCCAGTACCCCCCTGTCTGCATACCAGCCGTGCCTTGCCAGTGCCCTCCTGTCTGCATACCAGCCGTGCTTGCCAGTATCCTCTTGTCTGCACTCCAGCCATGCCTGCCAATACCCACCTGTCTGTGTGCCAGCCTAACCTGCCCGTTCCTGCATTCCCCGGTGTGGGTCAACAGCTGTGACAGGGGTCTAACCTGGAGTAGCACCTGGTCCCTCTGCTCGGTTCCTCCTTGGTTCACGGAGTCGTTAGCCTCCGTGCGACCTTGGTCGGATCGGGTAGATACTTAGTTATGCCCCTCCAGGCACTCCTCGGTTCATGGTACAGTGGGATCACTAATCACGCTCACGCCAGTCAGTCCAGGCACGAGTGTAACAGTTTTATTTATGTTGTATCGTGTTTGAAGGTTGCCTTTTCCTGATGGCAGGTTTCAGCTCTTTCCAAAGATGCTCAATAGGATTTAGGTCAGGGCTCATAGAAGGCCACTTCAGAATAGTTGAAAGTTTTCCTCTTAGCCGTTCTTGGGTGTTATAAGCTGTGTGTTTTGGGTCATTATCCTGTTGCAAGACCCATGACTGAGACCAAGCTTTCTGACAATGGGTAGCACATTTCTCTCTAGAATCCCTTGATAGTCTTGAGATTACATTTTACCCTGCACAGATTCAAGACACCCTGTGCCAGATGCAGCAAAGCAGCCCGAGAACATAACAGAGCTCCTCCATGTTTCACAGTAGGGACAGTGTTCTTTTCTTGATATGCTTCATTTTTCCGTCTGTGAACATAGTGCTGATGTGCCTTGCCAAAAACTTCAATGTTTGTCTCATCTGTCCATAGGACATTCTCCCAGAAGCTTTGTGGCTTGTCAACATGTAGTTTGGCAAATTCCAGTTTGGCTTTTTTATGAAATTTTTTTCAACAATGGTGTTCTCCTTGGTCGTCTCCCATGAAGTCCACTTTGGATCAAACAACAACGGATGGTGCGATCTGACACTGATGTTCCTTGAGCATGAAGCTCACCTTTAATCTCTTTAGAAGTTATCCTGGGCTCTTTTGTTACCATTCGAATTATCCGTCTCTTTGATTTGTCATCAATTTTCCTCCTGCTGCCACGTCCAGGGAGGTTGGCTACAGTCCCATGGATCTTAAATTTCTAAATAATATGTGCAACTGTAGTCACAGGAACATCAAGCTACTTGGAGATGGTCTTATAACCTTTACCCTTAACTTGCTTGTCTATAATTTTCTTTCTAATCTCCTGAGACAACTCTTTCCTTTGCTTCCTCTGGTCCATGTTGAGTGTGGTACACACCATGTCACCAAACAGCACAGTGAGTATCTGTAGCCCTATATACAGGCCCACTGACTGATTACAAGATTGTAGACACTTGTGATGCTAATTAGTGGACACAACTTGATTTAACATGTATCTGTTGTCACATTATTTTCAGGGGTACCATCATTTTTGTCCAGGCCTATATCATGAGTTACATTTTTTAAAAACTTCTGTGGAAGCAGGGTTGAAAAGCAATGTCTGACTTCCATTTGTTCATTTTCATAGATTTTTAATTTATTATTACTTTTGTCAGATTCAAATTATTTCTGTGACCATTGTGGGTTTTTCCTTTCATTAAACGAGGAGTACCAACAATTTTGACCACGTATGTATGTATGTACAAACACACACACACACACACACATATGTATATATATATATATATATATATATATATATATATATATATATATATATATATATATATATATATACACATACACACATACATACATATATATATATACACACACATATATATACACACACACATATATATACACACATACATATACATACATACACATATATATACACACACATACATATATATGTAGTGATGTAGCAGACATCCCTTTAATGGTTTGGTGTGTTTTTGAATGACCATGTACCTTCCTCTTTAACGGACTGGTCACATGACTGTGACATCACACAGGTCCTTATGCACACAGAGGGTGTGGACACATGACTCTGACATCAGTTAAGGTCCTATCTGTGTGTGTGCTGCAGTATATATAAACCCTGTGTGATTTGTGACAGGTGTGTTCCGGTGTGTAGGAGTTCCTGGGTGTTGGGAGCTCCTGTGTGGGCACCGTGTGAGCGGCACGAGGCTGTTCCCTGTGTGTGGGGAACACCGCTCGTGGGAAGCCTGGTGAGGCCTGGTGGACTCCGGTGGAGGTGAAGCCTGGATCCCTGTGAGAGTGTGGGGGATGCCAGTAAGCCTCGGAGTGCCACACAAGCACACAAATTTTGGGGTCCATTTTTTCTTGTTAGCCCTGTGAAAATAAAAAAAATTGGGTCTAAAGTAACATTTTTGTGAAAAAAGTTAAATGTTCATTTTTTTCTTCCACATTCAAAAAATTCCTGTGAAGCATCTGAAGGGTTAATAAAGTTCTTGAATGTGGTTTTGAGCACCTTGAGGGGTGCAGTTTTTAGAATGGTGTCACTTTTGGGTATTTTCTGTCATAAAGACCTCTCAAAGTGACTTCAAATGTGATGTGGTCCCTAAAAAAATGGTTTTATACATTTTGCTGGAAAAATGAGAAATCGCTGGTCAACTTTTAACCCTTATAGCTCCCTAACAAAAAAAAATTTTGGTTCCAAAATTGTGCTGATGTAAAGTAGACATGTGGGAAATGTTATTTATTAACTCTTTTGTGTGACATATCGCTCTGATTTCAGGGCTTAAAAATTCAAATTTTGAAAATCGCAAAATTTTCAAAATTTTCGCCAAATTTCCATTTTTTTCACAAATAAACGCAAGTGATATCGAAGAAATTTTTCCACAATCATGAAGTACAATATGTCACGAGAAAACAGTCTCAGAATCAGGGGGATCCGTTGAAGCGTTCCAGAGTAATTACTTCATAAAGTGACAGCGGTCAGAATTGTAAAAATTGGCCCGGTCATTAACGTGCAAACCACCCGCGGGGCTTAAGGGGTTAAAGAGAACCTGTCACGTCCTAGCTGCCCTCTACACTGCCCCCATAGCGTTGGTAGTGACGCAATGTGCATCACTAGCAAGCTGTTTTCATGAAAATCACTGCAGCTATAATGAATTTATAACGTTTAATATACTTATATCTAGGGCCGGCTCCAGGTTTTTCTGGGCCCCGGGCGAGTCTCAGTGGGCCCCTCTAACACATACCACGATTCATGATGCACAGATATGACGCGCCCCTGGGCCTGTGTCGCGCTGCGTTGCGCACGCGGGAGCTTACCCGGAGCCGGATCTGTTTAGGGTTGTAGTCTCGTGGCGGTGACCCGGTCCGTGCCCAGGGAGTCAAACTGGACGGCAATCTGTTAGCGGTAGAAAATGGTTGATGACTACGCCACCCGTTGAATGCAGCCAGGGGGGCTGCTGCTGCAGGGCAGACCGCTGAGGCCGGTGGAAGGATGGTGCAGCGTGATAGTATAACCCCCAACGGGAGGGGTATGGCCTCAGGGCAGCCGACGTGGATGATGGGGGTAGCAGGAACCACTCAGAGACGGTATGGTAGCGTTCAGGGTCTTTACTGGTAACAACGATAGACCCTCCCAGAGTACTTGCTAGCGAACGGGGCCTGGTCAGTCCTTGAGCAGATGGGATCTCCCCTGGCCAGGCGTAGTTGTAGGCCTCCCAAGCTGACTGTACTCTTCTGGCTACCTTGCTAGAAGCTGATGTAAGTAGCCCACGTCCCTGAGTGTACCGTGTGGTGCTCACCCGTATGGCCGGTGACTCGGGGCCTTCTAATGGCTTCCGCTCCACGATGGCGGTGCTGGTCCCACGCGTGTGACCGTGCCTTCGGGCTTCTGGGCCAGGGGACCTGAAATCCCCTGCCTGACGGATTCTGCTGCTGGGTAGAAGTTAGTCCCCACAGCCTCGGACTCCGGGTCCGGTAAAGAATCTTCTTAGTCAGGGCGAGCTCTTTAGCTGCCAGCCCCTGACTCCTTGTGACTCTGCTGCTTCCTATGCTGCTCTTGTCTCTACTCTTCCTGGACTCCAGGCTCAGGCCCCTGGACAGGGCCTGCCTGTGGAGCAGAGCCCATAGAGCAGCTCTGCTCCCTGTCTTCTCCTCTCAGAACTCTCTACCCTGCCTCAGCCCCAGGTTTATACAGGGGAAGTTCTTCCCCTCCCAAGGCTGGGCAGGAGGTGTGGCATGCACAGGATCCCTGACCAAAGGACCTCCCACCTGCTCTCAGACGTAATATCTCTATCACTGTGACAACCAGACCCCTGGGGTGTCACACTCCCCCCTAGTGAAATTTAGTACTCCGGGACTAAACACTTTTTAGAAAAATATAACAAGGTATATCAAAGAACAATAAAATACAATAAGGAAACACAATAAGATGGTCACGGATGTCCGCAACCGGGTGCAGTCTTTGAAGAAAAGCAAAGGTGTCCATTTCACCAAAACAGGGAGACGTAACCAGGTAGGGGTCTGTCCTACCCCGAGTCCTTAACAGTCTTTTAGTCCATCCTGGGTTACGCTCCACTAACTGTACAAAGGATTCCCGGTAAATCCACCAAGGACTCCTATAAATAACTGGAAACACATAATATTTACAAGATATGGCCGCTCTCAGTCCTCGGCCAGTGGGGATAAGGATTGGCTGCTCACAGTCCTCAGCCTGTGGGGAGATGGGATGGCTGCTCACAGTCCTCAGCCTGGTTAAGGATAGGGGACACACGGGAACAGTTCACACTTGTCCCAATGGGGACCATATTTTAATTAGCAACACAAGTACCCCTACGGGTAACTATGTACAGTTCCACTTTACCGTACTTCAGTAACGGCATCCTCCTGCTCCTTCTTGTGTGTAGGCTTCAGACCCGTCCGGGTCCTCTTGGCTTTCCTCGAATTGGTAGTACTGCAGCTCCTCCTTGGTTAACGTGGAGGGCGTACAGTCCTTTTGCACCTGGGGAGTTCAGGCCTTGCGACCAGGCGTGGAGAGGGTCGCCGTTGATGACGCCCGGGATCAGAGGGTGCAACTTTGGGCCTGGGCGCGGGCTGGTGGTGTTAGTGCCCAGGGCTGGAGGGCTTGGCCGCAGGGCTTGTTGCGGGGGCTGGAGCAGGTCGGTGTCTGCAGCGCCCGGAATCGGCGGCTCCACCAGGGGGCCCGGGAGCAGGCTGACGCTGGCAGCGTCCGGGACAGGGAGACTCCTCTTACCTGCTCCCGCGACCGCTCCTGCGTCACGCGTCTTCTCCCGGCGCTGGTCGGGGCCGGCGACGACTGGGGCACTGCCGATGCTGGGCAGCTTAGTCTGCTGCCGGTCCGCCATCTTGCTGTCCGTTCCTGGTGTCCTCCTCCCCCCTAGTGGACCGTGGCCTACCTTGCGATGATCCTGTTCCGTAGGCCGCGGCTCCGCAGTGGATCGTCAGGGTTGAGGACCTTCCGTCGCGCTCCTGTGACGTCGGCGTCTGCTGGGCTCCTTCCAGGACCTTACGCAACGTCCGGACGTGAGGCGGGGCTTCAGTTCTCGCGCGCTTTCGGAGTCCACGCCCCTCTTCTTCCCGCGCGGCGTCCCCAAGATGGCGTCCAACGGCGGGAAAACTCCACGGATGGCGGGAAGAAGGCTGAAGATGGCGCCGGATGGCGGGAAACTTCACCGATGGCGGGAAGAAGGCTGAAGATGGCGCCGGATGGCGGGAATCTTCACCGATGGCGGGAATCTTCACCACTGGTAAGTTTGAACAGTCTTTGCTTTTCAGGCACGCAGTACCCGGTGGTTGCGGGCACGTGATCCTGCCGACTACGCCAAAGTTGACGCGCCCCTGGGCCTGTGTCGCGCTGCGTTGCGCACGCGGGAGCTTACCCGGAGCCGGATCTGTTTAGGGTTGTAGTCTCGTGGCGGTGACCCGGTCCGTGCCCAGGGAGTCAAACTGGACGGCAATCTGTTAGCGGTAGAAAATGGTTGATGACTACGCCACCCGTTGAATGCAGCCAGGGGGGCTGCTGCTGCAGGGCAGACCGCTGAGGCCGGTGGAAGGATGGTGCAGCGTGATAGTATAACCCCCAACGGGAGGGGTATGGCCTCAGGGCAGCCGACGTGGATGATGGGGGTAGCAGGAACCACTCAGAGACGGTATGGTAGCGTTCAGGGTCTTTACTGGTAACAACGATAGACCCTCCCGGAGTACTTGCTAGCGAACGGGGCCTGGTCAGTCCTTGAGCAGATGGGATCTCCCCTGGCCAGGCGTAGTTGTAGGCCTCCCAAGCTGACTGTACTCTTCTGGCTACCTTGCTAGAAGCTGATGTAAGTAGCCCACGTCCCTGAGTGTACCGTGTGGTGCTCACCCGTATGGCCGGTGACTCGGGGCCTTCTAATGGCTTCCGCTCCACGATGGCGGTGCTGGTCCCACGCGTGCGACCGTGCCTTCGGGCTTCTGGGCCAGGGGACCTGATATCCCCTGCCTGACGGATTCTGCTGCTGGGTAGAAGTTAGTCCCCACAGCCTCGGACTCCGGGTCCGGTAAAGAATCTTCTTAGTCAGGGCGAGCTCTTTAGCTGCCAGCCCCTGACTCCTTGTGACTCTGCTGCTTCCTATGCTGCTCTTGTCTCTACTCTTCCTGGACTCCAGGCTCAGGCCCCTGGACAGGGCCTGCCTGTGGAGCAGAGCCCATAGAGCAGCTCTGCTCCCTGTCTTCTCCTCTCAGAACTCTCTACCCTGCCTCAGCCCCAGGTTTATACAGGGGAAGTTCTTCCCCTCCCAAGGCTGGGCAGGAGGTGTGGCATGCACAGGATCCCTGACCAAAGGACCTCCCACCTGCTCTCAGACGTAATATCTCTATCACTGTGACAACCAGACCCCTGGGGTGTCACAGATACCGCAGAGAAATCTATATATATAGTACAATGCAAAGATTTCACTTCTTACATTACATGAGTGATATCTACTGTAAATTCTACAATAGCTCAGAAGCCGGAGAATCCTCGCAGCACACAGTGCAGACCGGACAATATAGTCCTCCATACAGTATTATGGGCACCACTAAGTCCTCCATACAGTTTTATGGGCCCCATTATATATTGCTCCATACAGAATAATGACCCCACATAGTCCTCGTACAGTATAATGGGCACCACATATCTCCATACAGAATACTGGCCCCCATATAAGGCCGCATACGGAATACTGGCCCCCATATAAGGCTCCATAAAGGAATACTGGCCCCCATATAAGGCCCCATACGGAATACTGGCCCCCATATAAGGCCCCATATGGAATACTGGCCCCCATATAAGGCCCCATACGGAATACTGGCCCCCATACGAAATACTGGCCCCCATATAAGGCCCCATACGGAATACTTGCCCCCATATAAGGCCCCATAAAGGAATACTGGCCCCCATATAAGACCCCATGAAGGAATACTGGCCCCCATATAAGGCCCCATACGGAATACTGGCCCCCATATAAGGCCCCATACGGAATACTGGCCCCCATGTAAGGCCCCATACGGAATACTGGCCCCCATATAAGGCTCCATACGGAATACTGGCCCCCATATAACGCTCCATACGGAATACTGGCCCCCATATAAGGCTCCATACGGAATACTGCCCCCCATATAAGGCTCCATACAGAATACTGGCCCCCATATAACGCTCTATACAGGATACTGGTCCTCTTATAAAGCTCCATACAGGATACTGGCCCCCATATAACGCTCCATACAGGATACTGGTCCCCTTATAACGCTCCATACAGGATACTGGCCTCCATATAATGCTCCATGCAGGCTGTTACCCCCCACATAATGCCCCATACAGGCTGTCTCCCCCCTTATAATGCTCCATGCAAGCTGTTACCCCCCACATAATGCCCCATACAGGCTGTCCCCCCACCGTATAATGCTCCATGCAGGCTGTTCCCCCCACATAATGCACTAAGCAGGCTGTCCCCCCCCCTTATAATGCCCCATGCAGGCTGTTCCCCCCTTATATTGCCCCATGCAGGCTGTCACCCCTCCTCTTTATAATGCCCCATGCAAGATGTCACCCCCTCTCTCTATAATGCCCCAAACAGGATGTCACCCCCCCTCTTTATAATCCCCAATCAGGATGTCACCCCCCCTCTTTATAATGCCCCATTCAGGATGTCACCCCCTCTCTTCATAATGCCCCATGCAGGATGTCACTCCCCTCTGTTTATAATGCCCCATGCAGGATGTCACCCCCTCTCTTTATAATGCCCCATGCAGGATGTCACCCCCTCTCTTTATAATGCCCCATGCAGGATGTCACCCCCTCTCTTTATAATGCCCCATGCAGGATGTCACCCCCTCTCTTTACAATGTCCTATGCAGGATGTCACCCCCCTCTCTTTATAATGCCCCATGCAGGATGTCAGCCCCCCTCTCTTTATAATGCCCCATGCAGGATGTCACCCCCTCTCTTTATAATGCCCCATGCAAGATGTCACCCTCCTCTCTTTATAATGCCCCATGCAGGATGTCACCCCCTCTCTCTATAATGCCCCATGCAGGCTGTCACCCCCTCTCTCTATAATGCCCCATGCAGGATGTCACCCCCCCTCTCTTTATAATGCCCCATGCAGGATGTCACCCCCCCTCTCTTTATAATGCCCCATGCAGGATGTCACCCCCCCTCTCTTTATAATGCCCCATGCAGGATGTCACCCCCCCATATTATGCCCCATGCAGGATGTCACCCCCCCCCCATATTATGCCCCATGCCTCCATACATTAAAAAAAAAATCAAATACTCACCTCCCTCCTCACCTGCTGCAGCTGCTCGGGTCGGGACTCCAGCGTTGGCGGCGTCTTTCCGCTCTGTGCTCCCTGTGACAGCTCAGGGGGAGGGCGCGGTGGAAAGACTTCACCGCACCCTCTGACCTGAGACGTCACAGAGAGTGCAGAGCAGGAAGACGGCGGATCTGCAGAGGCACGGGGAGAGGTAAGTATACGGCTGCCGGGGCCCTGAGCAAGCGGGGGAGAAGGGCGGGCGCTGACACCGCTCTCCTCCACCCATAGCCCAACGGGGTGCGCGACCGCCAGTGGGCCCCCCTGCCTGCTCAGGGCCCCGGCACTTGCCCGGGTGCGCCGGGTGCTGACGCCGGCCCTACTTATATCCTACGTGCCTTTTCAATCATAGGGGCGTGCTTGTCATATTCAGTCAAGGGCGAACGCAGCATTCACTCACTGCTGGCGCCGTCCATGTATTTGAATCCTGTTCCTGACCAGCGCTGATATTGTGGGACGCAGGCGCACTTGTAGATGTCCGGCCGCCTGCGCAGTGAGGCTCTGTGATTACCAGATTCACTGCGCATGCTCTGGGAACATAGCGCGTTAAAGCGCATGCGCAGTGAGGCTGTGTGATTATGACTTTTTCTTCACTTTGAAAATTGTTTAAGTTGGCTGAGGGACTGGGTGGTTTACCTAGGACAAGGAATGGCCATGTGTAAGAAAAACCGCTACTGATTGTAAATTACAGATTCTGTTAACTACAATAAATAAGTTGGTTAACAAGAAACACTTTGATATAGTGCACTACACAATACAGTTCTCTTTTACACACTGTATAGTTTGCTAAAAGGCACACGTTTTAGTGGGAGAGGCCGAAAAATGAACGAGTAATACAACCGTTTATGGATGCTGTAGTGTGGACCCCTAGAGTCAATTCTCCTGGTGGGCCCTAGGCACCCCAGTCCGACCCTGTATGAGGCCTTTACATGGTATCAACGCCTGCGATGAGAACGCCACATCATAGTAATAGCAGAATCACAAATATAAGATTATATGAACAGATTAAAGCAAGATTTCTATTGCTGGCTGCAGAATGAGTTAACTGGGATATCATCAGTGAGTTTGATCTGACTGGAGAAGTAACTACTCTTGTTTTTATTCTTTTGAGCTCCATTCAGCTAATTTATGATTTATCACCTTCCCTGAGCATACATGGAAATCATGGGGTCCCATAGCAGAAGTAATAATTAAGCCCCCACAAAAAAACATTAATATTCAGCGGGGTCACAGAAGAGCATACCTCACAAGTTTGCAACCCTTCCATAGTAATTTTGCCCCAATTGAAGCCCCCTAGTGTTCCCACGTACTAAGATACTCCTTTAATGGCCAAAAATGTGCCCCCAAACACAGTAAGATACCCCCACAGTGAATTTCTCCACTGTACCCTCCACACATACAGTATGATGACTCTACAGTACCCCCGCAAAGTATGATAAACCCCAGTGACCTCTACACAGTATGATGGCCCCCGCATAACCCTCCACACAGTATAATGGACCCCGCACAGCCCTCCACACTGTATAATGGTCCTCATACAGTGTAATGGCCCCCACTATCCACCCAAGCAGTATAATGACCCCCATCAGCCACTTATACAGTATAATGCCCCTCACCACACAGCCCTCCAAATAGTATAATGGCCCAAACACAACGCTCCAAATAAAATAATAGTCCTCACATAAGCCTCTAAACAATATAATAGTCCCCACCCAGCCCTCCAAATAATATAATGGACCCCACATAGGCCTCCAAATAGTATAATAGTCCCCATACAGCTCTTCAAATAATAGAACGGTCCCCACATAGCCCTCCAAATAGTATGATAGCCTGACACATAGCCATTCAAATAGTAGTATAATGGCCCCCACAGAGCACTACAAATAGTATGATGCTCCCCACATAATCCTCCAAATAGTAGAATGATGGCCCCCACATAGTTCTCCAAATAGTATGATGGTCCCCAAGACAGCCCTAAAATTAGTATTTTAGCACCCCAAATATGATGATGCCCCCCAAATAACCCTTCAAATAATATGATGGCCTCCAAGTAGCCCTACAAATAGTATCATGGCCTTCCAGTTTGCCCTCCAAATAATATGATGGCCCTCACAAACTACTTATTAATTAAAAAAAAAATACTCACCTCTCCCCATTCCCCTGCTGTTCTGGTCTTTGCAGCATGTGGTTTGAAACTATGCTCAGCTCGGCACAGTGGACGCGATTTTGGGACGTTATCACGTCCACTGAGCTGAGACATCAGAAGCACAGAGGAGAATGATGGAGGAGGGAGCAGACGGTTCCCTCCTCCATCATTCCTTTCAATTGTATCTGCATCCAGAATGTGGATACAGTTGAAAGTGTGATGCTGGATGCGGGGGGCCCGATGCCTGTGCTGACATCGCCACCTGTCTCACAGTTGCAAAGCAGCTGCGGGGTCTGCCGTTATTAGCGGTATGCCAGTGCCATTGTTATGTGACATGAGCCCCGGGAGAGCCAGTGCCGAGACAGCTGGTACAACACCAACACCGAAGGTGAATATAAGTGTTATTTTACTGGGGAGAAACATAGGGATTTAGAAGGGGTTGTCTGATTAGTGGACATCCCCTTTAAGTAATCAAGTTCATTAAAGGGGTTGTCCACTACTGCACATCCCCAGCTTATTACATTTAGGACTTCAGCACCGCTTTTTCCGGACATTGCTATGACTTGTTATGTCCTCTGCAGCCAATTAGCAGATGTTGGTCAATAGTCTGTCAGGACGGACATCTGCTCTGAAGAAATAGAGTTTTTGAGACTTGTAGACATTATGGAATAACGTCCATAAAAATATCCCAAGCCGGTATTGGTCCTCCAAGAAGCATGAAGCCCTCGCTGCTACTAACTTACTCCCATACCTGGATCTACCTAGATGATGAAAACACTTGGACTGTAAGGTACAAATCAGGTGAAATTATGAAACCTGGAGGGAATGTCACTTCAGGTTGTGCGTAGATATCCGTAGATAGAAGTCGTTATTTATCCGCCATTAATGAAATGTTTTGTCCATTTTTGCTCCACAAATCTGAGGCCGATGAATGGGGGAATGGCACCAATGCTATGGAGAATGCCTTGAAAATTGAAAAGGGCGTAAATAAGGCTCTGCTGGACCTCCACAAGATTGCTATGGACCATGCGGACCCTCATGTAAGTGACTCCCCCATAGCGTATAGATACCGCGTGTTCATTTTATAAAATATCCTCCATGAAGGAACAGTTCATGTATCTTCTGTGACCTCCATATTGTGCTGTTCCTGGAAATGTAATACCACCTGACTACTAGATGTCACGTTCCCCTTTATAATGGGGGGTGTTCCAACACAAGCTGCATATTATGGCACTGTTATAAAGCTATGGGACAATTCATTAGTGTATTTGCACCTTTTTTTTCTAGTTTTTAGTGTTTTTCATTTGCGCCTTGTTCTTCTTTTAATTTGCGCCTTTTTGAAGTCTGCAGCGTTCCCTTTTTTTTCATTGATCATTATGGGGTTTCCGGCTAATTATCTAATTGTGACTTTTTAAAAAGTTGTCACATTTTTACTCAAATATATTTCAAGTGATTTTGTGTTCTGTAGTCCGGGAGGTTTTTTTGCACAAACTTTGCAACATTTTAGCATGCCACTTTTTTGCGATACAAAGACACAAAAAGGTTTAAAGACAAAAAAAATACAGTTTTGATTTTGGGCAAAATCCATGAACCAGGTGCGCCACTTTCAGGAATTTGGCACAAAAAAATCAAATGATACAAAAGAGAAAAGGGACTTGAAAAAATACAATGTTGTATTGGGCCCTATGACGGCACAGCACAGATTTTAGTAAAGGTTTTGCAGGATTACTAAGAGGGGTTCACATGCTATCAATTGTTAAAAAAACAAGCAAAATGATGACTCGGACCCTCTGATTTTCGAGGTATAAGGCTACGTCCCCACAATGAGCTTCTAGTGAGTTTTAGATATAGCAGATTTTCTGCCCCATTAAGTAAAATAGGTTACTTGAATTTTTTTCGAAAATATACAGCATAAAAAACTCACCCAAAACTCATTGTGAGAACGTAGCCTAAGGGTATGTGCACATCATTTAGACGCCGGTGAGTTGTCCTTGGTGAAGCTCTGCCACCGGTGGTTTTCACTCTATACTTTAAAGGGAACCTGTCATGTCCCTAAACGCTATTAACCTGCAGATATGGGGTTAATCTGCAGGTTTATAAAGCTGCCGGGCGTCTTACTGAAAGGCCGGCTACCGGGAGGAAATGCACTTTATTCCCCACGGCAGCCTCCAGCTTTCAGTCATAGAGGCGCGGCCGGCGTGGCTTCAGTCATTGTTCAGTACATAGTGAGCGGCGGCTATAACCGCACCCTGGCACTGACTGACAGCCGGCTAAGCGGCCCCTGTAACCGCTCCCTGTAAAGACTGACAGCCGGATCTGTACTGATGTACTGCTGAGCTGTCAGTCAGTGCCGGGGCGTTGTTACAGCTGCCGATCACTGTATATTGAGCGGTGTCTGAAGTTGCGCCGGAAGTGTGGCACCCCAGGGGTCTGGTTTCCACAGTAATAGCAATATTACGTCTGTGAGCAGGTGGGAGGTTTCCTGGTCAGACATCCTATGCATGCCACACCTCCTGCCCAGTCCTGGGAGGGGAAGAACTTCCCCTATATAAAGCTGGGGCTGAGGCAGGGTTAGAAGAGAGTGAGAGAACACAGACAGAGACACAGTCTGGTCTGTAGTGGAGCAGCTTTAGGAGCAAGAAAGATCAGGAGCTGTGTGGGAGCTGTGCTAAAAGAGATCAGGGGCTGGAAGCTGTAGAGCTCGCCCTGATTGAAGAGTTCTTACCGGACCCGGAGTCCGAGGCTGTGGGGACTAATCCTTACCCAGCAGCAGAAACCGCCCGGCAGGGGATTTCAGGTCCTCTGGCCAAGAAACCCGAAGGCACGGTCACACGCAAGGGACCAGCACCGCCGTCGTGGAGCGGAAGCTACCAGAAGGCCCCGAGTCACCGGCCATACGGGTGAGCACCACACGGTACACTCAGGGACGTGGGCTACTTTTACCCGCCTCTAGCAAGGTAGCCAGAAGAGTACGATTAGTTGGGGAGGCCTACAACTCCGCCTGGCCAGGGAAGATTCCATCTGCTCACGGACTGACCAGGCCCCGATCGCTAGCCAGTACTCCGGGAGGGTCTACCTTTGCCACCAGTAAAGACCCTGAACTACACCGCACCGTCTCTGAGTGTTTCATCATCCACGTCCACTGCCCTGAGGCCATACCCCTCCCGTTGGGGGTTATACCATCCCCGCTGCACAACCGTACCACCGGCCTCAGCGGTCTGCCCTGCAGCGGCGGTCTCATGACCGCATTCAACGGGTGGCGTAGTCGAGCAATATAACATCTACTGCTAAATACTGCCACTCAGTTTGACTCCCTGGGCACGGACCGGGTCACCGCCACGAGACTACTACCCCCATCTGATCCGGCTCCGGGTAAGCCCCCGTGCGCGCGATGCCGCACGACACAGCAGGCCCAGGGGCGCGTCAACTTTTGGCGTAGTCGGCAGGATTCCGTGCCCGCAACCACCGGGTACTGCGCGCCTGAAAAAGAGACTTTTAAACTTACCTGTGGTGAAGATTCCCGCCATCCGACGCCATCTTCCACCTCCTTCCCGCCATCCGTGGAGTTTTCCCGCCGTTGGACGCCATCTTCTGCCTTCTTCCCGCCATCCGTGGAGTTTTCCCGCCGTTGGACGCCATCTTGAAGACGCCGCGCAGGAAGAAGAGGGGCGTGGACTCCGAAAAGCCCGCGAGAACTGAAGCCCCGCCTCACGTCCGGACGTTGCGTAAGGTCCTGGAAGGAGCCCAGCAGACGCCGACGTCATAGGAGTGCGACGGAAGGTCCTCGACCCTGACGATCCACTGCGGAGCCGCGGCCTACGGAAGAGGATCATCGCAAGGTAGGCCACGGTCCACTAGGGGGGAGGAAGATGTCGGATACGGAGGAGAGCTTCACTGCCGCAGCCACCGCCAGCGCCACCGCTGCTGCGGTCATGCCTTTCACTATGCCCTATATCCCGGGGGCAGCCTGGCTACCCCAGTACTCAGGGGAGTCACATACCCTGAATGACTTTAGAGAAAAGCTGGATAGCCTCTTCCAGGTGTACCCCCTCACAGAAGAGCAAAAAGTGAGCATCCTGGTGGCCCAACTAACCGGGGCAGCCCAAAGGGAGGTAAAGTCCTGGCCGCCTGGGAGGAGGACTGTCGCAGGGATATTAACCCGGCTGAAGGACACCTTTGATACCCGCACCTCAGCTGAGATTAAGCTTAGATTCTACGGGTGCAAACAGCGAGCACATGAGAATATAAGGGACTATGCACTAAACCTACAAGAGGCCCTGAGAGCCATTAAGCAGACCGACCCTGACGGCGTGGGAAACGAGGACAGGCTGTTGACCGAACAATTTATAGAGGGACTATATTGCAATGCCCACCGAACCCAGTTGCGGGCAATGGCCTTACAGGATCCTCATCTGGACTTTGCACAGTTCAAGGACAGAGCCATTCGGGTGCTCCGAGAACCGGCACCGGGTGGCGTTGTGACCCACAGGCGCCCTACTACCGCTTACCACCAGGAGGCGGCGCCCTTGTCGGCAGGGCCTGTGGGGGCTGATGCGCAGGCTTTGAACAATGACCCGGCTCCAGACCTGCACCATCAGGTCCAAGAGCTAGCTAAAAGCGTAGCTGCGCTAACCCGAACTGTGCAGTCTTTACAGGTTGCTGCTCCAGGGAAGATCCAGCTGGCATCCGGACCGGAGGACATCCCGTGGCGTCGACCAAGGAGGACCCCACCGGCCAGAGGAAGACCCAGCGACCGATACAACGAGGACGGACAGCCCATCTGCCGCCGCTGCAATCAACCCGGACATATGGCAAGGTACTGTCCTTTAAACTGGCACAACCTCGGGTAGAGGGCCAACCCCTAGGAATAAGATCACCAGGCCCATCGAACTGGCGTGACAAATATGTGGGAGGACGTCCAGTCTTGCCTGTGGTACTGGATGGCATTCCTATGAGTGCCCTACTTGACACCGGGTCACAGGTCACCACCATCCCGTACGTGCTCTTCAAGCAGTACTGGAATGACTCGGATATAACCCGCTACCCTGACGACGACTTGAGTATCATCGCCAGCAATGGTCAACCCGTGCCACAGATCGGATTCAAAGAGATGACCATTAAAATCGGTAGAGTCGAACTGGCAGCACAGGGACTGATCATTGTAGACATTGACAAGCGCGAGAGTCACCCAAAGATAACGCTAGGAACTAATGTGATTGAAAATTGTCTTGCAGAGGTGATTTTCATTTTACAGCAGGTTGCCAAGAACGCCAGCTCCGGCCAGCAGCGAGTGCTCCAAAAAGAGATCCGGGCACTGATGCGGCGGCAACAGGTGGAACTCTCCGGTGGTGAGATTGGAAGCGTGAGAATGTGTGACCCTTTCCCTATTGCCATGCCCCCAAAAAGTGAAATGATGATTTGGTGCCGGGCAGCTATTGGTCTAAGAGGTAGAGACTACCAAGCAATGGTAGAACCCGTCTACTCAGACAGTAGGCCCACCATTTTGACAGCACGGGGGGTGGTTGATGTACGCCATGGGAGGGTGCCCGTTCGCATAATAAACATCGGGAAGAGAGAAGTACACCTGCCCCGGTATGCCACGCTAGCTAAATTGTTCACCATAAACCAGAATTCTGTACAGGCCGTGGAACCCTTGCCTCCATCTCAACCAGAGGAAGGTAACGGCTCTAAGAAAACAATAGAGGACTGGTGTCAGCAACTACATTTGGGTACTGACTCCACTCCCTCACACCAGAAACAGGGAGTCTATCGGGTGGTTCAAGAGTACGAGAGAGTGTTTAGTAAACACCCGTTAGACTTCGGGCGAGTAAAGGGGGTAGAACACCATATCCCCACGGGAGACCATCCTCCCATAAAGGAGAGATACCGACCCGTACCCCCTGCACACTACCAATACGCCAAGGGGATGCTTAGAGACATGAAGGAGGCTGGGGTAATTAGGGATAGCTGTAGCCCCTGGGCAGCTCCACTGGTTTTGGTTAAAAAGAAAGACAACACCATGAGAATGTGTGTAGATTACCGGAAAATCAACCGTATCACACACAAAGATGCGTACCCCTTACCAAGGATAGAGGAGTCTTTGGCTGCTTTAAGATCTGCTAACTTCTTCTCTACTTTGGATCTCACTAGCGGGTCCTGTCAGGTTCCTGTAGCAGAGGCGGACCGGCAGAAGACCGCATTCACCACCCCGATGGGACTTAGCGAGTTTACCTGCATGCAGTTTGGACTCTGCAACGCACCAGGAACCTTCCAACGGTTGATGGAATGCTGTCTGGGACACCGAAACTTTGAGACGGTCCTGTTATACCTGGACGATGTCATCGTCTACTCCAAGACCTACGAGGACCACCTGAAACACCTGGCAGAAGTGTTCGAAGCCCTGGCAAACTACGGCCTGAAGGTGAAACCCTCCAAGTGTCACCTCCTGAAACCAAAGGTGCAGTACCTGGGACACGTGGTGAGTGCTGACGAAGTGGCTCCCGACCCTGATAAGATCACCACAATTAAGGAATGGCCAAGCCCCTCCAGCGTAAAGGAAGTGCGGCAGTTCCTCGGGTTGGTAGGCTACTACCGAAGGTTCATTCCGGGTTTCACCAAAAAGGCAGCTCCTATGCAGGACCTCCTGATAGGCCAGTCCAGGAAGGCCAAGAACCAGAAGCCGCCCTTCAGATGGGAGAAGTTGGAAGAAGAGTCCTTCCGCCAGCTGAAGATGGCCCTCAAGGGGGATGAAATCCTGGCGTACCCTGATTACAGCCAGCCCTTTATCCTCTACACCGACGCAAGTAACATCGGGCTAGGAGCCGTACTGTCCCACATCCAGCAGGGGAAAGAACGGGTAATTGCTTACGCCAGCCGAAAACTGCGACCCACCGAAAGAAACCCTGAGAATTACAGCTCATTCAAGCTAGAATTCCTGGCAGTGGTGTGGGCAGTCACCGAACGCTTTAAGCACTACCTCGCCTCTTCCCGGTTCACCGTGTACACGGATAACAACCCGTTGACACACCTGGATACGGCAAGACTCGGTGCCCTGGAGCAGAGATGGATGGCCCGCCTGTCCAACTTTGAGTTCACAATCAAATACCGGGCAGGACGCTCCAATACCAACGCGGATGCCTTGTCCAGAATGCCAAACCTACCGGACGTGGGGGAAGATCCAGAGGAACTGGAAGAAGTTGAACTTCCCGCGTTCCACCGGCATGGGACTATCCAGCATTCCCACCGTGTAAGGAGTAAGCAATCCGCTACGTTCAACCCCTTACCTCATTACAACTGGGCGGAAACGCAAGACAGTGACCCCGCCGTCCGACTGGTGAAGGAGATGCTGACTCAGCCAGATGCCCGCCTTGACCCAGACGCTCCGGAGGAGGCCAAGCAACTGTGGATTGAGAAGAGTCGACTGTTCCTTTACAAGGGGAAGTTGTGCCGCAGAATGGTTAACTCCCGGACGCATGAACTGATCTGGCAAGTAGTGGTGCCAAGAAGAGACGCGGCTATGGTGCTGGAGGCATACCACAACGGAGCTGGGCACTTCGGATGGAAGAAGCTGGAGTTCCTGCTGCGTGCGCGGTTCCACTGGGTAGGCATGAGAGGAATCATCGAGAGGTGGTGCAGAGACTGTGGCCCGTGCCACCTAAGAAGGAAGGACCGTGCCAGCCAGAAGACTCCCTTGCAGCCCATCATCACCCGACAGCCACTGGAACTGGTAGCCCTGGACCATGTGAAACTGGCTCCAAGCAGATCTGGGTATGTCTACGCCCTCACAATCGTAGATCATTACTCCCGGTTCCTGGTGGTGGTCCCGGTCAAGGACTTAACGGCTCAAACAGCAGCTAGAGCTTTCCAGCAGCACTTCTGCCGTCCACACGGATACCCAGAGCAGGTGCTGACGGACCAAGGACCAGCCTTTGAAGCGGAAGTCTTCCAGGAGTTCTGTACTCTGTATGGCTGCCGGAAGATAAGAACAACACCCTATCATCCGCAAACCAATGGGCTCTGCGAGAAAATGAACCAGGTGGTGATAGATCTTCTGAAAACATTGCCCCTGGAAGAACGCAGTCTGTGGCCTGAGAAACTGCCTGATCTGGTGGACCTATACAACCACATCCTGGTAGGTTCTACCAACTGTACCCCGGCTTACCTAATGAGAGCAAGACCTGGTAAGCTTCCTTTTGATCTGGAGATGGGAGTCCTGACACCCGAGGACACTTCACCAGAAGCAGACTGGGACACAGAAAGGCAGCAGCAGTACCGGAAAGTACAGGAGAACGTGGAGCGAAGTCTCTGTCAAGCTAGAGAAAGACAGGAGAAGACTTACAACCAGTATGCTCCCGCTGTTCCCCTGGTACCTGGAGAGCAGGTCTTGAAGAGGAAGAGACGCCTCCACAAGTTGGACGACCAGTGGGAGAAGGACCCGTACACCGTACTGCCCTCAAGCCATGAGAACCCGAAAGTCTGCATAATCAGTAAGGACGGAGGAGAAACCACAGCCATTGTCTCCCGAGATCACCTGAAGAAGTGTCCCGAACAGCTACGAAGCCCTGAAGAAGAACAAGAAGACCCTCGACCCGCAGAGGAAAGGGAAGATATGGTCAGTACTGTGCTCGGAGACTTCCCTCGGTCTTGGACTCAAGTCAATGGCGCTGTTGTGGTACCCGTCCTCACCTTCCTCCAACCAGCATCTCAAGTACCTACAGAGAAACAGGTAGAGCTGGAAGAGCAGCCGGTCCAGGAGGCAGAAGACCCCACACAAGCAGACCAGGAGGATCAACCCTCTGCTTATAATGAGCCTGCCGTGCCCCTAGTGAGCCAAAGAGCCCGTAGACAGCTGCCCAGTTTACCTTTGACAGCTCCTACACCCCGTAGCTCAGGACCAGTCAGTCAGCTCCGTAGGTCCACTAGAGCCACTAGAGGCCAGTTGCCCGTACGTTGGAGGATCTAAGTGTTTAGACTGTTTATTTGTATTTACCTGTTTTCTGTTACCTGTAAATAATTGTGTATTTTTAGTTATTTTATAGGTGTCATTTAGGGATTATCCGGAATCCTTTGTACATATGTTTGGAGCGTAACCCAGGAAAGGACAAAGACTGTTAAGGACTCGGGGCAGGACAGACCCCTACCTGGTTACGGCTCCCGGTCTCTTGGTGAAATGGACACCTTTGTTTTCTTCAAAGACTGCACCCGGTTGCGGACATGCCGTGACCATCCTAATGTGTTCTTCTTTATTGTACTGTTTCTGTTTTTACTTGTTATGTTTTACAAAAATATGTTTAGTCCCGGAGTACTAAATTTTACTAGGGGGGAATGTGGCACCCCAGGGGTCTGGTTTCCACAGTAATAGCAATATTACGTCTGTGAGCAGGTGGGAGGTTTCCTGGTCAGACATCCTATGCATGCCACACCTCCTGCCCAGTCCTGGGAGGGGAAGAACTTCCCCTATATAAAGCTGGGGCTGAGGCAGGGTTAGAAGAGAGTGAGAGAACACAGACAGAGACACAGTCTGGTCTGTAGTGGAGCAGCTTTAGGAGCAAGAAAGATCAGGAGCTCTGTGGGAGCTGTGCTAAAAGAGATCAGGGGCTGGAAGCTGTAGAGCTCGCCCTGATTGAAGAGTTCTTACCGGACCCGGAGTCCGAGGCTGTGGGGACTAATCCTTACCCAGCAGCAGAAACTGCCCAGCAGGGGATTTCAGGTCCTCTGGCCAAGAAACCCGAAGGCACGGTCACACGCAAGGGACCAGCACCGCCGTCGTGGAGCAGAAGCTACCAGAAGGCCCCGGGTGGATCAGGGAAATGCTGTAGATATAGTATATCTTGACTTCAGCAAAGCATTTGACAAAGTATCTCACACCATCCTTATTGAAAAAATGACCAAGTATGCAATGGACCAGGCAACTGTTAGGTGGATTCATAACTGGCTTAGTGATCGGACTCAAAGGGTGGTTGTAAATGGCTTCACATCCAGCTGGATGAATGTCTCAAGTGGGGTACCACAGGGCTCCGTCCTGGGACCTGTATTGTTCAACATCTTTATCAATGATTTAGATGAAGGAATTGAGGGTAAACTGATTAAATTTGCTGATGACACAAAGCTAGGAGGGATAGCTAATACTAGAGAAGAGAGAGAGAGGATTCAAAAAGACATAAATAAACTGGAGCAGTGGGCAGCAACCAATATAATGGTTTTTAACAGGGAAAAATGCAAAGTACTACATCTGGGCAATAAAAATGAAAAAAGCATATACAGAATGGGAGGAATAGAGCTAAGCAACAGTACATGTGAAAAAGACTTAGGTATACTAATAGATCATAGACTGAACATGAGTCAACAGTGTGATGCAGCAGCAAAAAAGGCAAATACAATTCTGGGATGTATTAACAGATGCATACAGTCTAGATCACGTGAAGTCATTATCGGTCTTTACTCCTCTTTGGTCAGACCTCATCTGGAATACTGTGTACAGTTTTGGGCACCACATTTTAAAAAAGACATAGACAAACTGGAGCAAGTTCAGAGAAGAGCGACCAGAATGGTGACTGGTCTGCAAACCATGTCCTATGAGGAACGGTTGCAGGATTTGGGAATGTTTAGCTTGCAAAAAAGAAGACTGAGAGGAGACTTAATAGCTGTCTACAAATATGTCAAGGGCTGTCACATTGTAGAAGGATCATCTTTATTCTCATTTGCACAAGGAAAGACTAGAAGCAATGGGATGAAACTAAATGGGAGGAGACACAGATTAGATATTAGAAAAAACTTTTTGACAGTTAGGGTGATTAATGAGTGGAACAGGCTGCCACGAGAGGTGGTGAGTTCCCCTTCAATGGACGTCTTCAAACAGAGGCTGGACAGACATCTGTCTGAGATGATTTAGTGAATCCTGCTTTGAGCAGGGGGTTGGACCAGATGACCCAGGAGGTCCCTTCCAACTCTACCATTCTATGATTCTATGATTCTATGAGTCACCGGCCATACGGGTGAGCACCACACGGTACACTCAGGGACGTGGGCTACTTTTACCAGCCTCTAGCAAGGTAGCCAGAAGAGTACGATTAGTTGGGGAGGCCTACAACTCCGCCTGGCCAGGGAAGATTCCATCTGCTCACGGACTGACCAGGCCCCGATCGCTAGCCAGTACTCCGGGAGGGTCTACCTTTGCCACCAGTAAAGACCCTGAACTACACCGCACCGTCTCTGAGTGTTTCATCATCCACATCCGCTGCCCTGAGGCCATACCCCTCCCGTTGGGGGTTATACCATCCCCGCTGCACAACCGTACCACCGGCCTCAGCGGTCTGCCCTGCAGCGGCGGTCTCATGACTGCATTCAACGGGTGGCGTAGTCGAGCAATATAACATCTACTGCTAAATACTGCCGCTCAGTTTGACTCCCTGGGCACGGACCGGGTCACCGCCACGAGACTACTACCCCCATCTGATCCGGCTCCGGGTAAGCCCCCGTGCGCGCGATGCCGCACGACACAGCAGGCCCAGGGGCGCGTCAGAAGCTTTAACCCCTTTCTGACATTGTGCATAATAATACGTCCCTGTGCCCTGGGCCTTATGGACCAGGTACGTATTATTACGACACAGGCTGTGCGGGATCAATCGCCACCGGTTGTCAGCTGATTTTGACAGCTGACACCCGGCACTTTAACCCCCTAAATGCTGCGATCGCAGCATTTAGCAAGTGAGTGGAGGGACAGAAGCACCTCTGCTCTTGGATCGGAGACCCTGCGCTGTCCTCACGGGGTCCCGATCGTTGCCATGGTGACACGATGTCATCATGACGACACCTGTGTCACCAGGCACCAGCAAGTTAGTTTGACCATGCGCAGTGCATGATCAAACTAGCTTGTGTCTGCAGCACTGACAGTTTACAAGGTATAGCAGTGATCCTGCACTGCTATACCTTAGAACTGCGATCAGCCTGCTGAAAGTGAAAGTCCCATAGTGGGACAAAGTAAAAAAAGTGAAAAAAAAGTTGTAAAAATATTTTTTTAAAAATAAAAAAATAATAAAAAAATAAAATATTATTATGAAGAAAAACAATAAGAGTACACATATTTAGTATCGCCGCATCCGGAACGACCTGATCTATAAAACTGTCCCACTAGTTAACCCCTTTAGTGAACACAGTAAAAAAAAAAGAATCAAAAAACGGTGCTTTATCATCATACCAACGAACAAAAAGTGGAATAAAACGCGATCAAAGAGACGAATATAAATAAAAATTATACCACTGAAAACATCATCTTGTCCCACAAAAAGCAAGCCACCATACAGCTCCATCAGCCAAAAAATAAAAAAGTTATAGCTCTTAGAATAAAGCGATTTTTTCTATGAAATAGTTTTTATTGTGTAAAAGCGCCAAAACATAAAAAAAGATATAAATGCAGTATGGCTGTAAATGTACTGACCCGAGGAATAAAGCTGCCTTATTAATTTTACCACACGCAGAGCTGCATAAAAAAAACTAAAAAAACAATTACTGAATTGTTGGTTTTTGTTTATTCTGCCTCCCAAAAATCAGAATAGAAAGCGATCAAAAAATGTCACATGCCCGAAAATGGTACCAATAAAAACATCAACTTGTCCCGCAAAATACAAGCTATCACATAACTCTGTCGACCGAAATATGGAAAAATTATAGCTCTCAAAATATGGCGATGCAAAAACTAGTCTTTGCAAAAAAAAAAGTTTAGTGTGTGACAGCTGCCAAATGTAAAAACCCGATATGAATCTGGTATCACTGTAATCGCACCGACCCGAAGAATAAAGTCATCTAATCACTTAAACCGCACGAGGAACGGTGTAAATAAATAAATAAAACCAATTCTTCACCTGCTGTTGGTTTGTTCATTCAGCCTCCCAGAGTTCGCAATATGGCTCTGCCCACATTTATCCTGTGCTCTACGCTCAGCGCTTACACCGGGGTTTCCATGTAAATCTCTGAAATACGTGATCCAGACGGAGCCTCCGGCGGAAGATTCCCTGTAATGAGGCAGATGGAGGCACCGTCTGGCCTGTGATCCCACGGTGTCCGTCTTTTTATTAGGCGTGAATAAAAGTGCCGTCGGCCACAGTTTTGCGAGCCTCTGATAAAAAGAACACCGCTGAACAGAGGCCACACAGAGTCCAGAGTAATTAACAAATAAAGTAGCACACTGCAAGGCTAAGTATGTGAACATGAAATATGGAATATGAATAGCATTACTGCTGTAGAAAATAGAAATAAATGAGAAATCTTAGCACATAAATTGGCCAATTCATGTGTATCTGGCAGCCGCGGTAAGGCGTTTCTCAGTGCCAGGACCCTACCAATGTGAATACCTCTCTAAGGGACAGGTACACATGAATTGGCCAATTTATGCGCTAAGATTTCTCATTTATTTCTATTTTCTATAGCAGTAATGCTATTTATATTCCGTATTTCATGCTTACATACTTAGCATTGCAGTTTGATACTTTATTTGTTAATTGTATATGGAGGTAGCTTCTCCTAGTAAGCACCTGTTCACACCTATTTCTCGTATTAGAAGTGCCATCAGTTTTTTCTGTTTACAGAGTCCAGAGTTAGGCCGGTTTCACATGTCCTGATATTTCCAGTATCGGAAAAACCGGTACGGGAGATATACGTGTCCATGTGCACCTGTGTGGCAACCGTGTGCCGCATCAGGAGCGCACATTCCGCCACCTGGGAATCAGCAGTACAGTTACCGCTGTTCCCAATCACCGGGTGCTGAATGCTGCCCTCATCATTGTAACCTGCTGGCGCTGTGATCAGCACAACCAAGGGACAATGATGAGAGTAGTAGTCTGCTCCCGCTGTGTCCTAGTGTAAAAATAAGAATAAAATTAAAAAATCCTTATACTCACCTGCCTATCAAAGTAAAAGTGAAGTACCCATAGCTCTTTCTTACATTCAAGCATCTGATGCTGATGCTCAGTCTATGTAGATGGCATCTTAGCTGTTGCTAGGCAACTTCCTTATAAGGTGAGATGCACCTGTAAGATTCCATCACAAGATTCCATCATGACATCACTGCTATTATGACATCATAATTCACAACCACTACTTATACAAGCGTTTACACTTCAGTGTCACTTTGATACCCCGGTGTCATTGTTGTCAGTGTTTAGCTACTTATCTAGTGATATACTGATTGCGCATTTCATTGAAATGTCTGGAATTTCTCCAGACAGACTTCAGGAGTTGGCACTACTCCAGGGGATTCTTACCACCTATACCCCTAACTGTGTGCTACCACTACCCGATGGCGTCCTCAGCTTCACTTACCGGCTGGTTATGGAGCTTGTACGGGACTGCTTGACCAAATACTACCAAGGTCGTATTACCTCAGAATATCTTCAGCATTTACAGCAGAACATCAGGACATTAGTACAACAGGTAAATAGCAGACAATCTGCACAAATTATTATTATTATGTCTAGTTGGTCTCCCTTACTGTATAGTGGTATTATTGGTAGTAATAAAATTTAGACTTTCTTCAGTGTCAGGCAGGGTCATATTTGTAATAGAGATCCCCATTTTGGGAAGAGGGTGTAAAAGTGCAGCATGAGCCTGTATGATTCAAATGTCAGGGCTAGATTTCATTCCTAGTCCAGTCCTTGTCCCTTAGTAAAGACACTTCATTTAGCACCTTAATCCGGATTTCTTATAAATATGTAATTATGATTTTTATTGTGTATAACAAATATTAATAATTTATCTCAGACCATAGAACTAGCCTCACTGATTAGAAATGTAAAGTACCCACAGTTCTTTCTTACATTCAATCATCTGGTACTGATGCACAAACTATGGTTTTGCCACCTTAACTATTGCTAGGAAACTTCCTTTCACGGTGAGATGCCCCGTTAAGATTCCATCACAAGATTCCATCACGACATCACTGCTATTATGACATCATAATTCACCACCACTAATTATACAAGTGTTTTTATGCTGTATAAAAAATAATAATAATAATAATAATACAAATCAAATAATAATAATGGAATACAAGTTTATTTAAAGAAAATTGTTCTTTAGATCGACACCAATATAATATATAAAATGTACCAAATGTGTAGTAATTGTAGCTGCAGATAGACAGGAGTAAAATGGTGACATAAATGACCTCCTCCATTCTGCACTTTCTCTCATGATTTTCCTTTTGTATTTATTTCCATCTTTATAGGCTGAAGAAAAAGCCCAAAGTGGAAAATTGGCCTTTTTTAAACAACTGGCCCAAAATGTCCTGAATATACTGGAGAGTCCGGCCCGCTCACTGGAGCACCTGGTAAGGAGCCATCATCTTCTATATCACATGTCCTTGCTTGTCCCCTCCAGGCAGGCACAGGATATTTCATGACCGCCTGTCCCTGCGGCTCCATCATGTGTGATGGCAGTCTGTACTCAGCGGTGGGAGTTTGTATTTCTGCCTCTGTTTTGCTCGATCATCACAATCTTCCTTCTTGTAAATGCTGCAATTCTGATAACAGAGATCAGTTGTATATACAAGTACCTTATATATTATTGTTGATTTACTGGAGGGAGTGGCTGTGTATAGTCCGTCCAATACTGAAATTACCAGTAAATCCAATGTTTAGTCCTTCCTATCTATTGTATATGATAATTTAGTATTTGTGAAATGTTATACTAATTGTACATATTATAACCATCAGGAAACATCCGAAGGTGACTCCGAAGAGGGGCAAACCGTGAACATGCCTGACCCTAATATTAGTCAGTTAGAGCTAAAAACTGATCTGATTGAAGGTAAGCCGATCATCTAATATTTTACATTCAAATATCCAGATATTATAGAGAATGGCAGAGAATATGTAGATTTACTCTTCATTCCCTGTAATGGAGAGGGATCATGTAATTCTACTTCACGCCTGTGTGGTCTTCTCGGCTCCAAAATGAGGGTCATAGATCCCCAATCATGTAATTGTTCAAAAATACCATATTTTGAAGACTATAAGATGCACCGGACCATAAGAAGCAGGTGAAATTTTGGAGCGGAAAATAGGAAAAACATTTTTTTAATAAAATGGTGGAGCAACTTATAATCCAATTTTGTGGTAACTTTTCTAGGGGAAAGGCGGCGGAAAGATGGCAGCAGCAGGAGTGGGGCGATGCTGCACTGAAGTCCCTGCACTTCCATGGTTTTCAATCTGGTGGACCTTGGGAAAATCTCCACCGGAGGTGGCGCATGCACAGATTGAGATCTCGGGAGACAAGATCTCAATCTGCATGCGCCATCTCCAGAATCCATTTTTCCGAAGTCCACCACACTGAAAATCATGGAAGTGCGGAGTCTCCGGCGACATTTTCTGAAAGCCCAGGGGCCGCTGCATCCTTGCACCGCCGAACACCCCCTCCTCCCAGCCTGGGGCCCACAGCATCGCCCCACTCCTGCCGCTGCCAGCTTCCTGCAGCAGTGACCCTGCGTCCTGGGGCCTCGCTTCACCGCAACCCCCCCCCCCTCAGTAAGCTACGTTGGGATAAGACGCACCCCCATTTTACAGAAAAAAGTGTGTCTTATAACTTGAAAAATACGGTAATCAGATCCTGAACAATCGCCCAGTGTATCTATCTCTGGATGTGCCATAAATACTGTATATTTAGTATGTGCAGAATACCAGATATCTAGTTTTTATATCATTTACAGAGATCTTGTCATGTCCTTCATTATATGGATGTGTTATATATTAAGTACTGATATAGACTGATACATGACATCTTTTCATTATTTTATCATTATTTTAGAAATAACTGTGTCGACGGCCAGTACTGATGGTGGAATATGTGAGACACCAGAGATCCACGAATCTGCCAGTGTAAGTATCAGAGGAGACGTCTGTTTATCATCAGATAACGGGGTATGAATTACACATATAATATTATACCCCAGATGACAATGGGATATCTTTGCTTTTATGTAGATCAGATCTATTGTGAGTAATGATGGCATTGTTATTCTGCCTCTTCTGTGTGATGCCCCTTATCATACCCTGCAGTACAGTGATATCTATGCATGGGGAATATCCCCTTAAAATATAATACTGTCTGTGGAGGGTCCGGCTTGCATCATGTCCTCTACATCTGCTGCAATGTAATCAGCGTGGACATAATATAGAGGAGAAGTTCCTGCATCTGGAGCTTTTATTTTCCTGCAGATTCTATGTCTTAATGTCATTTCTTATTATTTCTAGGCCTTGACCGGATCATTGAACTTGGAGACAAGTCCTAGTAAGACCGACTTTAAACCAATCAAACTGATCAGCAGTGGAGCTTATGGGTGAGCTTTATGTTTGCATAATATACATTTCCTAGTGTTCCTTATGACAATGCTTCTGTCTCTGTGCCCAGCCCGTACAACAGAGAAATGCTCTGAGTCCATACTGTCCACAAGAGATGAGCGAATCAGGCAAAATTCTAATTTGCTTGTTCACGTGGACTTGTGAAAATACGATTCAAGGAGAAATTAATGTCCCTTATTATGCTCTGGGGCCTCACCAGGCCCCAGAACATAATAAGCATAAGAAACATACTTATACTCCCCTTACTGCTCAATTCTCTAGCCCCTCCACTTCTCACCGTCACCCGTCCGGTCCTCACTGCCTCTTCAGTTTGCCACCGCTCACGCTATGCAAGGACTTCAGGCTTTGAGAAGGTCTGAGAGAGTTCTATGCAAGAGCATAAAAAGTCACAACATTGTGACACCGTGACTGTTCTTGCGCTTGTGCATAATCCTCCCAGATCTCATCAATGTTGGAAGTCCCGTCCCAGTATGAGAGGCATTTGGATTTCAGCATTAGCAGCAGAGATTTGAGGATGCGGCAAGGAACGGACGGTTGAGGCGGAGGGGCCGTAGAAGTGAGTATAAAAATTTGTTTATTTTTAAACTTTTTTATGGCCTTTCAAGATTTTGAAAATGGTGGCCAACGCTTGACATTTTGCTAAATCCATGAGTAAGCAAATTACAAAAAACAAAACAAACAAAAAAACAAAACGCCATTTTGGTGAATGCAGAATTTTGCAAAATCTGAGTAGAATTTAATTCCACTCAAATGTGTTAGCTCATGTCTACTGGCCACATCTATATGTCATTATTTAGGTCAGTTAGGACGTGACATAGATGAGGACCTCGCATAGGTCATCATTTATGTTGTGTAACTTGATGGATTTCTACATGGATTTCTAGTGACATCTAGTAGTAACCAGACAATCATGTGATGAGGTTTATAGACAAAATGTTAGTAAGAATTCATTATAAATCATGGATTTTCCTTCTCTCCAGAGCCGTCCACTTAGTGCGACACAAATACACAAGCCAGCTATTCGCTATGAAGAAGCTGGACAAGGAGAACGTGAATATTCCAAGAAGACTTGAACGTGCCTTTCTAGAGAGGGACATCCTAACATTTGCTGATTGTCCCTTTGTGGCCTCCATGTTGTGCTCCTTTCCAACTCCTCATCATCTGTGTATGGTCATGGAGTATGCAGCAGGTAAGTCATATCCATTGTGCCTATATCCAGCCTCAATCTGCTTATCTCTAGCATCTTCTCCATAATCTGAATGTGACCACATGGACGGATACATGTCCATACTGCATTTACTATAAGTTATCTGTTACCAAGATGCCAGGAAAATCATTATCTCTGTGAAAGTCTCTGGTGAATGTCCTCACTGAGAATGGCAAAAATATCCACTGAGGATAAAAGGAGGATTTGACTCAATTCTAACAGTTTGTATAGATGAGCATTTCACAGAGTAATGAATAAGAGGCTTGCAGATGAGGCACGGCTCTGTCTTTTTATATTGGGTCACTCTGCTTTATACGCTCTACATTAGGCCTCTTTCACGCTTCAGTATTTCTGGTACGTGAGGTGACAGTTTACCACACGTACTGGAGACACTGACACATGTGCGCACATGTCAGTGTTTCCACGGACCGTGTGTCCATGTGATCCACACGTAGACATGTCTGTTTTTGGCCAGCAGGACGGATCACACAGACCCATTCAAGTCAATGGTTCAGTGTAAACACATACTGCACACGGATGCCATCCGTGTGACATGTGTCGGCGCCTGGGAATTAGCGATAAAGTTAGCGCCGGGTGCTAAACGCTGCCCTCATCATTGTCCCCTGCCGGCGCTGCGATCAGAACCAGCAGGGGTTAATGATGAGGGTTGTCTTCTCCCAGTGTATTTCTACCTGTAAAAATAAGAATAAAAAAAAAATCTATACCCTCACCTGTCCTAAATGTCCCCCACTGTAATCCATGAGACCGCTCAGCAGAGGAGCCGGGGAGAATGACTCCTGCAGCGAGCGGCCCCGAATCTGCGCTGAGCTCAGCGAGCGGTGTCCTGTCACTCACTGAGCTCAGCTGAGGTCTGGCGTCGCTCGCTGCAGGAGTCATTCTCCCCAGCTCCTCTGCTGAGTAGTCGCATGGATTACAGCAGGAGATACTTAGGACAGGTAGGTGAGTATAAGGGTTTTTTTTTATTTTATTCTTATTTTTACAGGTGGAGACACCGGGAGCAGACTACAACTCTCATTATTAACTCCTGCTGGTGCTGATCGCAGTGCCGGCAGGGGAAAATGATGAGCGCAGCGTTCAGTACCCGGCTTTTGGGAATAACGCTAACTGTACACTGATTCCCAAACGCCGGTACGTGTGCTCCTGATGCGGCACACGGACATCTCCGACACAGGTTTTTCCGGTACCAGAAATATCCGGACGTGTGAAACCGGCCTTATACAGTATATAAAGCAAAACCACACATGAGACTGCTAACACCTTTAACTAATTATATATTTATTTATTGCAAGATACATAGTATATATAGCTCATACTTTTTTGGCCAGAATAGTGTCTCTTTTTTGTATGAGTTACCTTGTTATTTTTAAATATTTATTCCACGTGACTAATAAAGATTCATGCTTTTATATGGGATGTTGCTTCATTGCACTTATTTGTGCAGCTCTTGCACCTTTGTGGTTTTGCTTCATAGACATTTAGTGCAGTCCTAGTTACTATTCGGGTATGCTCCAATGGAGGGTTTTTTGCATTATTATACAGTATATCTCTGTGTATGACGTCCTGCCCCAATGTCTCCGCTCATTTCTCATTCACACTCCTCATGGGTCATTTACATTGTAACAAACCCTCTCCTGTCATATTTGCTTTCTGCTGTAGGAGGAGACTGTGGCAGTTTTATGAAGAACTATGGGTGTTTACCTGTCCCCTTGGCTCGTCTGTACATTGCAGAAACGGTTCTAGCTGTGGAATATCTGCACAGCTATGGTGTAATGCACAGAGACCTGAAGCCTGAAAAGTAAGTGACACTTGTAGTATAAGAAAGGGGTAAAAAGATATCGTTTATTATACAAACTATTTGCAACTTGGGGCTGACATCCTCTTTTTTTCACAGCCTCCTGATAACGTCAACTGGTCATATTCAAGTTACAGATTTTGGGCTTTCCAAACTCTGCCTCATGAGACCAACATCAGAGATCTACAAGGCTCCAATTGAGGACATCACCAGAGAGTTCCATGATAAGGAGGTAGGCAGGAACTTGTTCTTTACTCATCTCCTCCATTTCTCCTTCTCTTATACTTTCTCATCTAGAAAACGTTTCCACTGATGTTATTTGTCACAATTATGTTCTCTGATCATTATCTCATTCCTCTGTTTTTTCCAGATTGCTGGCTCCCCTCATTACATAGCCCCAGAAGTTATCTTAAAGGAAGGCTATGGAAGGCCAGCTGACTGGTGGTCAATTGGGATCATCCTATATACATTTCTTGTAGGACGTGTACCATTTTATGGGCCTTCCAAATATGACATTTACAGCCATATTGTCAGGGGTAAGTAAAATAATCTGATTGCTGTGTAATGTCATTGTTATTTGAATAGATTAGTTGTGTGATTTAGTTACTTTTGTTAATATAAAAGATTTTTGTTTTGATAAAATAAATTAAGATGTTTCATTTTCTGTAATATTTGCTTTTTACATAACAGATGACATATATTGGAAACTTACTAATTCGGCTTTTCCAGCCACAGCTCGGGATATCATCATTGAGCTGCTCAGAAAAGATCCAGCACAAAGACTTGGGACAGGTAATGTATATAATACTATTATTAATGACTTATTACACCTCTGTGAACAGAAAATGAATAATGAGGATCAGCACTGAGGTTTTGTTCTCTACCAGCTTGGCCATTCCCCATTCTTCATGCTAAGACTTTCAGTACATCTACTTCACTTCGGCTCTGTTACGTCAACCGTTCAGATTAACGCCCCCTTCACACGTCCGTATAAAATCAGTACTGAAACCAGTACCGGAAAAAAACAGTACTAGTGTCATCAGTGTTTTGAATCCGTGTGCCATCAGTGTGCCATCAGTGTTTTTCCGGTACGGCAAAGAAAAAGAAATGATAAAGTATCTCTTATACTTTGTAATGTTAAACAGATACAGCGTAAGGAAGGCACACAAATGGCACACGGATGCCATCTGTGTGATGTACGTGTTTTTCAGGGTCCCATAGACTTGTATTGGCACTTGTCATCTGTGCTGCCACAAAAAAACAGCAGCATAGATGATAATGGGTACGGGTGGCATACGTGAAAGAAAAATGGATGCCACATGTAGTGCAAACACGGATATGTGTAGGAGGCCTAAGAAACTTGTCTCTTTGACAATAACTATATCACTATTCATTGTTTTCCTTTTCAAGGAGGAGCAAATGAGATCAAATTTCATCCATTCCTGCGTAACTTAGATTTTGACAACCTTCTAAGTCAGAAGTCGCTGTTCATTCCTGATCTTGAGTCAGAAGAGGATACCATCTACTTTGACAGTAAGTAGAATGAGACATCATCTGCAGAAAGCTGCTGTGTGTCTTGTATTTCATTTTAAGTGAGAATCAGTCCCCACCTTGATTCATGATCAAATGGTGACTGTTCAGGACAAAGTATTATGCTAATAATCTCGATTAACTCTTGTACTTTTCAGCTCGATGTAGCAGACATCAACATATTGATTCAGATGAGGGGGACACAAGTGAAGATAATGACTGGCCGGAAAGCCAAAACTTTCTATCATCTTCGCATAGGCTTTCTAAAGTAAGTATGTGACCAATAAGATCCATACAACCTGTAATTAAAATAAAATTGTAAAATATTAAAATATTTTTTTTTCCTCTTTGTATTAGCTCTGTTCCATCCATACCAAGATGATGAACAATGAAGAACCCAAGTCACCTCCAGGGTATTCACCAGAAAGTGCAAAACAGTCAGACATGTGAGCAAATTATTTTTATGGGGTCCAATCTGATATGTGTTCACAACACCAAATTCAAGACGAGTGTAAGTCGATACTAAATCCAGTATCGATGACCACATGATTGCTGATCACCATGTTTCTGACTTGTGATAACGCTGGTGATGAAAGTTGATAACTATGACCAGCTTTAATTTCCAGTTCATTACAGGAAAATAAATATTGCTAGTGATTCTCCATTCTTGCTGGTAGAAGAGGGTCTTGAGCACAGCATCCCCTTCATGTTATTCAGATGTCCTAATGGGCTTTGCAGACAGGTGTTGTATCCGTATCTATTGTTTTCACTTGTAATTTATATGTTTTTCTTCTACCAAACAGACAGAAAGATTCTCCCCCCTCTAAGTCTGAAGACAACCAGACGCAGAAAGATTCTCCCCCTTCTAAATCTGATGACAACCAGACACAGAGAGATTCTCCCCCCTCTAAGTCTGATGACAACCAGACGCAGAAAGATTCTCCCCCTTCTAAATCTGAGGATGACAACCAGACACAGAGAGATTCTCCCCCCTCTAAGTCTGATGACAACCAGACGCAGAAAGATTCTCCCCCCTCTAAATCTGATGACAACCAGACGCAGAAAGATTCTCCCCCCTCTAAGTCTGATGACAACCAGACGCAGAAAGATTCTCCCCCCTCTAAGTCTGATGACAACCAGATGCAGAAAGATTCTCCCCCCTCTAAATCTGATGACAACCAGACGCAGAAAGATTCTCCCCCCTCTAAATCTGATGACAACCAGATGCAGAAAGATTCTCCCCCCTCTAAATCTGATGATGATAAGCAGAAGCAGAAAGATTCTTCCCCCTCTAAATCTGATGACAACCAGACGCAGAAAGATTCTTCCCCCTCTAAGTCTGATGATGACAAGCAGTGTTTCACTGCTGAAGGCAGACAGTCATCCATATTGTCAGGTATGTATAGCTCTATAGGTCATTCTATTGCAGCCTGTGTCAAAAAGTGTAATGTGAAAACAGCCCAACATTTCATTTTATAAAAATCCTCACTCTTAGGCTGTGTGCCCACGATGCGTTTTTCAAGCGTTTACGCTGCGGAATTTCTACAGCGTAAACACTTGGGAAACGCTTGGTAAACCTTCCCCCATGGTCTCCAATGCAATTCCGCACTTTCAATGCCCATGCTGCGTATTTTTCCGCAGCGTTTATGCTGCGCTCAAAAATACGCAGCATGTCCATTAATTTTGCGGACGCGCAGCGTAATCGCCGCCATTGACTTGCATTAGAACGCGCTAATTCCGCAAGACTGCATCTGTACTTGCGTAATTGGCGCTTTCTAATGTGCGGATGGTACCCAAGTCTGGAGGAGAGGAGACTCTCATCCAGACCTGGGTACCATAGAATCTGTAAAGAAAAGAATTTAAAATAAAAAATAAAGCTTATAATCACCTTCCGATGTCCTCCCAGTGTTTTGTCCACGCCGTCCGGTCTCTTGCAATGCTCGCGCTGTTGTGAAGGACCTGTCATGACGTCACTGAGTCATGTGACCCATCACATGACTCAATGACGTCACCGCAGGTCCTTCACAGCACCGCGAGCATTGCAAGAGACCGGACGCAGCAGAGATGACACCGGGAAGACACCGGAAGGTGAGTATAATCTTTTTTTTTTCATTTTTTACCATTCTTATTCTTTTTTTTAACTATTACTCGGTCACACTATATAAATCCATGCCGGTTGCATGGATTTAAATAGTGTGACCAACTTGTCAAGCACTTTTCCAAGTGATGCTCAAAATCGTTTGGAAAACTTCTTGAAAAAACGCATGCGAAAGCGCATGTAAAAATGCTGAAAAAACGCTTCTCTCTGGCAGAAAAAACGCATGTAAATCTGCATGTAAATCTGCATACGTTTTTTTCTGCCAGAGAGAGGCAAAAACGCTCTGCATCAAATCTGCTACGTGGGCACATAGCCTCATAGGTTATAATTTTTAATGCATAAGAAGCCATTCAGTCTTCTGCCAAACTGATTCTGAATACTGCACCCATGGCTCCATCTAGGCCTATACTGATCCTTATCACCTTAAGAATGCACTGAGGTTTTAGCTAACTTATTTTAAGATATTACTTGCAGGATGCCGCAGTGTTATCATGTTAATAAGGGGACATAGTTCCCTGGCTAGACACCACATATCGGAAAACCTACAGGTTTCATATTAATCAGTTCACAAGGCAATCTAATTCTCAGACCCTCAGGTGGTTTTATGTATATATGACATATTCTCTCTATTATGGTGCAATAATCAATTACCGGGACTACAGGGTACAAGAATAACAGAATTCTATATAAAGATACAAAGCTAATCTTTTAGGAGTTTATAATATACATCTTTTTCTTGTTTTTTTTATCAGAATCACCAGTTCAGGGGAAAAGAAAATCTGCATCGAAAGATCGACAAAAAACAGAGAAGGTAGAAGAGAGAAGAAGTAGAAGAGGTAAGTGTAACAATAAGCTCCATGTTGCATGATGTCAGTCAGTGAGAAGGAGTCATGTGGAGCAGATATTATCTGTAGGATTACTGACAATGACCCCGTACATCTGTATGGATACGACTCCTCTATCATCCTGTCACAGTGACACTACAGTAGTATCCTCTAATGCATACATGTCAAACTCTGGCCCGTCGACCAAACCTGGCCCGCAGGGTGGTTATATTTGACCCACGACAACAGAACCACCACCACTATTTGGGGCCATTATTCTGTATGGAGGACAATGTGGGGCCCATTATACTGTACGGAGGACTATGTGGGGCCATTATTCTGTATGTAGGATTATGTGGGGTCCAAGTTTTTCATTTTGGCCCTCTGTGTGTTTGAGTGTGACATCCCTGCTCTAATATGTAGTCCCATTACTTACATTAGTTATGTCTCTTTGTCTCCTCTCACAGGTTCCACCTTCCGCCGGCTGATATCATCTTGCCGGCGTGGATTATCCAGGGTTGCTCGCTCCATCAGACAAAGCTGCATATTTGCTCCCTGTCATCGGAGCAACACAAACATCTCAATGTGAAAAACCCTTCATGTCTAGTGCCTAGTACAGCATGTCCACCATTAAAGATGCACCTGTGTGGAAGGACTTGTACCATCTACCTGTGGCCTTCTGACCAGCAAGTAACATCTGCAGAAGAAGGCCCTCCAAGAACATCTCTTCATTCTTCCATGTAATTCTTAATAAAAAAAAAACTAAAAAGAATCATTTCAAATTGATTAATGTCCCTTTGCATTTAATGTAATACTACTGACATTTATGGCATATCAGTACTAAACATCATATATGTCTGATGAGAGAATATCGTTTCCATGTTTCATGTTAATCCTCTAATCCTCAGCCAAAAGTGGAAGAGAAGACCAGTGATTCTGTTACATCTACGAATGACAGTCAATCCAGGGAAAAACACCTTCTGATCCATACATTTTTCAGGCACTCTGATCCTTTTACCTTCATGTGGCTCTACTTAAGGTTTATGTATAAGAACCAGTTGGATTCAGTACTGGGCATCCTGGGGGTCCCAGCAGCCACATCCCAATTGTTCAACTAAAAAAGACATACTGTATTATAGTGTGATATATATATATATATATATATATATATATATATATATATATATACACACTGTGTGCAGAATTATTAGGCAAATGAGTATTTTGATCACATGATACTTTTTATACATGTTGTCCTACTCCAAGCTGCATAGGCTTGAGAGCCAACTACCAATTAAGTAAATCTGGTGATGTGCATCTCTGTAATGAGGAGGGGTGTTGGCTAATGACATCAACACCCTGTATAAGGTGTGCTTAATTATTAGGCAACTTCCTTTCCTTTGGCAAGATGGGTCAGAAGAGAGATTTGACGGGCTCTGAAAAGTCCAAAATTGTGAGATGTCTTGCAGAGGGATGCAGCAGTCTTGAAATTTCCAAACTTTTGAAGCGTGATCACCAAACAATCAAGCGTTTCATGGCAAATAGTCAACAGGGTCGCAAGAAGCGTGTTGGCCAAAAAAGGCGCAAAATAACTGCCCATGAATTGAGGAAAATCAAGCGTGAAGCTGCCAAGATGCCATTCACCACCAGTTTTGCCATATTTCAGAGCTGCAATGCTACTGGAGTATCAAAAAGCACAAGGTGTGCGATACTCAGGGACATGGCCAAGGTAAGGAAGGCTGAAAAACGACCACCTTTGAACAAGAAGCATAAGATAAAACGTCAAGAATGGGCCAAGAAATATCTTAAGACTGATTTTTCAAAGGTTTTATGGACTGATGAAATGAGAGTGACTCTTGATGGGCCAGATGGATGGGCCAGAGGCTGGATCAGTAAACGGCAGAGAGCTCCACTCCGACTCAGATGCCAGCAAGGTGGAAGTGGGGTACTGGTATGGGCTGGTATCATCAAAGATGAACTTGTGGGACCTTTTCGGGTTGAGGATGAAGTGAAGCTCAACTCCCAGACCTACTGCCAGTTTCTGGAAGACAACTTCTTCAAGAAGTGGTACAGGAAGAAGTTGGTATCGTTCAAGAAAAACATGATTTTCATGCAGGACAACTCTCCATCACATGCATCCAACTACTCCACAGCGTGGCTGGCCAGTAAAGGTCTAAAAGAAGAAAAAATAATGACATGGGCCCCTTGATCACCTGATCTGAACCCCATAGAGAACCTGTGGTCCATCATAAAATGTGAGATCTACAGGGAGGGAAAACAGTACACCTCTCGGAACAGGGTCTGGGAGGCTGTGGTGGCTGCTGCACGCAATGTTGATCGAAAACAGATCAAGCAACTGACAGAATCTATGGATGGAAGGCTGTTGAGTGTCATCATAAAGAAAGGTGGCTATACTGATCACTAATTTTTTGGGTTTTTGTCTTTGCATGTCAGAAATGTTTATTTCTATATTTTGTGCACTGATATTGGTTTACCTGGTGAAAATAAACAAGTGAGATGGGATTATATTTGGTTTTTATTAAATTGTCTAATAATTCTGCACAGTAATAGTTACCTGCACAAACAAATATCCTCCTAAGATAGCCAAATCTTAAAAAAACCACTCCAACTTCCAAAAATATTAAGCTTGGATATTTATGAGTCTTGTGGGTTGATTGAGAACATAGTTGTTGATCAACAATAAAAATAATCCTCTAAAATACAATTTGCCTAATAATTCTGCACACCGCGTATATCTATATATATAATCGTCTTATCCCGTCTGTCTGTCTGTCTGTCTGTCGGGGAAATCCCGCGTCACTGATTGGTCCAGCAGCGGCCAATCAGCGACGCGGGATTTCAGAAAAAAGATGGCGGCCGGTAGAGGCTCATCTGCGGGACGGAGCTCAGCGGCGATGCAGCCGGGAGATGACTGGCGCGAGGCTCTCATCTCCCGGCCGCTAGCAGCAGAAGAACCCCGACCGGCGAGCAGCCGCTCATCTCCCGGCTTCTCACAGCGGAAGTAGCCGCACAGGCAGTGGCGTTGACCTCCATGCGGCTAGGGTGTCAAGGGAGGACCGGGGAGCGGCGCTGCGGGTCGGGATACTTCTGCTGCGAGAAGCCGCTCATCTCCCGGCTTCTCGCAGCGGAAGTAGCCACACAGTCAGCGGCGCTCCCCGGTCCTCACCAATACGATTCTGCTCCCCGGTCCTCACCTATATGATTCGCTGATTGGTCGCGGTCTCTGGCCGCGACCAATCAGTGATCTTGGCGCAAAAGTTAAACACCGCTGTGCTGATTGGTCGCGGCCGCTGCCCGCGACCAATCACCGATTTGGACGCCACATTTAAATAGCGGCCACGACCAATCACCGATCTTGGCGCAACATTTAAACACTGCTGTGCTGATTGGTCACAGACGCTGCCCGCGACCAATCAGCGATTTTGGCGCCAAATTTAAACACTGCTGTGCTGATTGGTCGCGGACGCTGCCCGCGACCAATCAGCGATTTTGGCGCCAAATTTAAACAATGCTCTGCTGACTGGTCGCGGATGCCAGCCACGACCAATCAGCGAGATTGGCGCCAAATTTATACAACGCTCTGCTAATTGGTCGCGGACACCAGCCACGACCAATCAGCGAGATTGGCGCCAAATTTAAACAATGCTCTGGCGCCAAATTTAAACAACGCTCTGCTGATTGGTCGCGGTCGGCTGGCGGCCGCGACCAATCAGCGAGATTGGCGCCAAATTTAAACACCACTCTGCTGATTGCGCCCAGTCGGCCGCATACATATTCTAGAATACCCGATGCGTTAGAATTGGGACACCATCTAGTATATATATAAATATATTCACTTGTGGAAAACCCTTTTAACTAGGGCTGTGGTGTCAGTAAGTCAAATTTCCAACTATAATAATTACTAATACCAAATATACTGCAACAAATAATAGTAAATATTCAGCAATTTATGCATGAAAATAATTTATAATATACAATATTAACACTATATAAGTATTTACATTTTTTTCTACCTGCAGTTGGAGTTGGTACGTTCTTCTGATACTAACTCCACAGCTCGGCTTTTCCTTCTTTCCTGCTCCTCTAACATAAAAGTACAGCAATTAATTACGACAAGTTAATCATTTAAATGCTGCTGTCAATCTCTGACAGCAGCACGTAAATGTAACCAGTGCCACTGCTTCCATTTACCAGCTCCCATCTGTGCCCTGTGACATGATCTCGGGGGCTGATGGGTCACTAGGACAGTGAGGGCCCTGTGCCCGCTGTCTTGGTGCTCCTCTGGAGCTCATCTATATGCTGAGCTTCAAAGGAGACCGAGATTTAGGCTACCGTCCCACTATCAGTATTTGGTCCAATTTCACCACAAATGGATTTTTTTCCCCATTTTTAGTACATTGAATAGTAAAATGAATCATTCAAAACTACAAGTAACCCCAAAGTCATGCCAGTTTCCATGGCCCAGAAGATTCTCTGAAGGAAGAGTGTCATTGGGTGACTGCTTCTTTGGTAAATACCATAAACATTAGCACTTAAAAAGGTCCATATGTCTGGAACCGTATAGATGATTTCGAAAGAAACAAAAAAAAGCTCAGTGATAAGAAACAGATGATGGTTATTAATGGAACACACTAACTGGGTCACATTTAAAAGTGGTGTACCCCAGGAGTCAGTATTGGGACTTCTATTTAATACAATTATTAATGACCTTTTGGGGGGTATACAGAGTAAAATTTCAATATTTTCAGATGATCGTAAACTCTGCAAGGTTATCAGTACATAGGAGGATAATGTAATATTACAGAGGGATTTATGTAAGCTTGAGGTTTGGGCTGAAAAATGGCAATTGAAGTTTAATGTAGATAAATGTTCTTGCTTGGGACAAATTACAATGTACAATTATGTACTAAACACTGGGAAAACCATCACTGGAAAAGACTTGGGTGTATGGGTGGACAGCAAACTCAACTTTAATAACCAGTGCTAGGCCGCTGCTGCCAAGGCAAATAGAACCATGGAAGCATTAAAAGAGGCATAGATGCTTATGATAAGAACATAGTTTTGTCTGTATACAAGTCACTAATTCAGCCACATTTAGAATACTGTGTATAATTTTGGTCTTTGGTGTATAAGACGGACATAGTTGAACTAGGACGTATGCAGACAAATGCAACCAAGGTTATTAAGGGAATTGGTGCACTGCAATTCCAAGACAGGTTATCAAAGTTAGGGTTATTCAGTTTGGAATAATGAAGGTTTAAGGGCGATCTTATTACAATGTACAAATATAAGAAGAAACAGTATAGAGATCTTATTAAGGAACTTTTTACATATAGACCTTCAACGATGACAAGGAGGCACCCTCTCCTACTAGAAGAAAGATGGTTTCTCAGTCATCATAGATGGCGATTCTTTACTCTAAGAATAGTGAAATTACGGGACTTTCGGGAACATAAACATCACAGTAAAAGATAATGCCTTACCAACACCAGGTCAGATTACCAGTGCACCGCAGGATGCAGCAAGCCTCCATGATAAAGGCGGGGGCAGCACATGTGCAAAATACTAATGCCGACAGCCACTCACTAACCTACCAATTCTTGGAGGGGGTGGCTGTGTAGTATTATGCATGCACACCGATGGAGTTGTGAGCTTGCGTATTTTGGCCAAAATATCGTCCAATACCTCATGTGGTGTACTTATCTTATATACTATTTTTCATCTTTTTTGCACATCTTTTTGCAGGATGCAGCCAGGCCTCTTTAGTGTTGGCTGGGTGAATTGGGGCGTCTGTCCTGTGGGGGTGCATGTATATAGTTCTGGGCAACCCGCCTGATCTAATACTATGGGCGTCATCAATACGCTGCAAGCAAGACATCAATAGGCTGCAAGCCAGACACTGTGTATCACACATATCTGTGTGACTGGCGCCCTATGCAGACTCCATCGGTGTGCATGTATAATACTACACAGCCACCCCCTCCATGAATTGGTAGGTTAGTGAGTGGCTGTCTGCATCAGTATTTTGCACATGTGCTGCCCCCGCCTTTATCATGGAGGCTTGCTGCATCCTGCAGTGCATTGGTAATCTGACCTGGTGTTGGTAAGGCATTATCTTTTACTGTGATGTTTTTTGAAATTATGTCCAATGTTCACCATTTTTAATATTCAGACTTTCGGGAACATCATATTGTAATTGTTGATTTACTAAA